>NC_056695.1:67692886-67995916 GCF_018350215.1 Panthera leo | reverse complement strand
TGCTCTGACAAATCATCCCTGGGCCAGCAGAGCATTCTGGAACATTCTTGTTATTTGTCCCCTCAGAAACCTTCTGGAAAGGGAAACCTTGGGATTTGAACGAGGCTGAAGTGGAAGACGTGGTGCCCGAAGGGACAGTAGAGCAGTACTGTGGGGACACAGGCCCCCCGCCCCCGGCCCTCTCTGCCAGCAGACACACAGAACAGCTCCCACACAGAGGAGAGCTGACTTCCATGGGAATCCCAGCCCCCTGGCAGACACCAGAGATGCTACTCAGGACTCGGACATTCCAAGACATGACCTTACTGCTCGTTCATTCGTAGGTTTTGAAACTATAAAGCCATCGCTGTGGAAGATGACAATATGCTTTCTGCCACTGGGAACACTTTCAACAGCAGCAGTGCCTCAAAGGGCACCCGTTCCAAGTCTGGCTATGTGACTCTCCCTTTCTCTCCTAATCTGACTTCTGGACTAACAGGAGGCTGAGTTCATAAATGATGACCAGTGCCATCCTTGGACCTCCAGCAGCACCTGATGCATATTCTAGGCCACAAGACTGGGAAGGGATATTCCATAAGGCAGGGTGGGGTCGGGGGGGAACCTTCCTTAAATGCAGAGATCCTGGATTGCAGGTGTTTGACATGATGATTCTGGATGGAGCAGAGCACAGGAAATACCAGAGCTGTACAAACAGAGAGGACAGGAAGGGCTGGGCTCCCCCGACCCCTACCCCGTCCCCACCCCCATTCAGTGCAGCTCTCCCCCGGGGCCCATCCAGCCCCTGCCAAGTTCCCAAAGAACCGAGATATCATAGTCAGCTACATCCTGATGACTGTGTTTGTGTGGCACCTCGCAGTTTACAGGGGCTCCCAACCAAGCTTCCCACCGCCCGACAAGGAAGATTCAGTGGCTTTACTGAGATTGGGAAACTGAGGCCCAGAAAAAGGCCCCAAGTCACACAGTTAGTCAAGGGGAAAATAGTCTAGTGGTCAACAGTTTGGGCACGGCAGTCAGAGGAATCTCTGAAATCTTAGCCAGCTGCCTTCAGCTTGTTACCTCGCTCTCTGGAGCTGGTTCCCTCCTCTGCAGTATGGAGTGTCCCCCAGGAATAGGGTCCTAGGGCCCCCTTGCCAGGCATCACTGCCAGCTGAATGACTGTGGGCAGGTTATATAATCTCTCTGTGCCTTAGTTTCCTCACCTATAAAATGGGAATGATACTGGCACCCACTGCACACACACGGGTAACTCTAACAAGAGAGTTGGAGAGAAAGAAGTCAGACACAAATCGCTGCGTGATTCGTTTATTTGATATTCAAAAACGAGCCGACTGCTCAATGAGTATGGGGCTTTCCTGCGGGGTGCTGAAAATGTTTTGGAACTAGGAACAGGTGACGGCTGCACAACGTTGTGAATGCACGAAAAGCCACTGTGTTATTTTTAAAGGGTTAGTTTCGTGACGTGAATCTCACCTCAATAAAATTTTATTTTTTTACTTAGTTATTTATTCAATGGGCCACACTCACCTTCAGGGCTAGAAGTCAAAAGAGTGGTTAGTTGAGGCTGGGAGAAGATAGTAATAACTGGGCAGGGGCACGAGAGAGCCTTGCGGGAAATGCTCTGTATCTTAACCTAGGTGATGGGTGGTCCCATCGGTAATAACGAATCCAGCTCCATACTTGAGATTTATGCGCTTTAGAGGGTTGTTGTGATAGTTAAATGCGGTCATCTATGCAAGCTCTTTATATCAGCCCTGACACGTAAGAAGGGCTCAATATTCTATCTGTCATAACAATCATCGATGTCTAACAATCATCGATGTGATGATTATCACGTATTGTTTGAAGGAGCGAAAGAGACAATGCACATAAGATATTTAGCATGGGAGCTGGTTTTTCATATATGTCTCCCAAAGGGAGGCAATTCTCATTAATATTAAACTGGACCCAAGCCTTCTAGTTCAAGATTCAGAGCACTTTGCAAAGCACCATCCTGCCCACTCGAGAGGTTGGTTTGACATAAGCACTGGGGAAAAGAGCCAAGGATTTAAGGATTAGAGGTTGGTACAACATAGCACAGCCTCTGGATAAGCTGGGTTACCTCCCACGGGCCAGCCTGGGTACAGGGCAAACCATTCACCCTCGCACAGGCAGAACTTGAAAGGGAAACGTCACCTCTGGGGAAAGACTTTCCTTGTTAAATCCTGATGACAGATGGAGCCCACCTAGCTCATTAATGGGATTCTCTGATAGCCATCCTACATTGCCCAATTACATTTGATTGGCAAGCTTCTTACAATCCCAAACGAATGGCCTCTCCTCCACTGGGCCACACTGTCCCAGGTACATACTCCCTTTCCCAGGACCTATGAGGTATGACAGCTTTCGTTCAATTGTGTGTGACTTCTTACAAACTCCAGCTTCCTGCGGGCGGCGGCCCTGTGTCTGTCACCTTTTCAGCCCAAGCTTTGCTCCCGGAACGTAACAGAATGAATAGACGGGTGAGGATCAGTGGGAGAGAGCAGGGGGCTCCCTGATGGGGCAGATCCTTGAGAACAGAGTCATTTCCCTACCTCTGACGCTGAGAAGATTTGTTCAGGAAGGAAACACGGAAGCAGAAAGAGGCCAGGGGGAAGTGCACAAGCTTCCTGGCTCTCTCTCAGTTTAATTCCATTTAGAAAGGGCTATCAAGATACATAAACTGCAGTAATTGTTGGTTTGGGGTCAGAGGGGAGAATGAAGTTAGGTACAGAAAACATGGTTCTACGATGTCTTTTGTTTCCATCATGGGTCCGGGTCCCTCATCAGTATGGTGATTTTGCAAGTGTATGATGCCAACCACAACACAATTTAATCTAGACTAACTGAATTTAGATCTTAAAAGTAAGTGCAACTCTTTACCTCCAAGGTCATCCTCCCCAAAGCCCATAACTCCAGAGTAATCCTTAGAGAAGCATCAGAAAAATCCCACCTGAGGAACATTCTACAAAATACCCACCCAGTATGCCTCAAGACTGTCAAGGTCATCCAAAATGAAGTCCTAGAAACTATCACAGCCAAGAGGAACCTAAGGAATTATGATGCAAAATGTAATGTACTATTCTAGACGGAATCCTGGAATAAGAAAAGGACATTAGACAAAAACTAAGGAAATCTAAATAAACTGTGAATTTTAGCTATTAATAATATATCAATATTGACCCATTAATTGCAAAAAAAGAAAAAGAAAAAAATACCATTCTAATATAAGACAATACTAGACAAAACGGGGTACACAGTATATGGGAAGTCTCTGTACTATCTTTGCAATTTTTCTGCAACTCTAAAACTATTCTAAAATATAGAGTTTATTTTTTTTTACAAAAATCACTGCAGAGCGTTTTCTAAAATATCAACCGCCTTGTCCCACTCACTACCCCCTCCAAAATGTAGCTGGTCACCAAGATTTTAACACATCAAAGATTTCATCTGCCTTGTGTCTCTTCCTCCCAAAGTGTCAGACCACCATTTAAGGTTGAAGACAGTTGGGGTGGGTTGGGGAAATGATCCATTTCTGGGCCGTCCCCCATTTCATTATTTCAAAAATTAAAATGACTCTATATTTTTAGCTACAAACTAACAATTTGCCTATCCAAACTTGACCATTTATGTAGGCATGTAAAAAAAACTATTGCGATTTTATTGCAGGCCAAGCTTCCAGAACTTTCCATGAGAAAGGCAAACATCGCCCCTTCCCTCCTGGGGCTTATAGTTATATCCCAGGATGCATGGTAAACAAGTGAGCCAATAAAGGGATGAGGGTGTGACAGACCAAGAGAACTTCTGCTCAGGGTCTGCTCCAAGTGCAGTGGTGGGTGGTCAGGAGCCATCCACACCCTTTGGCCCCACCTCTCTTTGGGCCAGAAAGATGGCTAACTGAGGTTTGATATAGCGTGTGGCATTCAGGTTAGAGCTGTTTCTAGCCCAAGTGATTTGGGGTCTGAATTTTATCCTGACGGCAAGAGAAGATCTCTTATGTGGCCCCATTACTTTGAAAAATCATTAATAACCCTTCACCAGAAAATTGCACTCCTTGGGGTGCCTGGGTGGCTCAGTTGGTTAAGCATCTGACTCTTGGATTCGGCTCAGGTCATGATCTCGTGGCTTCATAGGTTTGAGCCCCAAGTCGGGCTCTGTGCTGACAGTGTAGAGCCTGCTTGGGTCTCTCTCTCTCTCCCTCTCTCTCTCTCTCTCTCTCTCTCTCTCCCCTCCCCACCCCACTCACGCTGTCTCTGTCTCTCTCAACTAAATAAAATAATTTTTTAAACTTAAAAAAAAAAGAATTAAAAAAAAAAAGAAAAATACACTTCTTGAGTGTCCAGGGAGTATCAGCTACTGTGCAAGGAGACAGTGATATTGTGACAAAAGGCTCAAGTAGCTCAAAGTCTAGCGTCAGATGCAAACCAGAAAACAAACCATGAAAATACAGTGTGAGGGGTGCTGTGGCATAGAGCTGAGACCCACCAGGCATCCCAGAGCCAAATGTCCTGAGTGGAGGCTTCTTTAAAAATCAACTTTAGGGGCACCTGGATGGCTCAATCAGTCGAGCATCCAATTCTTGGTTTCGGCTCAGGTCATGATCTCACAGTTCACAAGATCAAGCCCCATGTCAGGCTCCACACTGTCATCTTGGAGCCTGCTTGGGATTCTCTCTCTGTCCCTCTCCCACTCATGTTGCTCTCTCTCTCTCTCTCTGTCTCAAAAAATAAATAAACTTTAAAAAAATAAAGCATTTTTAAAATAAATAAATAAATAAAAATCAACTTTATTAAGGAATAATTTTCATAAACAAAACACATCTGTTTTAAGTATACATTTCTATGAGTTTGACAAATGTATGTACCTGTGTAACCACCACCACAATCATGATGTAGAATATTTCTATCACCTTAAAAATTTCCTTTCTACATTGTTATACTCAATCCCTGCCCTCTGCACTCCCAAACCCTGGAAACCACTGATTGGTTTTCTGTTATTATAGTTTTGCCTTTCCTAGAACTTTCTGGAATCATACAGTGTGTAGTCTTTTGTTTCCAGCTTCTTTCATTTAGCCTAGTGCTTTTGAGATTCATCCATGTTGTTGTGTGTATCAGTGCACTCCTTTTTTGCGGCCGAGCGGTAGTCTCTCATGTGAATGTACCACAGTCGGCTTATCTATTCACCAGTTGATGGGCACTTGGATAGATTCCAATTTGGGGCTATCGTGAATAAAGCTGCTATTCACCTCAGTCTTAAAGGACAATGGAAGTTAGTCAGTTAGAGAAGAATGTTCCAGAAAGTGACATCAGCAAAGGGAGGAAGAGGAGGATGAGGCTGGAGAAAGAGACAGAAGGAACAGCAAGGGTACCAGTGCTAAGGGAAGGCAATGGTAAGACATGGAAAGACTTTCAGCAGGAGGCTCACTTGGTACAGCATGCAAATCGGAGTCTAACGATGACCTCCAGAGAGTCGGAAGTAGGTGTTCATGATGCCTGCCAGACATCCGGGTAAGGAGATTTAATGAGAAGTGGGAAAAGACCTGTGCTAAATAAACAGTTGGTATATAATGGTTAAAGCCATGGGTGTTGCTGAGATCAACCAGGCAGAGCACATGGAGGGAGGAGTTACTGGGTGCTCGTGTGTCTCTCCATAAGCATGGAAGAGCCAGACTGAGCATCGTGCAGTGGTTAAGAACACGAACTCTGGATCTAGACTTCTGGGCTTCAAATGCCAGCTGTGTGACAGGGGGCAAGTCACTTGGTTCGTTTCCTTATCCATAAAATGGATTATACTACACCTATCTCTTTGGGCTGATATACAGGTTAACTGAGTTCTTCATGCCTAGATCTTAGAACATCATCAGATACCTGCACATAAAAAGTGCTCCATAAGTTGCAGCTATTATTAATATTAAAAATCTATAATGTAGGTACCAGAGAGACCTCAAGTTGAATGTCATCTCCATTCATGACAAGCTGAAAGACACTAAGAAATGTAAC
Organism: Panthera leo; assembly: GCF_018350215.1. Classification (NCBI taxonomy): domain Eukaryota; kingdom Metazoa; phylum Chordata; class Mammalia; order Carnivora; family Felidae; genus Panthera; species Panthera leo. Next base: position 67,989,902 of record NC_056695.1, on the reverse strand, counting down.
ATCTCTGAGCGGAAAGTCCCTTACGTGAAAAATGAGGATAAAAATTGTTACCTCAGAAGTTATTGGAAAGAGTAAATGAGTACAAGATTAAAAATAGAAACCATCAGAAACCTTTCCCTACAGGGTTAATTTTTGTTCCCTCCTCCCTTCCTCTATGTTCCCATGGAACACTATCCATTTCCTTTCCCGCACTTTCCTCACCACTAGGATGACCTGTTGGCTGATGTATTAGTCAGGATGAGCTAGGTTATGCTGCAGTAACAAATAGCCCCAATTCTCAGTGGCCCACAACAGCACAGGTTTACTTTTCATTCACCCTATGTGTCCAGCACAGATTGGTTGCCCCTCTGCTCAGCTTCACTCTGGAACCCAACTGGACAGCCCGTTTGGGGGATATTGCTGGTTGTCATGAGAAAGAGAAAAGAAAAATAGTTTAAAAAGGTGTTGACTTTTAAGGCTTCCACCCAGAAGTAATACACATTCATTCTTTTCCCATTTCATTGTTCAAAGCACATTAAATGACCATATGGGTGCTGAACAGGACAAAGATGGGCAAGCCTCCTAAAGGAGGGACAATAATACTCTATCACAAACAGTCTGTATCGGCCACTAAACTGAGAGCTTCTGGAAAGAAGCACTGGGCACTAGTCACAGCCATGCTCCCTTGCTTGGCATCATGCCCTTGAGGTTTGGTGAATTAAACAAGACCGAGAGTTCTTTAATTGGGCCTGGAGACGTAAGTTTACTCTGCCCCAAGGTGGAAAGCCCTCCTGTAGTCGCTGCTTCTGTAGAAAAGGGAAAGAGCCTGCTGTCATCAGAAGACAAGTCCCTTTTCCAAGTCACCAGAAGGCGCTGTGTGTCTGATGACAGGTAAGGAAACTCCCACGGGTGCTGGTGGCTCCCCAGGGAATCAAGCACCTTTTTATGTGGGCACAAGAACAAGAATTCAGCAAGTGCCTTACAAGCATTGTTTCATTTGATTTTCGAAACATGCCTGTGAAAGCTATGACGCAGTCAGGCAGCAGCAACCCCAATGGGCAGATGAGGCCATCAAGACAGCGGAAAGCCCCGCGCATTGCCTATAAAAGTATAAAATGGCGTACGGGCACCCGGGTGGCTCAGTCTGTTAAGTGTCCGACTTCGGCTCAGGTCATGATCTCACAGTTCATGGGTTCGAGCCCCACATCAGGCTCTCCGCTATCAGCGTGGAGCCCGCTTCGGGCTCTCTGTCTCCCCCTGTCTCTGCCCCTCCCTTGCTTGTGCTCTCTCTCTCTCTCAGAAATAAACAAACATTAAAAAAAAATTTTTTAAAGCATAAAACAGTGTAGCCACTGTGGAAACAGTACGTCAGTTCCTCCAAAAATAAACACAGAATTACCACACAGTCCAGCAATTCCACCTCTGGGTATATACCCAAAAGAGGTGAAAGCAGGGACCCAAACTGATATCGGCCCACCCAGGTTCATAGCTGCATTATTCACAACAGTCAAAAGGTAGAAGCAACCAAGAGTTCACGGACAGATGAACGGAGAAACAAACTGTGGTTTACGCATACAATGGAATATTTATTCGGTCTTAAGATGCAAGGAAATCCTGTCATACGCTACAACGTGGATGAACTCTGAAGACATTATGCTGAGTGAAATACCGTCACAGACGGACAAATACTGCGCGATCCCACTTATATGAAGTACCCAGAAGAGTCCAGTTCCCACAGACAGGAAGTAGAATGGTGGCTCCCAGAGGCAGGGGGCAGGGGGGGAGAATGGGAAGTGAGTGTTGGCATGGGAACAGAGTTTCAGTTTGGGAAGATGTAAAATATTCCGGAGATGGATGGTGGCTGTGGTTGCACAACAGTGTGAATACAGTTAATGCCACCGAAATGTACGCTTAAACATGGTTAAGATCGTAAATTTTATGTTATGTGTGTTTCACCACAGTGATAGTAATAATACAAGGATGGAGTAAAGTAACTCGCCCAAGGGCACCTGGACAGGAAGAGTAAGACTTGGGCTTAGAAAGCGGAGGCCAGGGTTTATCTTCCAATACCACGTGGCTTCTCACTGTCACTGGCTCCTTCTCTGTGCCAACCTGCATATCCTGCCTCCCTCACCCACAGTTCCCTCAGCACCTGACTGTGGGATATCTCCTTTACCCAGACCTAATCCTGGCAGCTAGAACATAGTGTCCTATGTCATTGATTCACTCATTCATTCATTCATTCATTCAACGAAGAGTATCAGAACATCCGCTATGCGTCAGGCTTTCCTTATGCTCTAGGTGTTAACCATGAATAGAGCCCAGTCCTAGCTCTCTAGGCTAGACTCTTTCAGTGCACAAAGTACTGGAAAATAGTGATGAACAGGAAGACACAGGAATGCAAAGGAGAAGGCTCTCAACTCTGCCTGGAGACATCAGGGATGGCTTTTAAGTGGAGAAGACATTTAATCTGAGCCTTGGAACATAAGCAGGAGTTTTCCAGGAGGAGAAGGAGGAATATATTCCATATGGAAGGAGCATTGGGTACAAAGTCACAGAACAAGACCGAAGTCACTGAGGCCAGGCCAGCTACTCGGGAAGTTGAGAAGTTTTCAGGACCATATCACATCATGGGGGACCTGCTATGTCAGGGTAAAGAGTCTCACTTTCTTCTTATGGGCAATGGGGAGTCATCGCAGGATTAAGCAGGGGAATGGCATGATTAGCGTTGCATTTTAGAAGCATTATATAGGATAGCTTATAGAAAGTCAAGGCCAGGGGCGCCTGGGTGGCTCAGTTGGTTAAGCATCCGACTTCGGCTCAGGTCATGATCTCACAGTTTGTGAGTTCAAGCCCCGCGTCGGGCTCTGTGCTGACAGCTCAGAGCCTGGAGCCTGTTTCAGATTCTGTGTTTCCCTCTCTCTCTGCCCCTCCCCTAATCACGCTCTGTCTCTCTCTCTAAAAAATAAATAAACATTAAAAAAATTTAAAACCAAAAAAAATGAAAGTCAAGGCCAGAGAAAGGAGGTTCAACCACACAAATGTTGTCAAAGCTCAGGCAAGACGTAAGAAAGGCCTCAACCAGGAGATGACAATGGCTATGAAAAGATGGAGCCCACCGTCTGCATAGGATGGAGATTTTTCTGTGGTTCATTGCTCTGTGCTCACTAGCTGGCATACAGCGGACTCTCATATATACTTATTAAATGACCAAAAATCGTTAACACCAGGGACAACTAGGAAGCAGAGGGATAGGACTTTGAATGAGCAGGTGGACGTTGAAAGAATGTGGGATTGTGGAAAAGCAGAATCTAAAATGACTCCCAGGGTTTCGTGTTGAGCAACCAACCAGGCTGACTGATGTCTGCGTCTCATCAAGACAGGGAACTTGAAAGTGAGAGAAATGTTAGGTTGGACAATGATGCACACAGCTTTGGGCTCTCCAAGTCCGGAGATGGTTGGTCATCTGGGTGGAGATGGCAGACACCCAGGTGGAGGTGAACGGGCAGATCCGGACTTAGGCAGTGAGATCTGGGCTGGAGAGAGGCATTTCCTCTGGGAACAGTAGGCTTTACCATTTGGGGCCACATTTCCTTTTCAAGCCAGGGAAGCAGTAGGGCCTCTGCTATCCTCCTCCCCTGGGGAAATCCCAGAGAAGGTGGTACACACCAGCCCTTGTGGATTTGGCCTCTCGGCCTCTGGCCACGCTCTTCCCTCCTCAAAGCAAGCCGCCATGCTTCACTTCCTCTTTCCATCTGCTCGGCCTCCAGGAGGATCCTACCTCCCTCCTCTGCCCTGGAGCTGCCCCCCAGCCAACCCAGCAACGGGCATCTCACTTCTTCCACATCCCAGATTCTGGCGACATCTGCGTGGACACCAACACTGTGCCCTTTAATGCTACAGTGGTGTTCCTTTGGGTCTGGGCACACGTCACAGCTCATCCAACTCCCACTGAGTGCCCAAGCCTATGGCACGGCTGTCTACTTGCCCACTGACTGGACTGGTGCAGGCTTCCACCTCCAGTACCCTCCGGAGTAAGGACAGCAGCCTCCTCACCCATGACCCACCTACAATCTTGCCTCCTCTCCGGATCAATGGTCCATCTACTGAATCTCCAGCCCTTCTGCTAAAGCCATCTGCCTACACACAAGTCTGCCAACATCCCTCCCCTACCCCAAAGCTTCCTAGAGTTCAGCAAGGCCACAGGACCAAAGCCAGACTCCTCAGCCTCGCTATGAACTTTCTTTGAGCTAGCCCCAACCTACCCTTTCAGTCTGAGCCTCTGCTCTGCTGCCCCTGCCAACATGACACTCTGGCTGATTTCACTTCCCCTCCAGAGCCCGGCTCTGTCATCTGCCAGCCACGTCACCATGGGCAAGTTCTGGAAGCTCTCTGGGCCTCGGTGGAATGAGGATAGTAACAGTATAGTACCCTTATAGGAATAAGGATGGTAACAGTCCTCTAGGACTGTTGCAAGGATTAAACGAGTTAATATTTGCAAAGTGTAACAGGGCCGGGCACATAATAATGCTGGGTCTGTGGTTATTATCGACACCACAGCTCCCTCCCTCCAGCACCTCCTTCCCCAGCACCCACATTCACAGAGTACAGCCCTCTGTCCTTGAAGACCCCTCTGACATGAGCTTCCTCCACGACTGCTACCCAGACCTGTCTGCATCATCTCAGGACCACAGGGATTTCCGCTCACCCATCACCAGACAGTAAGGGCCTGTGGTTAGACACTGCAGCTCGTTCCCTTCTGGAACCCCCACAGCCCTCAGCTGAGCTCCGGCCTGGTACCTATACGGCAGCATGATTCGCAAAACCGGAGTCTGACAGTCTCAAGTTCACGCTCTGGCTCGTATGCTTACTAGCTGTGCACACGTGGGTACGTTACTTAACCTTTCTGAGCCCCGATTTCTACATTAGGAATGAGGACGCCCATCTCACTCTCACCGAGTTGCTGTGGGGACAAATCCGATAACGTCTGGAGACCCTGACGTGGTTTCTGGCACAGAGGAGGCCCTCGGCCAAGGGCAGTTTCCCTTCCACTTGTAATACGTGTCGAATTCACGTCTTCCAAAGTTTGAACGTAAGCACCCAGAGCACAGGGATCATCCCTCGGTCCTATAAATGAGAAGACATGTGCGCCCATGGTAGGTGCTCAATAAATACGGGAGCCACAACAGTACTAAGCTTGAAAGAAACAGCTTCCTGTGAAGTCCCTCCTCGGTCCCTAGGTCAGAGTGGCAAGGGTGGACATCTAAGTGGCTGTGGAGGAGGGCAGGCGATGGCGATGTCGGGGCTGGAAGGCGATGAGTTTTATTTGTTGCTAACCTGCCTCTGGGCAAAACCCCTGCAACTCGCCTCCTTCTGAAAGTGGAATAAACAAGGCTGCTCCCGGGGCTCCCAGCGTCCTGTCCCTTTGCCACCGCGGAGGCTCCGGACACAGCCAGACCCAGCAGTATCTCCCTTCTGGCTACAGGAGGGAGAGGAGACGCCATCCGTGTCCTGGCTCCAGCTCTGTTTGATTGGCGAGGCGAGGCCGTCCCCGCACGTCTGCACTCCGCGGCCCACGCCGGGCTGCTGTGTGGCATGCCCCGGCCGCCCTCTCGCCGCCCTCTCGTTCCCTAACGCTTTCCTCATCTGACGTTTACGCAAGACGAGCACAGATCTCTGAGAACACCAAAAGAAACACCCCACCGGGCACCTCCCTGGCCAGCCGGCACCCCCCTTTTGGGCGGGTGGTTTCCTCATGGAGGTCCTCGATGTCATTGTCATTGCCTCGATGTCATTGCAGGCCACTTGGTGGGTCGCTCAGAGCTCTGCTCCCCAAACGAGGTTTCCTCCAATCTATGCCTTCACCCCTTCTCTGCCCTCTCTCACAACGGATTGGAAGTTCTATTCTGTATAGAATTACATCGCTCTGTCTTGCTGTGTGTATAGTAGATCTTTCGGGAAATGTTCCTGTAACAATTGGACAATCGATCGAGTGATAGATGGATACAGATAAAACTTAGTTTCTATCACATATAAAAGTTAACTTCAGGTCTCGAAATGGATCATCGACCTGAATATGAAACTTAAAATTCTAAAGCTTTTAGGAAAAAAAGTAAATGCAAGATAGATAACAATCTTTGTATCACCGGGTCAGGCAAAACTTTTCTTACAACAGAAAATATGTAAACCATAAAGGAAAAAAGTGGCAAATTGGCCTTAATAAAAATGTAAAACCCTTTTCGTTTGTTTTGTTTCTTAACTTCCGCATCTGAGCGAAATCATATGGCATTTGTCTTTCTCTGACGGACTTACTGCATTTAGCTTAATCCTCTCTAGATCCATCCATGTTGTCGCATACGGTAAGATTTCATTCTTTTTCACAGTGGAGAAATGTTCTATTATATATGTATACCACATCGTCTTTATACAGACAGACAGACAGACAAACAAACAAACAAACAAAAACAGACTCTTAACTGTAGAGAACAAACTGACGGTTACCAGAGGGGTGGTGGGGGGAATGGGTGAAATAGGTGAAGGGGATGAAAAGCACACTTGTCATGATGAGCACTGAGAAATACAGAGAATTGTTGAATCACGATATTCTCCACCTGAAACTAATATAACACGGTACATTAATTACGTTGGAATTTTTAAAAATAATTTTTTTTTAAAGCTAAAACTTCACTTCCTCAAAAGGTACTCTTCAAGAATGTGAAAAGACAAGTTAAAATTTTTTAAGTTTATTTATTTATTTTGAGAAAGACAGAGACACTGTGAGTGGAGGAGGGGCAGAGAGAGGGAGAGAGAGAATCTCAAAGAGGCCCTGTGCTGTCAGCGCAGAGCCCAATGTGGGGCTCGAACTCACAAAACCGTGAGACCATAACCCGAGCTGAAACAAGAGTCAGACACTTAACTGACTGAGCCACCCACGCGCCCCAAAAAGACAAGTTATAGACAAAGAAGACCTATCTGCAAAACACACATGTACTGGATGAAGAGCTTGTCTCTGGAATATAAAAAAATTTCCCACAACTCAAAAAGAAAACAAACATCCTAACTGAAAAGTAGGCAAAATACTTGAGCAGAGATTTCACCAAAGAAGAGACGGAGTTGGCAGACAAGCCCAGGAAAAGACGCTGGACCTCACTAGTCATTGCGGAAATGGAATCTAGAACCACGACGAGATACGTGACACATGTACCGAATGGCTACAATATTAAATAAGTGATTTCTTAGCAAGGTAAACATACAATCCCGGAATCCCACTTCTAGGTATTTTTCTGGAGAAATGAAAATATATACGCACACAAAATACGTCCATTAATGGTTATGGCAGCTTTACTCGTAACCCCAAATTGGAAACAACCCAGATGTCCTTCAACTGATGAATGGGTAAACAATATGTGGTATATCCACACAATGGAATATTACTCAGCAATTAAAAAGAAAAAAAGAACATGGCACTCACGGGTGGTTCAGTCAGTCAGTTAAGCATCAGCTCAGGTCATGATCTCACAGATCATGAGTTTGAGCCCCAAGTCGGGCTCTGTGCTGACAGCTAAAAGCCTGGAACCTGCTTCAAGTTCTGTGTCTCCCTCTCTCTGCCCCTCCCCCACTGACACATTCTCTCTCTCTCTCTCTCTCTCTCTCTAAAATAAATCAACATTAAAAAAATTTTTTTAAACAAATTGGTATACATACAATAAACACCATAGAGGAATCTCAAAAGCATTCCGTGAAGTGGAAGAACACAGACATGAAAGATTATATCCATATGGCTCCCAGATTTGCTTGACGATGAAAGCATTTGTCAAATCTCATCCTCCTATTCACTAGACAAGGGTGAATTTTACTGTAGGGAAATTATATCTTGATGAATTTGACTTTTAAATAAACAATAGACTAAAATAAATAAATACAGTAAAAGGTAAATCTGATGGTACTTTTTTTCCTTCACATCATGAGGACAAAATGACAATAATAACAGCCAACATGCAGCAGGCACTGTCCCAATTTTGCCACATTGCCTCATGTAAGCCCCAAACAATCCTTGCAGGTCCTTAAGCACACCAAGCACTTTCCTGTCTCAGGGCCTTTGCACTTGCTGTCCCCTTTATGTTCCATTAGACAACTCATCTCCCGCATATCTCTAGTCTCTATTCAAGTGTGACCTCCTCAGAAGAAGCTTTTTTTCCAAAAAGGTATCTAAATGTTCTATCTAAAATAGCTCCCCAACATATCACTCTCTGTCCCCTACCTACTTTTCTTTTCTTCACAGAGCTTAGTATTATCTGCCATGATATGGTACACTGTTTGTTTATATCTCTCCATAAGAATGTCATTCTTTCACTCACTCCTTCTTCAATTGGACCAACACCCACTGAGTGCCTACCCTGGGGCATATGTGGGCAAAGTCAAAGCTCCATGAGGCAGACAGTTGCCCCAAGGCTGAGATAGTGTTGACCAGGTTCCTGTCTCTTCCCACAACCCCTCTCATCCCGATAGAGGTCTCCACAAGAGGCTTTCCTGTTTTAGGGTCACAGAAGCCTCATCCTGGAAAGAGCACCCGTCTAGGAGTTAAGATACCTTTACATCAGCCTTTCCAACATCCCCCTGGAGACCCTGAGCCAGGTGCCCCCCTAACAGGGCCTCAGTGTCCCCACTAATAAAATGATTTAGACATGTGGTTTTCAAATGTTAACATGAGTAGGAATGCCCTAAGAAATTGATTAAAAATGCATGTTCCTTCCCCAGAAAATATGATTCAGTAGATCATGGGTGGGGTCAGAGAGTCAGCATTCTTAACCCTCACCCCGCACAATCTAAGGCAGGTGGTCTAGGAAATAAATTTGGGATATGAGTAATGTTCCAACTGTTTTTCAGCTGCAAAAATCTTCCTCCAGATAAAATTTTACCCAGAAAACCACATATATCTGAGAGGATCTGAGCAGGGGAAGGGAGCAGAACGATGCTGGTTCCTCTTCAAGTGTTTCCTCTCATACCCTCCATCCCACCATTCTGTGGCCCCAGACACCCTAGGGTTCCTTGGAACACAGTTTGAAAACCACCACTCTAGAGGTCCCGATTCAATCACTGAATAAATATTTGTGCACATTTGTCATGTGCTAGGCACCATTCCAGATACTAGGTATCCAACAGTAAACACAACAGAGAAATCCCTGCTCTAACAGATTTCACATTTATGGGGACAACTTCCATGGGATGGTATGCATGTATTAGCTCATTTCTTTCTCACCAGAACCGCACCAGACAACTACCAACATCTGCCTTATTTTACAGAAGAGGAAACTGAGGCCCAGGGAGATTAAATAACTTGCTCAATGTCATAGTCCAAGACTTGAACCCAGAGATTTTAACTCTGGCCGACACGCTCTTCTGAAACCCTGCCCAGGTCTCTACGAGCCCAGGAGGTATGTGGGAGCCCACGCAGAGAACAGGGGCCTGTCTGCCTGCCTCTCCACACATAGGTTCAAACCAATCTCTTTAGCACTCAGGCCCTAGGGGGTTAAGACTCCAAGCCTGGGCTCCAGGTGAAACTAGATCCCACATGACTTCAAGTTGACGCAAGTGGCCTTCTCTACCTGCAGGGACGCTGAGAAGCTCATCCCTGGGGTATGGAAGAATGTTCTCTCTGGACCAGGTGCTGAGTTTATTCTGGTTGCCTCTATATCGCTTGGCCAGCTGGCGGCAAAGATATCTGTGTCCAGCAGCTCTGCTGGTATTCCTAAGTAGACGGGTGACATCGATATGTCTGAAATTAGAACATCAGCACCGAGTTAGGAAGCAGAGTGGGGACGCAGCCAAGGGAATGCTGAGTTAGAGTGGAACACACATGGACGCATGAACTCTTCCAACAGGAGCTGGGGCGGCGGGGCGGCGGGGGGGACTCAGAGGTCACTTACACCCGAGTTGCTCACTGCCAACAGGGAAACTGAGGTGCAAAGGGAGGAGGTGGCTGGTGTAGGATCGTCCCAACTGGGTTCTCAGGCTCCTGTCATTGCATCCAAGGTACAGAGGGACAGGATCGGGGACGGGTTGGAGGCAAGGAGACCCGAGGCCTTATCTCGGGCCCACATTTTGCTAAGCTTTGGGACCTTGAGCGCTGAACATCTGAGTCCCATCTGTACAGTGGACATGAGAACATCCCTCAACGATGCCATGAGGATCCGAAGAGATCATTCATTCAACACACCCAATGCCAAGCAGCTACTCAAAACAGTACTTTCTCTGCACTCCCCTCCTTCCGGATTTACCCAAAGTAGACCCGTTTTCAGGAATTAGCTCATCTCAACTGAGACCTAACAGGTCTGTATTTGGAAATGGGTTTCAACCCCATGTTGCTCTGATTGTGGTTGGTAGGCTAGCGGCATTGACTTCACCTGGGAACGGGTTGGAAATGCAGATTCTCAGGCCCCGCTCCAGCCTCAGTGAATAGAATCTGCATCTTTTTTTTTAAATGTTTATTTATTTATTTTTCAGAGAGAGAGAAAGAGAACAGGGGACGGGCAGAGAGAGAGAGGGAGACAGAGAACCCCGAGCAGGATCCACGGAGCCCGGCACCGGTCTTGAACTCACAAACCATGAGATCGTGACCTGAGCCGAAATCCAGAGTCAAAGGCTTAACCAACTGAGCCACCCAGGTGCCCCAGAATCTGCATCTTAACAAGATCCCCCACGCCCACTCACAAGAAGCATTGTTTAGTGTATTTTTCTGATGGGTTGACTTACTGCCTCTGACCATCTTTGACCCTGGTTATTGGTAACCGACATTTATTGTGCATTTTGTGTATGTCAGGGAAACGCTCTCCAGGCAGGATCTTATTTCAACGGCACAGTCTCAGGAGGTGAGAATTCTCACTAACCCCATTTCACAAATAAGGCAACTGAAGCTGAGATGGCTAAGTACTTGGGCCACACCGCGGGCCTCTGTGACTCCAGGCTCCTCTCTTGGACACCCTACTGGCTAGAACTGAACTACCCCTGCCTCAGCAGACGCTGGCCATGTGCCAATTGTTTTGATCCCTTCTCTCCTTGTGGGATCCCAGTGAGATCTCCGTTTTGGGAATCAATGTAGTATCCACAAAATGGCAGTTTCAAGTCACCCCCCCCACCCGTCCCCCCACCAGGGTGAGTTTTCTGACACCCCGGAGGAGCTGGACAGCTGGAGGAGGTCAGAGAGGCCAGACTGCTTGCTCCTGAACGACTAAGATCAAGGTCAGCAGGCCCCCAGGTGGTAGGAAGGCTGACCCCCCCAGGCACTGCCCTGTTCCCTGCCATTTTACCCTCCCCTCCAAGCCGTACCCCAAAACAGCCAAAACTCTGACTTTGGCGAGCGCGCGAACCGGAAGAGAAAGAGCAGGGAAGACAAAGGAGGGAAGGGAAAATGCTTAAGAATGACAAGAGGAACACTAGTCTTGCCTACCGTCCAGACCGGGCCCTTGATGTGATTTATCACCAACCCTGCTGGAGGCCTGCAGCTCTTATGGTTATGTATCATTTTATGGATGAGGAAATTCTGGGTCAGAGAGGTTTTGCAATTTGCCGAAGGTCACAGAGCAAATAAGTAGCTAGGCTGGGATCCAAATCCGGGTTTGTCTGCCCTCCCAGCCTGGGTTCTTTCTACCCCGAAGCGATCTGCCTGACTTTCAAGCCAGCTGTGTGGCACCTTGGGGCTGGGGCTGGATACACAGCATTTTTTCACGTATTTTTCACGGCCACAGCCTCTGTTGTAGATGTTCTCGCCGCCGTTTCGGTTATGACTGCGGCCGAGGCAGGGAGCGGTCGGGCGGCTTGTCCGGGCCCTCCAGCCTATCAGCAACAGAGCCAGGGTCTGCTGCTCGGTCTTTCTAATCCCGAAGTTCAAACCTCTGCCTCTTTACCGCTAACTTCGCAGAGTGTCAAATGCCCAGCATCCTCTCTCAGGAGAGGTCGGGGCACACAGACATGGTAGGACTTGAACTGTGCGGATAAAATATAAAAAGTGACGCCCGCCAAAATGGGGCAGCAGGCCACCCGCCTGTTAAAGGCATACTCTTTAGAGTGAGCCGCTCCACGCTCGGATCCCATTCACTACCTGTGTGACCTTGAGCAAGTTACTTAACCTCTCTGGGCTTTCCCGTACTCACCTGGAAGATGGGACGAATAAGAATTCGCGCCTCCGGGGCGCCTGGGTGGCGCAGTCCGTTAAGCATCTGACTGTGGCTCACGTCGTGATCTCGCAGGTCGTGAGTTCGAGCCCCCGCGTCGGGCTCTGTGCTGACAGCTCGGAGCCTGGAGCCCGCTTCAGATTCTGTGTCTCCTTCTCTCTCGGCCCCGCTCACGCTCTGTTTTTTTCTCTCTCTCAAAAATCAATAAACACTGAAGAAAACTTTTAAAAAAAGGACAGCTGCCTCCCAGAGGGGTCTTGGGAATGAAACGAGTCTGTGCTCATCAAGTGCTGAAGCAGGGCTGGGCGAGCACCAAGCTCCGGACGTGTGGGCTCCTCTCGTGCCTCTAATGACCCCTTCTCTCTGCTCCCGGCAGGCACCGGCTGTTGAGCTGCGCGTCCGAGAAATACGGAGCGTTCGGGGGGCTGCCAGGGAAATGTCATGCGCAGGTTCGTTTCCCCAGCGAAGAAGGAAGAAGAACGCTCATCAGCAGGAGCTCAGACACCCAGCTGGAACTCCAGCGACGGAGAAAGAAAGTTCCAGATACAAAACGAGCCTCGACGGCCGACTGGCCGCTCTTTCCCGTGTCAGGCGCGGCTTCCCCGTCTCTAACACGAGGGTGAACCTGAACGAACTGCTTCCGGGCCACTGAGGGCTGCAGCAGCCCCGCCCCACCCCCACCCCACCCCCTTCCCCGGGCGCAGGGCACAGAGTGAGGAACCGTCCCCCCGGGGGAGGCAGGGAGCGGGTCTGCTGGCTCTCCGCGTCCCAGAGACCAGACACCCTCGGGCCTTGGAGCCCGGATGAGAAACGTGTCTGGAGTGTTCCGGGAGCCCTGACTCCCACAGGCCTTCCTCTTCAGACGGGGCGGGCTCATCCTTCCTTGTGCAGCAATTTCCCCTCTCACTCCCACTGCCTTGGCGCTGGTGAGGCGGGAAACAGCCCCCAGACTGGCTCACCGGCGGTGGCTGACCAAGAGCCATGAGCAGATGAGGAAACTGCCGGAGACACTCAGTAGTCACCCATCTAAAGGCCAGACCTCGAAACTGATTTTTCAAAATGTCATGTCCTGTGTCAAGAAGAGCCTCTGACACGTTCCGTGGACACGCCTCACATTCAGCCCTTTCTGCTCTAGACACTTTCTGGAAGGTCACGCACAGCACACCAGCCAGCTCCCAGCAGGGCAGGGCCTGGGGAGGCTGGGGCCACCGTGTCCTTGCTGCTAGCTGGCTGTGGCTTCTGGGTCTCTGCCTTGATTTCCCCTCGCTGAAAGTGGGGGCAGTGTGGACTCAGTGTTTCTTATTCATGAACTCGTGATTTTGGAATAATTTTAGATTTCCAGAAAAGTCGCAAAGATAGCGTAGAGATCTTCGTGGCGTCCGCTCCAGTGTTGCCATTTTAAGTTTCCATGGTACATTTGTCACGACTAAGAAACCAACACTGACACCAAATTATCGATTAAGCTCCAGATTTTGTTTGGATTTCACTCATTTCCCCGCTAATATCCTTTTTCTTTTCCAGGATATCGCATTGCACTGAAGACTAAATAGTTTATAAAGTTTAGAAAGTCCCCTCCCAGTTCCAAAAGCAAAGGGACAATAGGCCTTCATGGTGAAGTAAGAGCTCTGGGTGTGTTCATTAGCAAACGAAGGCTGTGCTGTGCGACTTTGGGCAAATCCCTTACCTTCTCTGAACCTCAGGCTCTTCATCTGTAAAAAGGGGACAATAGCGGTACTGCTCGATAGGGCTGCTGTGAGGTGATCACTTGTTAATTTATGTGAGGCACTTCTCAAGGCTCTCAGTATGCTCTGAGCAGTCTGTTGATAAATCTCAACTGGTAGAAATCACAGCCCAAAACCAGGACTGCTCCAGCATGATTACGCTTCCTGGCAGAAAATGCCCCAGCAAAACGGCTGCTCCAAAAAGAAGACATGTCACGGGCCTAATGTCACGGGCCTAACACGTCAGACTCGATTTGCAAAGCCCAGGACGGGAATGGACAAAGACCTACAGTTACCAGGCCTGGGTTGGAGTCTGACACACCGCTCCCGCCACAGGACCTCAGGCAGCCTGTTCAACCTCTGGAACTCAGCATCCCCATCTGTTAAATGGGAACAAATCGCCCACCTTACAGGGTTGCTGAGAGAGAGAATGAGGTGCGTGCCATAAAACATCCAGGAAGATCGAGGTGTGATGTTTGGCTACATCTTTCTCTTCTGCGCCTTCTAGGAACCACCAAGTCATTGACTGCACTGGGGATCATTAGAGAAATCCACCAAAATCTGATACGGGCAGTTGTGGGGCGTTGGTAAGGAGATCCCACTCCTCTATTTTTTGAGGAGAAGGAAGGGGGTGATTTACTAAGCACTCACTTTCCCTGTCCCAGCCAGAGCTCTGCTGACAAGCCAGTTCCATAATCCTCGTCCCTACAACACCTTTCCTTGTCCAGAGTAAAGTTAGACGGGGAACCCAATCACTCTGCTGGATTGTTTTAAAAGGAAGCACGAAACTATTCCCATGGTCAGTCTGACAAGGATCCTTATAGGACCTGTTTTCACAGAATCACAGAACCGTTCTGTTTTCACAAAACAGCAGCTGAAGGGACGGAAGAAGTCAAGGAGTATCACTCCCCTTTAAAGACAAGCAAATAAAGGGGCGCCCGGTGACTCAGTTGTTTGGGCTTCTGGCTCTGGATTTTGGCTCAGGTCATGATCCCAGGGTCGTGGGATCGACACTGAGCATGGAGCCTGCTTAAGATTCTCTCTCTCCCTCTGCCCCTCTCCCTCGCTCGTGTTCTCTCTCTTTCTTTCAAATTAAAATATATATAAAGATGAGCAAATAAGAACCACAGTGGCAGATCTGCTTCTTCAAAGTCATACAGCAGAAGGGGTTCAGAGTTAGAACGATACCCCAGTCACAAGATTTCTGCTTCCCTGCTCATGGTTCCCTGAGCTGCCAGAAGACACCCATGCATCCAACATCCATTCATCCACCTGTCCGTCTATGTTGACATTGGACACCTTCCTTGTGGCAAGCACTGCTCTGGGTTCTGGAGAGCCAAGGCTGAACAAGACTGTCACAGTCCCTGACCCCAGGACGCTTCCCATTCCATGAGCTAGGAGGACTGAGGTGGGGTCATCTGTTTACCAAGGGTCTACAGTGCCTGGCACACGGTAGGTACACAGTTAAGTGTTTATTGATTTATGTATCTCCCACCTTTATGACTGATGTGCTGGGTTGTTGTGACGAGACTAGTGGGGTAAAGGCTCAGTATTTGTAACTATCTCAAACCACCTTCTCCACTCATCATTCTACCAGAAGACTTCATGGGACAGTGTGCAGACACAACAACAACAACGTTGAGCAAGGAGTCCAAAGACCCAAGTTCGAGTCCCAGCTCCGAGCTGCTTACTCCTGAGTAACTACTGAAAGGCACTCACGCCTCAGTGTTCTCGTCTACAAAATGGAGCAAATAATATTTGACTTGCCTATTTCACTCAGCTGCTGGGAATATAAAAGGGGGAAGGGAACTGGGTGGGGGAGGGAAAGAGTAACACTTCTAGAAAGTTCCACTATAAGTAAAAGGTTATGGAGATGTTACTTGAATGATTTGCTCGTTCATTGAGAACACAAGGGGAATTACAAATGATCAGCTTCCCAGCCAGTGCTTGCACACTCCTGTTCCAAACTTCTATAATGGGACTGGTTGAAATCGCCCCTGATTTGTTCCTACCTTTGAAGAGATTACATTCATGTATCTGCGGCATCACATGTCACCCCAGCCAATCCTGACCCATGTTTCTCTCCATTCGATGCATGTAACAACAGTACTCAGAGGTGTTGTAACCTTAATTGCTTGCAAAGTGTTTTGAAATCCTTAGATTAAAAAGCTCAGGGAAGTCCAAAGTATTACCTCTCTCTCTGTATGCCCAGGGAGCTAGGCCGAGCTTCGTCTGGATTTGTGGGAGCAAGGAGACACGACAATGCAGATTCTGAGGCTCCAGGAACTTTGGGGTTTAAGGGTCCTCTTCCTGGGATGGCCCCAGACCAACCCCCAGCTTCCTAAGTTTCTAAGCTACTCAGGCATTTGGCCATTTCCCCCCACCCCGCGCTGCCTCTGATGTGTTTTTTCCATTTCTTTTAAGTTCCTGGGTCACGAGGCCTGAGTTGCATTTACTTTGGTGTCATAGGTCTCCGTTCTTGGGTGATCTCAGCCTGAGTCCTAGAAAAAGGCAATTGTGTCATCTGTAACTTCTGTATGCCTTTCCATTTAAACCTAGAACTCATTTCTTCCATTCTAATTTTTCCTGTTAAAAGAGGAGTTACAATTCTGCCCCATGGGAGTGACCCTCGGGGAGTGTGGGGGTGGGGGCGGGGCAGGGGTATCCCTTAGGAACTGAAAGGGACGGGGAGACGTTCCTGGGATCCGGGCAGTCTTTTGTGATCTAGATCCGACCGCTGGTTCTGCCACTGTCTTCCTGTTGGGTTTGTGAAAATTCAGAGCTGAACACTTTCGTGTGCATTTTTCTGCAGATTTGTTACACTTTACAACCTCAAGTTTTTTTCTTTTTTAAATCACTCTCGATGCTAATTTATTTCATTTAAAATCGATTCTGATGGAACAGTGAAGGTATTAACCTAATAAAAATCCTTTCTCTCTTTGCCTTTGTTTCAAAATAACGCCTCTTTAGTTTTTCCATCCTTTATTTCCATTTTTACACTTCCGGTGGGGGGAGGAAATGTCTCAATTAGCCATTTTAACTAAGCCGAATGCCCCAGTGGGGCGGGGAGGCTAGATCCCAGCAGGAAGCTTGGGATGCCCTCAGGGTCACGTGAAGACCTCAAAGTTCTGGTGGATTTGCATACACATCTATACTTTTCTAAGTGTCCATAGCTTTCATCAAAAAAAGCCAGAGGGATTCTTCCAACTCAAGCCTTATTTATGTTTGCTCCTCTTTAATGTCTCTCGGCTCTGTCTCAACTCTCGGCCCTCCCCACCCTGATGTCACCAACCTGGCTTCACCCATCAAAGTGAATTTGCCCACTTCAGTGGAAAAAGTGAAAGGGTTCTCCTCTGCCAAAGGTCATACATAATAATCATCTGTTTACTTCTGTGTGTCCCCTGTGATATTCCAAACCCTGCGGCCAGAGACCTTTGCATCCCCAGCATGAAATTGCACAAGGCAAAGGCAGATTGGACTCCCAAGAAATGCACTGCGCCTATTTACGAAACCCGATTTATTAAAATTTCTCTACAAGTCAGAAACGGTCGTCTCACTGTTCACATATATACACATGTACAGGAAGGATCTAGTGTTTCGAGCTTTCCCGGCAGAAGCCCCAGCCAGCCCGGAGTCCTCAGCCGGGTAACGTATCACAGATACAACAGTCGAGCAACCACGAGCGCGTTAGTGCGACAAGAGGCCTCTGCCCTCCCTCTTCTCCGAGTCCCATGATTCTGTCAAGGTAATATTGCCAATAATCATTCACATTTCACGTGGTTTTAGACACGCAGGTTATTCAGACAGACACAGACAACAAACCAAGCCTCAGAGCCAAAACAACAACACATATCGGACAACAGGTATAAAAGGTAGAATATATATACAAAGTACACAGTACGTGAGGTATTGACAACATTCTCACAATGCAGGTTAGTTGTCTGCCTAGGCGGAGCCCTTGAAGATGGCCTGCCTGTCTCTGTGCCATTTCTCAAAATACAGTATGTTCGGTTTACCCGTTTAACCACCTGATTTCAGTACTGAGACATTTACTGATATTTCTTGGGTTCTTGTTTTTTTTTTTTGTTTTTTTTTTTCATTTTTAATGCGAGTTGCAGTTTCTCTGTTAAGCAATGTCTTTCGTAGGTAGTGAGTTCCCATCTCTGGAGGCATTCAAACAGATGCTGGATTCCCACCTGAAGGAAGGTTAAGTTGTGGGGGGCGGGGTTCTGCTTTGGGAGATGGCAGAGAGAGGAAAAAAGTTGGACTGGATACTTTGAAAGTCTCTTCCAACTTGAAAGATTTGGGGCTATTTCACTCCAGATGCTGATCATAGAGATGTATTCATAAACCACATCAAATTTAAAATATTAACAACCCATCATGCAAAACTGCAGACGTGACACACAACACCAGGGGCAGACCATATCCATGAAGGGGATGCGTGGGTCTGACAGTCGTCTAAGACTATCCAAACTCCACTTTCGCTGAAGCACAGAGAGGTTTACCATTTGCTCTTGGGAGAGGCGAGGAGTCTCCCTATCTTTCTTCTCCTAGACAAAATGCTCCACCCTGAGATGGTCTTGGGGAAAAAGGATAAAGGCTGACCCGTTTCAGGGGAACCAACGAAGCTAACGGTTTCCAAGTGCTCAAATTAACGTTAAAAATCTGCAGTCTCTCTGAGCTTAGAGTTCCGAAATAGCCAGGAGTTCGAATCTCTTGTGATACTTCTCCACGGTTAGCTGGTAAGTGCTGATAGCAAAGAAGGGGACGTTTCAAGGTCAGATAGAAGGCATTAGTGCAAATGAGGTCTTGGCAGGAAATGGAGGAGAGTCTGGGTTCGTAGTTCAGGCAGGCTCCTCTGCTCCAAAAACAGTCTGCTCCAAAAATGGAGCAGGGTCATTGGTAACTGTGAGTGTGAAGAAAGGGTGTGTGTTAAACCAACCCACCCCCCAAAAATGAACTTTCCAATAGAGAAGCTGGGGTAGCAAACGTCTAGCTCCCAAAGACAAGTTCAAAGATGGCAGGTTCATTGGCCCAAATGATTTGTCACCCTGCTAAAATATGGTTATTGCCCAAAATGCCACTGTGCGACTCACTTCCTCTCCCTTTAAAATGCTGGAGTTCCTTTCACTTGACCACACGCCCTGTAGGATATCCATACTCTCTGCCACCTATGAAGACGCAGAACCCACCAGCCCCCACCCCTGCATCTGACAGCGGGACAGTTGCTGACGGTTCATTGAGAAGGGAAACAACTTTGCGGGGCAGCCGATCAGAGCGTGTGCCGCTCAGATCAATACAGTCACTCATCATAACAAATAAGTGGGGGGGGGGGCCACGTTGAGTTCAGCAGCTACGGTCTTTACGCCATCGCATGTCTGGCTGGCACCACGCCAAAAGGCCTGTCCATCTTTAGAAATGGAAATGCTATGTGTGAGAATTGAGGTTTCTGAGGTTTTGGGATTAGCAGAAGAAGGAACTAATGTCACTGTCTTCCTGGTACTCTGGAACAATCTGGTCCGAAGTTCCTATTTCTGAGTCGATGTATCCAGGTTCCAAGACAGACTCGAACCAGGGATGGAGTAAGATCTCAGGAGCAGTGAGTCTTTCGGAAGGCTCCCGTCTCAGGAGGCTGCGAATGAGGCATCTGGCTTTGGGGGAAATGTGCTCAGGAATGCAGAACTGTCCACGGCGGATTTTGGAGAAGAGGGCACTGGGGTCTGAGTCATGGAAGGGGTATCGTCCCACCAAAAGGGTGTAGAGCATCACCCCCAGGCTCCAAACGTCTGCTGCCTTTCCAGAGTAGGTCCCCGTGGTGTTCAGAATCTCGGGGCTCACATAGGCTGGGCAGCCATGTTTGTCTGACAGAGCGTCGTCTTCTCCCTTGATTATGTGTGTATCTTCTAGACTTTCCAATCTGAGCTGGCTTCTGCAGGAGAGGAAACAAGCTATTACTTCCAGATCAGCTGCTATGAAAAACAAGGCCTTCTCTATTAACAGTGCCCACAGGCACTAAAGGCAAGGGCCCAAGGAATGCCATTTACCCCTTCATCCAGTAAGCAGTGCCCTGCAACCACCCAGGACTCGGGATTTCACAAACCAATACAGACCGCAATAAACATTTGCAAAGTATCGAGAGAGAGCCTGGGGCGGGAGGGTATGATGCAAAGCCCCAGATACTATTCATTATGCTAGAGCTTAGAAGAGATATCCTAATAGGGTTACACAATTTACAAAGTTCACATTGCAGAAGTGGGAGCCGGTCTCAGGGGAATTGCTAACATTTTCTACACACGGTATCAGGGAAGAACAGTGTATCCCACCTCTTCAGCCCCCCCCCCGCCCGGAGCATCCTACAGGCTGATCTTATTCTTATGCCATTAAACTGCCAGGGCGACATGGGCCCACACTTGGCATCACAGAACATGGGGCCCAAAGTCACTGCTATTATGCACATACGTCACGCTGACATACACACACAAAGGGAACTCTGTCCACCTGGGCCCAGGCCGCGGTAACTGTGATGAGATAGGGGCCAGGAATGTTAATTACATTTATTGGGGTGTTTAATTGCAAAGAACACTTAGCCTGGGCCGAGAGGTCATGTGAGCAAACACAAGTGGCTAATGGATTTGAAGGTTGCGGGGCCTACAGACATCCGTACATGCGGATGGTACCTCAACACCTAAGATTTACTCTACGTGGGGGGTTATCTGTCCAGGTAACAGCTGAAGTCTGAAACATCTGTAATCAGAGGCTCTTACGAAGGTGCGGGTGCCTCCTTATTCAGAACCAGCCACCCACGGTTCACAGATTCCCCCCAAACCCAGAGCCAGTGGGGGGAACCTCTATGATCTGCTGGCAGTTTATGCTCTTTCCTGCTTCTCTGAAATAGCCCTGGTATCAGTCAGTCACTTGTGAAGTCAAATGCAAACATTTGGTACTGGCTAATGGGTCAATTTCTTTTCCTCTCAAAGGTCTGGCTGTTTTTGTTTTTTTTTTTCCTTCCTGCCTTCCTGTTCCCT
The DNA here is from genome assembly GCF_018350215.1 of Panthera leo. Taxonomy (NCBI): domain Eukaryota; kingdom Metazoa; phylum Chordata; class Mammalia; order Carnivora; family Felidae; genus Panthera; species Panthera leo. Next base: position 67,969,004 of record NC_056695.1, on the reverse strand, counting down.
GGAGTGTAGTATACATGTGCTAACTTCGGTATGTCCTCAGCCTGACCTCCTCGTCGTTATGTAAAATACCCATTGGTTCTGTAAACGGAAAATATGACTCAACCCGCACTGTCTGCCCCTGATTGGCTGCTGTAGTACTAAAACCCTGCACCTGTGCTGGTTACACGAATAGCGTCAGCCTGCCATTGCTTAACCCTCGGGTTGCCAAACTCCGTGCACATGACATTCGCCTGTGCAATGCAGATTTCAAAAGCTGGTAAGGAGGTGTGTAAGGCATGTTTCAGAAAACACATCAACATATCAAAGGAGCATGTTCCAGGAATTGGAAACTTCTCCATTGCAAACACTTGGCTTTTCTTTGCTAATCGGTATGTTCCAATAAGTATTGCAAGGTCAGATACAAAGCCATGCTTTATGGCCACTCAACCCCGTAATCTTTCCTACGATCTGGAGGTAAGGGTAAAAGTGCACAGGTGGGGGAAAGCCCCGCATGAAAAGCTACAACAAAATCATGCACACCCCTCGACAATTCTCCAAGGGTACTGCTCTTAACCTCCCCATAAGGGATGTGGCCCACCTCTTACAATCAGGTGAGGTTTATCTCCTGCGGCTTCCTGAATTCCCTGGTCTGAAACCACAAGTCTGAATCTTAGTGTCTCATTATTCTCTTATCAAGCTCATCTTGTCCTTTATGAGGTAAGTCATGATCTATACTTAGCAACCAATTCCAGCCAACTTCCATTTATTATTCAATGTGGCTATTTTCTGAAGATGTATCCAAACAAAAGGTCTAAAAAGTCACCAGATGATGTAAAGAAAGGATTGGGGGCCAGCCTGAAAGGAAACAGGAATATGGTACAGAGGAGGAGGGCACAATTCTGCAAATACAACGGTTTAGCTCTGTGATACTTTCTAGGTACAAAAAAAAAGGCCCCACTCGGTAGAAGCAAGGACTTGAAAACTTCCTTTAGGGGTCCAGGTTGTGACGGGCAGGGTGACATCCGCACCCCAGAAGAACTGACCTTTCTGACAACAATGGGGAATAAACTTGATCCTGGAGTGGAAGTGGGGAGGGCATCCTGTCATCATATGACATCCCACAGAAAGAAGCACCAAGATGTCCCCAGGCCACATCCACGAGAGTGCAGAATAAACCATCCTCGGCCACGGCTCCTCAGGAGAGGACTTCTAAATACTAAGTCTGGGACAACTGAGCCCTTGGCTCTGATTTGAACCAACACTCTGCACCTAACTGCACCTAACTGCGCCCTGAAAGGCCACAGGAGGAGCTGCGGAGGCTGCTCACCTCTCCTCCGTGGAGAAGACAAATTTCCTAAGTTTCAGGTCCCCGAGCACGATGGCCGACTGGTGGCAGTGGGCCACCGCGGACACAATCTGCTTGAAGAGCCGTGCAGCCTCCTCTTCCCGCAGCCTCTTCCGGCTTCGCACATAGGAGTGCATGTCCCCAAAGTCCTTCTCAAAGAAGACGTAGGCCTTGGTTTCCCCAAGGATCACTTCCACGATGCCAGTGATGTTTCTGTGTGATGGCAGCTGGATGTAAGGCCTGATTTTGTCCTGGTAGTGTTTAATGGGAAACACCTGCAGAGAGAAGAGGACCCATTTAGGAGGCTAGGAAAACAGAGGCTGCCGTCTAAATCCCAGGCTGCAGCTCTCAATCATTGGGCTGTGCTCGACAGCAAGGCTCCTTTCATTCACACCTGCCCCCCCCCAATCTCTGCCGCCCCACCTGCCTCTAACACCCCAGACTGGCAACATCTAGGGCTCTGGGCTAGCAAATAACCACTGGATTGCAATATGGATGGTTTAAAAGCATCCATATATGTGTCACCTCCTTTCATGAGGCCATCTGAGGCCATCCGCACAGGAGAGCTAAGCCCTAAAGCCCCAGCCCTCTGTGGTCCTCCCTTGTTTGCAGGAGCCCCCTGGGATCTCCAGGAGCGAAAAAGCAGTCCTTGAAAATGCATGACCTCCTGCAGACCCAAAGTGCTCAGCACAGAGGGCACAGCATGTGGCCAGTCTGCAACCCCCAAGTGGAAGCTTGGAGGGGCTGGGGAACATGAAGATCTGTCATTAGTCAGAAGGAACAGATGACTCGAAGAAAGGCTGTGACAACACAGCCTTAAACAACCTGCCTACAGTCTGACTCAGGTATAAGCGGCCTTGAGTTAAAATTGTCACAGGAGGGGTATGGGATGTTGTCCAAGGTTTTTTCATTTGTTTATCTCCCCCCCCCCCCTTCCTTGGCCCCACCTTCACCAGGAAAATGGGTAGTATCTCCTCTCAGAAGCTAGCTGGTCTCTTTAAGCGCCTTTTGTTTAGTCCGGTTACTCATATCCTAGACTCAACTGGAAACGGTGACACATGGGCTGTCACCATCTGGATTCAGCTATTATCTGCTCAGAGGAACTGGAAGGGGTTGCACAATGGCCAGACCCACCCCACCTCTGAGGCCTGGCTGCCCTAGCACCAGCTAGAAAAATCTCTCTGCCGCCCCCCTCCCTCACCCCACCCCACCCCACACACATATCTTCCCCTAACCGCTCTGAGCCCCGGGGGCCAGAGAAGGAAAGATTTTCCCCCCTTTCCACTGGGCTTGAGCTGGCATTTGGAATTTCATTCAGGTCGGACAGTAGGTGGCAGCAGCAAGCCCAGGGAGGGGAACGCGGGTGGAGTTCAGGTGAGTTGCGGAAAACCCAAGAGCGACTTCAACTGAGGGGTGACCCTGTCTTTCGGGGTTGAAAGGGAGCAGCCCGGACGATCCTCGGGGAGGTCCGAGACGGGAGACAGGCTCGCAAAGGCTGGGCTGCGGGAAATGTTCTGCGTGTATGGGCGCCGGAGGAGCACGCGGGAGGACCCCGTTTCTAGGAGTTCTACCTCCTCCGGAATGGAATCTCTCATATTCAAAAGAAAATCGCTGGCCGGAAAATAAAGACATGAATGGAAGCGAGGGTTCCTAGCCGGTGTGGGCTTTCCAACATTTCCGCGCCAGACAAATCCCCCGCCCAGACTGGAAGGCCATCTCAGACCAACCTCTGGGGTCGGGGTGGGGTGGGGTGGGGTGGGGTGGGGAGCGGGGATGAGGCTCTCATCCCCGGGGGTGCCGGTTCAAGCCGGAATCCCCAAGACCCGAGCCTGACACGATCCTCCCACTCCCTCACCACCCACAGCTGAGCCCGGGTGCCTTGAAACCCCAGCAAGAGAGCCGCCAGCTGCTCCAAGCTCCAAGGAGGCACCCACTGCAGGGCGTCCTTCCAGGACAAGGGGCGGGGGAAGCGAGGAGAATGAGAGAAGGGGAATGGCATGGCCCTGGAATCCATTTCAATTCCACAACTTATTTGGAACGCCGTGCGCTCAACTGGGCGCTACGGAAAGAACAGAGATAAAGCCACCGAACACCGCACTTCCTCCTGCTCGCAGAGCCCCCATTATACCACCCCGTCCGAAACACCTCAATCACCCAAAGGGTGAACCTGGCCAAATGCCGCCTACCACGCTCGAGTCACCGCAGGTGCCACCTGAGGCCCCCGGCGCCGGAGGGCGAGACCCCCAAGCACCTTTGCGGGCTACCGCGTTCCCGCACCGCCCCGGCCGGTCCCGACCCGGGGGTGCCTACCTTGCAGCGCAGCTCGCGGCCCGTGTGGATGCACAGCGCCCGGGACACATGCTCGCGCTCCGCCAGGGGCAGCAGCAGGTAGTCGGCGATGCGGCTGGGCCCCGGCGCGCTCCCGGAGCCGCCGCCAGCCCCCGGCGCGGCGGGCGGCGGCTGCGGACTGCAGGGCGAGCCGGGGGGGCTGAGGTAGTCCGGCGGGCTCGAGCACTCGGAGAGGCGCGGGCACTTGGCCGCCACGGCCGCCGCGTCGTCCGCGTCCAGCAGGCGTTTGACCGGGGCGCCCCGGGCGGCCGGGAGCAGCAAGGCCGGGCCGCGGGGCTGCGAGGCGCCGCTCATGGCAGAGCGCACCGGACCGACCCGCATCCCGTCCCGGGCCGGGCCGGCCCCGGCTTTGTATGTCCCGGGATCCGCGCGGAAAGGCGCTGAGGGCTCGGAGCCGGCGCCGCGACCTACTCCAGCCGGCGGGATGGACTTTGCAGACGGAGCTCGGCTCAGCCCCCACGGGGGTCAAGGCAGGAGCCGCTCCCGGGCGCTCGCGTTGCCCGCTGGAAGCACGCCGGCCGCGCGTCCGGGGAGCAGAGGCCGGCTCGGGTCCCGGGAGCCCCGCGGGCACCGGCTTGGGGCGCCTGGCCCCGGGCGGCTGCCGCTATTGTTGTCGAGACCGCCGACAGTCCCGGAGGCGGAGGAGGCGGCGGCTGGTGTTCCCAACTTCCCGAGCCGCGAGGGCAGGATTCCGCAGGCTCGGTGGAGCGGCGGAGCAAATGCACTTCCCAAAGCCCAAGTCCCGGAGAGAAAGCCGGAGCAACTTTTCCGCGGCGCTCGAGATCCTGCGCGCTCCTGGGCTCCCGGCGTGTGTGTGAGCGAGCGAGACGCGCTCGGAGAGAGTGACTGAGTGTGAGTGAGTGAGTGTGTGCGCCGCACGGATCCCGGCCAGTGCACTCCTCCTTCTCCTTTTCCTCCACCTCCTCCGCCTCTCGGTGACTCACGCTGTATACACACACACACTCACAGGCCGGGCTGTGTAAACAGTTGGGAAGCCGGGTTGAGCAATGAGGTGGCTGCGACGACTCGGGCCCTGCCGCCCGGCAAGCAGTCACCGAAGCGGAGGGAGGAGGCTCGGGAGGGGGGGGGGGGGAGGAGGTGGAGCTGGGTCGGCGGGGGCAATGGGGGTGGCCCGAAGGCTGGGGATGCTCCGAGCTGCGCGCGCTCGGGCGCAGGTGGTGTGTCCCGAGCCGGCTGGGACGCGCGCGCACCCCCCGCCCCGGGCTGGGCAGGAGGCGGCGCGCGCCCTCCCGCAGGCCAGCGGCCCAGCTCGAGCTGCCGGGGGAGGGGGCGGAGGAAAAGTTCCCGTGACGTCAGCGTCCCGGGGAAGTGGGCGGGAGGGGCGGGGCCGCGGGGGACGAAGCGACCGCTGATTGGTGCGCGTTCCCCATTCACACCGAGCACAATGGACTATGGGCGCGCGCACCACAGTTCCCTGCACCAGCAGCTCGCTGCAGCCGGACGGTTACGTCGTTCGCTTCAGGGAACCCCCACCGCCCCGCGCCTTGAGACCTCTGATTGGAGCCGTGGGCGCCGCCCAGGCCCCGCTGCAGCCAGAGGAAGGCAGGATAGGAGAGGTGATGAATTCCAGAATCAGTCATTCACCCCCACGCGGTAGTTCCGGGGAAGACCTGTGCGTGGTAGTGGATGTGGCTTTTTTTTTTTTTTCCTTTTCCTTCCCCCTCCCAGCTCTAATCCCCAGCGTCTGTTCGCTTCCACAAATAGAACCTTCTGTTGGATGAAATAAAAGCAAACACTGGGCCTTCTGCGCTGCCTCCACCTCCACGCCCCTCCCGCGCCTGCCGCCCTCCCGGATTGCACGGAAATAGCTTCTCCAGGCTCCTGGGCCGCCCCTTCGCGGTGACTAGCAGAAAGAGCTTCCTGAGCCGGGGCCGGTGGGAAACAAAGGATGTGGGGAGCTAGCGGAAGGGGCCCACGTGGCTGCCGCCGGATTCCTGCCCCCTTCCCGGCCTCCGCACGCGGAGCAGGGTCTGGGGCCCGGTGCCAGCCCTGGTTCCGTGGTGGGCGGGTAGGGGAGTAGAAGTCATTCTGGCCACCGACTGTGATACTGCCTACACCAGGACATCCCTGCCAGGTTGTGTGCGTACATTCGTGCAACGTGATTTGGGTGAGCATGAAATGTGTGCCAGACCCTGCACCAAAAAACCTCCTTGAAAAAGGAATTTAAAATCTGTAGTTTCTCTTTCTTGAGAGATCCGGGTCAACTTGGAGTCTCTAGACGTCCGACAGAGATAACTCTTATCAGAGAGGCTCTGTACTCACTCCTGCTAAACGCTTAATTTTCTAAAACCAGCTCGAGCCCCAAGGATAAATCCTTTTAATATTAAATCTCCATACGTTCAACAAACACTAATTAAGCATCTACTAAGGGCCAGATGCCGGGGATCAGAAGATGAAAATGCAAATAATTGCTAACATTAATAAATGCTAACAATAATTGCTAACATAATGTGTCAGGGACTGTTCTTAGCACTTTATGCATAATCCCTTCGGTTTTACAGTCAGCCTGTGGGGTTATTTTTTGTCCCATTTCAGAGAGAAAGAAACCTGCAGATTTGTAAGTTCCTTGCTGGAGTCCAGTAGGTAGTAAGTGGTGATTTCAGGCTCTGAAGCACTCATGGGGACTCATGGGAGGGATTACAATGTGTTTGGGAGAAAAGAGGACTAGGGGGGAGTCCCATCTAGAGGCAGCATTTGACCTGGGGAATGTGTGGGATTTTGAGATTGTTGCTGTGGGGGGCCGGGGGGTGGGGGGGCAGCAAGCAGCGGGTATGAATGGTGAGTAGTGGGGGACTCCAGGTGGGCTCAGTGAGGCCAAGGGGCTTGCACAGGTGGTGGGAGCTGAGCCTGCAGAAGTCTTGGGGGGCTCCAGTGCCATGCTGAGGAGGTTTACTTGGTCCTGTGGCCAGGAGAGAGCCTACCTGAGGTTTTCCTTCTTTCACGTTCATTCTGTGCCGGTATTTAAGAGCCACTGAGCTGCCAGCTAGGCACCTGCATTTGGATGGCGAACACCACGTGAGCCATCAGCTTCTTCCTCCAAGGCTACTCTTCCTCATTGCACCTTCTGAGAGAAAGGCGTCCCCACCATCCACCCCACCCACCCTCCAGGGCACTCATTTCCCCTCCAATCCGCCCTTTTCCCCCATTCCCCACAGCCAGTCTCTGGGGCCACCCCAGACCTCTCAGAGCCGGCCCCTGCTCTCCCCTGTGCAGCTCTCTGGGGCTTCCCCTTGCCAACTCTTCCCAGGCTCTTGCCCACCAGCTTCCAGCCCAGTTTCCCAGTGGGAGGCCCTACCCCTGATGGGGAGGTGAGTAGCAGTTACTTCTTCCCTTTCTCTCTGCTCGGGGCACTGGCTATACTTCTGCGGCTCCAGCCCCACCTGTATGGCTGTTGGGACGTGCCACCAGATTCCGCTTCTGGACTGAAGAATTTATCCGCCCCCTCCTGCCAGGATGCCTTTTGGGACCCGTTTTTGAAAACTGCCTTGACTGAGAAGAGCTACCTTGCCTGGAGGTCTATATCCAGTGGCTGGAGTATAAAGGTCCCGCCTCCCTGCCCCAACTTGGTTGGGCTCTGAAGGGCATCCTAGCTTCAGACCTCCCATGTAGGGTCACCTGAGGCCCTCCTTGAGACTGCACTGAGCCCAGCTTTTCCCTCTGGCCAACCCTGTCCATTCCCTTCCCTTCCAAGAGCATTAGCCTCCATGTCTGAGTCTGCTCCTTGGGGACCCCAACCTTGGCACCCCTCCCTCTTCACTCCTGGCTTACTCTAGGGACTCTGGTTCCTGGGATGACACCACTTTTGTTCCTCCAGCCCTAGGGTGGCAGTAGCTTCCTGATGTTGCTGATCTCTGGGTTATCCCGCCCCCCCCCCACCTGTACCGTGTCGTTCTACACTTTTATAACTAATTCTCCACTGTTAACTTTCTTCATCGAACTTCCTGGCCTGTTTTGTTTCCCCGACCAGACCCTGACTCAGACAAACCCTGTACTTTGCCCACGTCCAGCCCCTCCTCTCCATTCTCACGATCTTTGTTCAGGACCTTCCCCCGGATTTCCTCAGTAAGCTGCCTGCTGGGTCACTGCTTCATCCCGTCAACAAACAGTGAGCACCCACTCTGCCAGTGCACCCATGAGGTGCCGACAGGGTGGTATGCCAAACAAAATGTGTCCCTTCCCTCCTCACTCCATTCCCTGCACACCTCTCAGAGTACTTTTTTCCTAAAATTGGAATTTGATCATATCAGGCCCAGGCCTAAGGCTTTGCAGGAACCCTCAGATGAAAGCCAGACCACAGTGTGGAAATGTAGGCCCCCTCCTTGGCCCCGCTTTCCTTCCCAGCCTCACCTTGTCTCCTTACCTCCCTTCTCCTTGTCAGCTCCTGCCAGGGTCCTAAACATGCCAGGGCAACTCGTACCTCTGCACCTTTGCCTGTGCCGTTCCTCTCAATGGAATTCCCTCCCCTTCTCCTGCCAATCTGGTGAACTCCTATTCATTCTTCAAAACACCACTCAGATTCCCCCTCCCCCCCCCCCACCCAGCACCACCGTCAGATTTAAATGTCCTCCTGAGTGCTGTTGAGTGTTCCACCTAGCTTTCTCTTAAGGCTCCTTCCACTCAGCAGCAGTCCCAGAGGGCAGGGACCATGTTTTATCTGGCAGTATATCTCCGGGCCCTGGCCCAGTGCCCACTGTAAAGGAGAGGCTTCGTAAATGTCAACCAAATAAATGTACTCAAGGGCAGAGCGTCACCCACGGGGTTGGTGAGGAGGGAGAACAGGCATTTGGGCAGATGTGGGGGCTAAGGAGCAGGGCCCAGATTTCAGAGTTCAATGTCCGGCCCTGGAAAGCGGCAGGATGTGGGCGAGTGGGGAAAGAAAAAAGGATTTAAGCATTTGAGGCCTCCTACCTGAATGCCTGGCGGGGGATGGACATGTACACCTGGTAGGGCTGAGATCAGGTCAGCCAACGGCACGAGTGAGCTAAAGTTGTCTTGATCTCATTGCTGGGGCTTCTCCTGCTGGCAAAGTCCGGACTTAACTTCCATCAGACCTTTTTCAGATACTAATTTGAGGAAGCTCATTACAGGGCCTCAGTTATCTTGCCTGTGAAATGGCATAATAAACACCTACTTTCCCTCCCCCAGGAGGTTCTTATGGAAACAAACAGGTACCAATATGTGAAAAGTATGTTTGAGGTATGTACCCGTACACAAATGTGATTATCAAGTATGGGTATTCCTTGACCGTTCTCGAACTATGTTCCTTTAGTTAACAAATTTTCATTCATTAAAGACTTGCCATATGCCAGAACTGAAAAAGCCCTTTACTATGAAAATCCAAATTGACAAATACAAATATTTGTAAATGAGGACATAAGGTGTTAGTTAGGAAGTAATTCTTCCCATTTTATAAAATGACACCATTTTATATGACACCATTAGCAAGCTCCTTTGGTGCATTTTTTAAATAATTTTTTTAAATTTATTTTGAGATAGAGAGCATGAACGGGGCGGGGGGGGGCAGAGAAAGAAGGAGAGAGAGGATCCCAAGCAGGCTCCCCACTGTCAGTGTAGAGCCCAATGCGGGGCTGGAACTCATGAACAGTGAGACCATGATCTGAGCTGAAATCGAGAGTCAGATGCTTAACCTACTGAACCACCCAGGCGCCCCTCCTTTGGTGTATTTTTTATGTGGCTTGGTAAAAATGTAGGAACCTGGAAGCAAGAATCCCAAGAGCTTTCAGCACAGAGCCTGATGTGGGGCTCAAACCCATGAACTGTGAGACCATGACCTGAGCTGAAATCAAGAGTCAGAAGCTGGGCCACCTGGGTGGCTCGGTGAGGCCTCTGACTTCGGCTCAGGCCATGATCTCATGGCTCGTGGGTTCGAGCCCCGGGTCGGCCTCTGTGCTGACAGCTCAGGACCTGGAACCTGCTTTGGATTCTGTGTCTCCCTCTCTCTCTGCCCCTCCCACACTCAGGCTCTCTCTCTCTCTCTCTCTCTCTCTCTCTCTCTCTCTCTCTCTCAGAAATAAATAAACATGTCCTAAAAAAAAGTCAGAAGCTTAACTGACTGAGCCACCCCGGCACCCCTCCTTTGGTGTATGTCTTATGTGGCTTGGTAAAAATGTCGGAAACAAGAATCATGGCCATCCATGTGTATGTGGATGTACCCATCCCTGGCCTCAGCACGATGCTGAACTGATGCTGGGTGCTCGGGACATGTTGAACTGGGGAAAAAATTGACTTACCTCCAACTTTTCAGGAACTCACATATTACATAGGATGGAGAAAAGCTGTATTGATTTTTCTAGACAAGTTTGGGCTTCTCATGAGCTCAGGCTTGGTTCGTTTTCATTCATGCCCAGGTAAGTGCTTGGCAGCTACATTTGGAAGGTGCTAAGCATTCTGCCCACTCTCGAATGCTAGGAAATTCTTGGAGCTGAGATTCCCTGCTTCATGGTACATGAGGCTTCACAGCCACACACAGGATGCAGTATGCTCCCACCCGAAATCCTCAGCAAATGAACAACAACAAAAAAATCAGGACACATCCAAGGAAGACAACAGTGCTCAAGACGAGGTCCCAAAAGCCAGGAAAAAAATACACACTTACTGAGTTTCCTCGCTATGCTAGACCTTGACCTAGTCTCTTTGTTTAACATTCAAATTAATCTCTGCCATTAACTCCCAGTATGAATTTGGGCAAGTCACTTCCCCTCTTTGGACCTCACTTTTCTCCTTTTTTTGCACGAAGATATGAACTGGTGGTTTTCAAACTGGGTTCCTTGGAACCTGAGGGCTCCATGTTGGCACCTTAGGAAGACAACAGGAGGCCAGTGTGGGATTCCAGGCTTTATCAGATGTTCTGCATCGTGCTTCTTCTGTACGATCTTGTTTTGAGAACAGTTTTCCACTGCTTTAGAGAAAATAAGTTTGAAAATCACTGGTCCGATGATCTCTGAGGCCTCACCCATCTCTAACACTGATTCTTTTATTCACCGTCAGGAGTCACAGGCCAGGAGCTCCCAGGCCAGATCCAATCTGCGAGGCCACTGCAGGAGTGAGGCATGCCCTGTCTAATTCACCGTAGTCCTCGCTGCTCCTTTTTGTGGGACACCTGTCACCTCACACATTAGCAGCCCGGCCCCTGGAGGTCTTTGAGTTTGCTTCTGCAGAAATGCTCCCTTGACAGCCTCTCTTCCATGAGACACACACACACACACACACACACACACACACAGATAGCAGAAAAGAGAGGATCAGAACCTGGAAAACAGACAACCCCAATCTAGACAGCGTGGGATGGTCTAGTTATGATGGCTGCCCTTCTCTCTTCACAGAAGACCGCTGTGGCAGTTTTAAAATTATCACTGCTGGGCGCCTGGGTGGCTCAGTCAGTTAAGCGCCCGACTTTGGCTCAGATCATGATCTCGCAGTTTGTGAGTTCAGCCCCGCGTCGGGCTCTATGCTGACAGCTCGGAGCCTGGAGCCTGCTTCAGATTCTATGTCTCCCTGTCTCTCTGCCCCTCCCCTGCTTGCGCTCTCTCTGTCTGAAAAGTAAATAAACATTAAAAAAAAATTTTTTTTTTTAAATATCACTGCAACTTCTCTTCCACTTTTCCCCTTGAGAGGCAGGGAGTCTCAAATCTGGGCATGTTCATGACTGCTTTGACCAATCAAGTACAGCAAAAATGCCTCTCTGAGACTTCTACTAAAAGGGCAGATGTGGCACCTGCTTTGTTCACGGGGACACATGTTCACTGGAGCCCTGTGTGGCAGGTAAGAATTCTGTCCACCCTGAGGACACAGTGCTGGAGAGGCCACAGGTAGGCCTTCCAGAGACCCTTCAGAGGACAGACACGGTGGAACCTGTCCCACAGCCGTCCCAGCCCAGGTGCCAGACAGGTGAGTGAGGAAGCCATCTTGAGAATGATCCTTCAGCCCCAGCCATCCCTGCCTTCCCAGCTGAGGCGCCCAGAACGAACCCAGAACAAACAAGAGCCATCCCCACCATGCCCTTTCTGAACTCTTGATCTACAGAATTGTTAACCCCCTTAGTTTCAGCGTGGTTCGTCACACAGCAATAGATAACTGAAGCAACATTCTGGAACCATTCTGGATAAATTAGGAGGTCTATCGGGCAGGGCCCCACCAGCCCGTAGGACACCTTTAGACGCTAACTAGAAAAGAGTACCCTGTCCTCTGCGTGGGTACCACCCCACACTGGGGCAGAGGGCTCAGCCAGCAGAGTGCAGCCTGGATTTCCCAATCATGTGCCCCTGCTGACCAGAGACATCTTCTTCTGTTCTGCCAGGATCAGCATGAGCTATGCTGATCGGAAGGGACGCATTTTCTAAACGCGCATAATTGCCCCATAGTCCCCTTGAGTCTCTCCCAGGATTTGCGGAGGCTCCCGTGCTCACACCTTACTATCTCTGCCTCACCAGTGAATCATCTCAACACATAAAGCATTCATTTAAAATACATATTAAAATATATATACAAATATGTATATTAAAATATTCACACGCACGCATAAACACACACATACATATCCTACAGGCTGCTTTTTCTCTTTTCTTATTAAAAAAGGTCCTACCCTGGGGCACCTGGGTGGCTCAGTCGGTTGAACATCTGACTTCAGCTCAGGTCATGATCTCACAGTCCGTGAGTTCGAGCCCCGCGTTGAGCTCTGTGCTGACGGCTCAGAGCCTGGAGTCTGTTTCAGATTCTGTGTCTCCCTCTCTCTCTGCCCCTCCCCTGCTCATACTCTGTCTCTCTCTGTCTCAAAAATAAATAAAAACATTTAAAAATTTTTTTTTAAATAAATAAATAAAATAAAATAAAAAAGGTCCTACCCTACTGTGATCTAATCTGAGGTCTGCAGGCTATTTTGAAATAATTCATCTTGCCTCTTCGAACATACCATTTTCCCTCACTCAGCGTGAACTAGCCTGTAGTGGCAGCTGGCCAAGCTCATCTCACTTCATTCTCAAAGGAAGCCAGATCCATGCATGGGACTGTTTGGGCTCTGGGTTTGGGTTTCCTTTTATTTTATTTTTAAAAATGTTTATTTATTTTGAGAGAGAGAATGCACACACGTGTGGAGGAGGGGCAGTGAGAGGAGGACAGAGGATCCAAAACAGGCTCTGTGCTGACAGCACAGAGCCCGATGTGGGGCTCAAACTCACAAACCCCAAGATCATGACCGGAGCTGAAGTTGGATGCTTAACCGACTGAGCCACCCAGGAGCCCCATGGGCTTTCCATTAAAAGGAAGGAAGGAAGGGGAAGGAAGGAAGAAAGAGGAAGGAAGAAAGGAAGGAAGGAAGAAGAAAGAAAAAAAAAGAAGGAAGGAAAGGAAGAAATGAAGGAAGGAAGAAAGAAAGAAAAGAAAGAAGAAAGAAAAGAAAAGAAACAAACAAACCTCTGGATGTGTGCCTCTTCTACAGATTCCTGAGGATGAAGTGGGCTGGGGGCACAGCACTTCGGTCACCAATTGCTGTGTGCACACATCTCCACGTGCAAGTTCATGAGAATTACAGAGGGTGTGGGAAGGCCCTGTCAGCAGGGTGGCAGGGAGGCCATGGGGGGTGCGCGGCTCCCCCTCATGGCTCTGGATCCCCCTGCTCTCAGCATGGAGGTTTCTTCCCCTCCGCAGGCTCAGCAGGGGCAGCTGACAAGGGGTTTGCACAGACACTACAACTCACTTTACACGAACCTGGCAGACCAAAGCCTGGCTTTCTGTGAAAGATTGCTGAGGGGTAGGTGTCCACATAGCCCGTGGGTTCAGGCAACCCCCTTCCTTGGGAGAATGTCGGCTCAGAGATCATTTGCTTTGTTGGCGAAGGGAACCCGCCTCTGCTGATGATACCCACTCTGTCACTCACCATGTATGCTTTGCATACATTCTCTCCATCCTCACAACAGTCCTGCAAATAGATATTATCATCTCCATTTGCCAGCTGAGGAAAGAGAGGATCAGAGAAGCTGAGTAACTTGCCCAGGGTCACACAGCTAGAAAGGTGGGAGCCAAGATTCAAACCCGTGTCCGGGCATTTGTGCTCCCCTGGTTCCTTCTCTCCACCTCCTTCCTCAGGTGCTTTCCCACTTGCTCTTTCTGTCTCTTATTCCTTCTCTTTAAGAAACTACAGAGTTACGTGCCTCTGCTAAAACTATGGGGTGAGATTACATGGGGCCTCACGTGTAGGTTTGAGGGGGGTGCCTTGCATAGCTCATGTAAAACACAATTCAATGTATCAAAACTTGTTCTGAGACCTTTGAAGAACACTCCTGTTTTGTACATTGAGACGAACTTGGACTGGGGCTCTGGAAGGGGTCTTTATCGATGGCCAGAGTCATTCCTCAGTGGGCCCACATTTACCCAGCTCCTGCCAGGTGCCCAGCATCGTGTTAGACATCCGAAGTATGGAGCCGCCCTGTCCCCAGTGAACTCCCAGCAGAATGGGGAAGGAGGCCGTGTTACACAGCCCTGAACACGAGCAGAATGAAGTGAATACTAGGAGAGGGACATGCAGGAAGGAGAGGTCAGTTCTGCAAGAAGGCCCCGCACGGGCCAGACTCTGGAAGCCGAGTTGTCCTTGTAGAGTGTGGACACACGGCAGAGGCAGATTCCCTGGAGCAGGGTTCCCGGAACTCGGTACTTGGTGAGAATGACGTTGATAAAGGCAGGCATCCAGAGACCAGGATGTGTGCATCGGCAGATCAATGAAAACATTCTCTTCGCCTAGATGAGCCGCCCACAGGAAGCCACATTATCGGAAAGCTGCGTGCACTAGCGGAATCCACAAAGGGGACTTGGCAGATATTAAGAAGTCTATTGCAGGCCCGCAGCCCGAGGCCATCTCTGACCCTAAAGGGAAAGTCTTCTGCAGGAAACGTTTGTCATCAAGTTTGCTCTGGCAAAACTCCCTCCACCCTTACGGAGCAGGGTTGCTAGTCAGGGCAAAGCTCTGCTGCTGTGACAAAGACAGCCAAAAGACAGTGGTTTAAAGAACACAGAGTCTGGGGGCGCCTGGGTGGCTCAGTCAGTTGAGCGTCCGACTTCGGTTCAGGTCATGATCTCACAGTCCGTGAGTTCGGGCCCCGCGTCGGGCTCTGTGCTGACAGCTCAGAGCCTGGAGCCTGCTTCGGATTCTGTGTCTCCCTCTCTCTCTGTTCCTCCCCTGCTCACACTCTGTCTCTGTCTCTGTCTCTCTCTCTCTCAAAAAATAAACATTAAAAAAAATTTAAAAAAAACAACAACACAGAATCTGTGTCTCTCCCCTGTAACTTCTGGAGGTGACTCTTCCTGACTGACAGAATTTAGGGACACGAGTTGTCTCCATGTTGGGGTTCCTATATCTCATCCACATGGGGTTCCTGGTCTCAGCCGCATCAGTTTCCAGCTGGCTGGAAGAAGGCAAGAGCGTGAAGGGGGCACACCCACGTCAGCCTGGGAATGACGCACGTGCCCTCCGCTCGTCTGCACATTCCATTCGTGAGAATTTGGTCACACAGTCAACCCAACCTCCGGAGAAGCCAGGAAATGTGTCCCGCCACCCGCACAGGTGGATGGAAAGACGAGGTATGTAGGTGGACCCCTGACCATCTCTGCTTCAAATGGAGACCGGGATGTTTCAGGATGATTTAATTTATATCCTCTTAAACCCAAAGGACAACTTCGGGCCGATTCCAGGGTTGACTGGTTTGCCAGCACAACCACCACGGGGCTCTCCCTGTCCCTATCCTCCACATCCGCTCCACCCGCGGGCCGGCCTCCGCATGGCTGCAGCAGGTTCCCATATCACGTCCCAGTGTGACAATTTTCAAAGGGAGACAATTGTGCTATCAACCCTGTGCTATCCTTTAGGAGGAAGGAGACTTTCCTCAGAGGCCCCTACTCTACCCCTACTTCATCCTCTCTGACTATTGGCCAGACACGGGTCACATGCCCATGTCTTGACCAGTCATTGAGGTTACGGGCCGATTTGTGTTACCTCCAAAAGCATATGCTGAAATCATAACTCCCAGTACCTAAGACTGGGACTGTATTTGGAGATAGGGCCTTCAGAGGGGTACGTAAGTGAACACGAGCTCGTAGGGGTGGGCCCTAATCCAATATGGCCGGCGTCTTTTAGGAGGAGGAGATTAGGACACGGCTAACAAACATGGCAAGAGACAACCGTGTGAGGACATGGTGAGCACCTGGAGGCCAAGGAGAAGTCGCAAAAGACACCAGCCGTGCTGACACTTCCATCTTGGACTTCTGGCCTCCAGGACCATAAGAAAATGGCCCACCGGTCCACTGGTGGGGCGCCCAGCTACACGGGGGAGGGAAGTCAGGGTTCTGGGGAAGGAAGTCGGCAGGATGGGTACCCAGGCAGCGATGCGGGTGATAGACGCTATGGCTCCGTTCACCCCATCGGTGCTGCTTGAAGCTTCTTCCCTGACCAGCTCCCTTTCTGCTCACTCCAGCCCCTTCCTATCGTTCTCCAAATAGACCTCAGGCCAACTATTTGCCCACCGAAGTACCTTCACTCTCCAGTTCACCTTGCTAGGAACTGGGGGGCTGCATGGTCTCTTCTCTGGTTTCCACCACTGAAGACCAATCCTGCTTTAATTCTTTCTTTTTAAACATTTTTTAAAGTTTTATTTTTTTATTTTGGGAGAGAGAGAGAAGTGGAGAGAGGGAGAGAGAGGGCGAGGGAGAGGGAGAGAATATCAAGCAGGCTCTGCACTCTCAGAGCAGAGCTCTATGAGGGGCTCAAACTCATGAACCATGAAATCACGACCTGAGCCGAAACCAAGGGTCAGATGCTTAACCCGACTGAGCCACCCAGGGGCCCCAATCCTGCTTTAATTCTGACCATACCTCATTTCCAAGTTCTTGGGGGACAGTGGGTGCTGGCCCATATTTGACCATTGGTTCTGGGCTGTAATATTTGTTGATGTCTGTGATGTAAGGACCGTTCTCAAGTATCCACAGGAGGTCACTGAGCGCGGAATGGGGAAGAGATGCCCCCACCGGCAGCCCCAGCACACTTCTGCTCGGGGACACCTCCGAGTGTCTCTTGCCTTCGGGGATGACAATCATCTGAGAGTCCACATCGCAAGTGATGTTTGTGGGAAAACGGTTCGTGGGGTAGGAAAGGGTTAAACATGTTCCGCGAGCCCCTGGATAGGAACAAACAGAGGGCATGGGAAAATCCCCAGGCTGCCGCATCCTGGAAGCATCCCTCGCCTTCGCCAGTTCCCAGGCTGTGAGAATAAACGCCACCCCAAAGAATGGAGTGCAAGTAGGGCTCAGCCGGCGCAGGAGGGCGAGGACGCTCCCCGCCGGAGCCCCCCTTCCCCCATTCACCTCCGTACAATCCTTCCTCTGTTCCCGGGCTCCTCTTCCCTCAGGGTCCCATCCAAGCCCGAGTCATAATAAAGGCCACCATTGATGGGCACTTCCTCTGCACCAGGCACCGGGCTGGGTCCTGCAGACCGATTTTCTCATTGAATTCACACCACTGCCCCCACAGACTTGGTGGGAGTAGTTCCGTCCCCAAAAAGGAGGTTCATGGAGGTCGGAGGGAACCGTTTCAAGGTCATGGTGGCAGGACCCAAGGGGCTGAAACTGTGGATTTTCCACAGTGCCTCTGGGGTCAAACAGGCCAGACAGAGTCATAGAGTAATAATAACGATGGCCATGGCTGACCCTTACCGAAGACGTAGTTCAAAAAAGTGCGGATGCAAATGCACATTGACCTCCCTCCAGGGTGGGGCTGAGCTATGGCTCCCATTCTGCTCAGAAAGGGTGTGCAACTTGCCCTGTGGTAGGGCTGATCAGCGGCAGGACAGGACTGGGGCTTCTGCAGGTGGGGTGGGGGGGTGAGGTGGGGGCCGCTGCCCAATCCCTTCCTGCCCCGCACCCCACTCCCGAGCCCGGCTTTGGCTCCCCGACTCTCTATTCCCCAGAGGACTAGCACTTTGCAGGAGGTGTCGGGGAGAGACCCCAAGTCCCACGTCCTTACCACGGGCACTTGCGGGTGGCGGGAGAGGAAATACCTATCCTTCCCCCTGGGTGCCCTCCCTCCTGTCAGCCAGCGAGCCAGCACCTGGGCGGAGAAGAGGATAGAATGGGGCTATTCAGTGTTCCTGACGCAATAACCGATTGCTAAACTCTTGCATCCCCGAGCTTTTTATGGAGGGTGGTGATTTTGAGCAGGAGCAGGAAACCCCACACTTAAACCCAGCTGCCACAACAAGGCCCTGCAGGTCGAATGCTAGTCCCAAAGAACACTTTCCCTGAGGCCAGGCATCAGAAAAACAACAGAAACACCACCAACAACCCGCAGTTGATCCAGCGGTGTCCACACCCCTAACTACATCTGACCAATGAAATCCTCTCGGCCGGCAGGGGCAAACCCCGGTCTCGATTTATAGATGACAGCACTGATTTACTGATTTGCCCAAGGTCACGGAATGAGTGAAGGGCAGAAATGAGGTGCAAATCTGACTTTCCCACTGGTGGTCTAGTGCTCACTTCGCCACAGTCCGGGGCCTGCGCTGGGGACAGCGGGTGATATTGTCAAGAGGGCCCAGAGGCCGCCAGGGGCGTCAGAGAGACAGAGAGAGAGAGAGAGAGAGAACAAAAGCAAGGTACCCATATCGAGACTGCAAACCACGGGCCTGCAACATCAGGCAAGTCACTTACCTTCTCTGAGCCTTACTTTCCTTCTCTGCAGGCGGAACAGGGGTGTGGCTAAGAGTTTGAGCTCTGGAGTCAGAATGCTAGATGTCTAATCTCGGCTGCCCAGCTTCCAGCCTGCGTGACCTTGGACAATTCTCTGGGTTCACACCTCTCTGTGTTCAGTTTCCTTGCCTGTCAAATGAGCATTTAAAAAACCCACCTACAGCTTCCTGTGAGAGTTTTCTTTGCTAATGCAAGTAAGGCTCTTAGCACAGGCCCTGGGTGATGGTAAGCAGTCAGTAAACATTAGCCATTATTGCCATCTGCAAAATGGAGAAGAAAAGGGCTTTTGGAGGTCACATTACTGGTGTTGGGGGGGGGGGGTTGTGTCTGTGTCTATCTGTGTCCAGGTGTGGGGGGGGGGGGGTCTCTGTGTGTGTCTGTGTAAGGAAGTGTGGGGATTTCTCCACACACTGCACTGGTACCTTCTAGAAAGAAGGAAGGTGCAGCAGAAGGGGACCCAGGCTGGCCCTGGGATATTTCCCTCCTCTGAAACAACCACCTGGCCTTCACCTGTGTGCTCTATTGACTCTTCCCTATGAGTCAAGGGCTATGTCCTTCCAGCCACTCCTCGTTCCCAACAAGATTCCCTTGGGATAACTACCTCAAGCTGGAAACCTCCCTGGCCAGAGCAGTGAAAGGGCAACATGTAAGTACACATGGGCCTCAGAGTTTCATAACTGCCATGAGTCACCCCTCTTCACAGAAGACACGGCCAAGGGACAAGGGCTCCAAGTCTTATCGGTGAGGCTGGGCCCGAGCACCTGTCAGATATTCTGCGTCTGGGTCCTGGCCGTGCTCTCCCTCCCCAGGGAGCACGTCCCCTGAGTGCTCTGCCCGTGCCATGTCGGTCTCAGGAGAGGAAACAGAACATGGTCAGGTGAAATGGCGTTTCCGTCTTCTTCATTCTTGGTTACTCGGGGGGCCCCTGGGTGGCTCAGTCGGTTAAGCATCTGACTTCAGCTGAGGTCATGATCTCACGGTTTGTGGGTTTGAGCCCCGCATCGGGTTCTGTGCTGATAGCTCAGAGCCTGGAGCCCGCTTCGGATTCTGCGTCTCCCTGTCTCTCTCTCTCTCTCTCTCTGCCCCTCCCCCACTCGCTTGCATGCTCTCTCTCTCAAAAATATAAACACTAAAAAAAAAAAATTAATTCTTGGCTATTCCTAATCCTTTCCCAGCTACCTCAGAGGCCTGGGAACTTGCTGTGTATTCGTTAGAAGTTATTTTTTTTTTCAAGCTTTTATTTAAACTCCAGTTAGTTAATATACAGTGTAGTGTTGCTTTCAGATGTACAATACAGTGATTCAGCACTTCCTTACCTCCCCCTCATCAGAACTTATAGTACGATAGTAATTTGAGAGGTCATAGTATTATAACAAACAGGGCTTGATTTTCTCGCGTGAAAAGAAATTCAAAACGGAACAAAACCCGTTGGTATTTAGGCGGCACACCAATGTGGAATCATATCGTGATTCTGTTTGTTTTCCCTCAAGGTTGCAAGGTGGCTGCTGCCGGTTAAGCGTTCGACCTCTTGGTTTCAGCTCAGGTCATGATCTCACGGTTCGAGCCCCACGTCTGGCTCTGCGCTGGCAGCTCAGGCTCTGCTTCGGGTTCTCTCTCTCTGCCCCTCCCCTGCTTGCACCGTCTCTGTCTCGAAATAAAGAAAACAAAGAGAATTTTGAAAAAAAAGGAAAAGCAGGGAAGGGCACAAAAAAGTGGCTCTATTAACGTCTGTCCCTGTGTCAGTCAGTTGGTTACCACTGCATAAGATACCATTGCAAAACTTAGTGGCTCAAAACAACAAATATTTATTAGCGTGTGACTCAGGGTCAGAGTTGGGGCTGGGATTAGGTGACGGTTCTTCTACTGGTTTCTGGGGCTCCCTCGAGTGATGGCAGTCAGGTGATGGCTTCGTGGGGGGGCCTATTGTCCAAGATGGCCTTGCTCACAAGTCTGGCACTGGATGCTGGCAGTGGGAGATACAACGACAGAAGTAGAGGTCAGAGGATTGTCATGGCTGGGGTGGGGGTGGGGGGGACACCGCTAGCCAAGGAGTGTGGGTGGCCTCTACCAGCTCGACTAGTCAAGGAATGGACCCTTCCCTAAAACGTCCAGAAAGAACAACCCCGCTGACACCTTGATTTTACCCTTCTAAGACCCATTTTGGATCTCTGACCTCCAGAACTGTGAGATAATAAATCCGTGTTAAGCCTCCGCGTTTGTGGTATTCTAGTACGGCAGCAATAGCAAACTGTCTCCCTCAGATGCTCTCTCATTCTCTAAGGCCCCGCTGCCTGATTTTGTAAAGATATATGGGAACCTGGCCATCCATTCTCTCCCAGATGATCTATGTCTGCTTTCGTGCTACGGCAGCAGAGTCGTTGTGATGGAGACCGTATGGCCCACGGAGCCTAAACTATTTCCTCTCTGGCCCTCCTCCTGCTCAAGCAGGCTCGCCAGGCTTTCTTGCATGGTGGTTTCAGAGAAGCAAGAGAGCAAGATTTTGCTGCTAAAGTTCTTGGACGTTCAAAGGCTTGGTAGTCCCACAATGTCACCTCCTCTACATTTTGGTCAAACAAAGCAAGTCCCAAGGCCAGTCACAGAGGTGAAAAATAAACTCTACCTCTTAACGGAGGAACGGCAGGGTTGCGTTGCAAAGGCGCGTGTGTACGGGAGATCTCATCGGGGCTGCCTTTGCGGACAGTCTCGGAGCCCCCTTTGGTCTGGGGATCAAAGTCCCCCCCGCCCCGAGACTCCCCACCAGATGTCCCTTCAATCTCAGTGACCACAGCTGGGCAGCGTGGGGAGCTGGGGAAGCAGGAGCCGGCTTATTATGACTGGCTTAAGCCAATAACCGTCTACCACTCGGGAGGCATCCTCCGTTAGCCAGGAAAGGGGAGTGGATGCTGAGCCGGCTGTTAGCAGAAGTTACCTTACCTGTGCTGTCTGGGTGGTCTTGAGTGTATTGAGTTCACTCACTTAACGAACAAACATCCAGATATCAAGAACCTGCTCTGTGCCCGTTTCTGGACAGGGTTGGTGTGGAGGAAGGCTATAATCTCTGTCCTCGAGGGGGCTGCAAGCCCCTGGAGAAACTCCCCCGCATGGACAAAGAAGGCATGTACAAGGATTTTCACTGCACACCTATTTTTAGAAGTGAGTAAGTGAAAGCAATCCTCTGACGGGAGAGGATAAAGAAACTAGTTCTATGATGGGCACATTTATAGTAATTAAAATAAATGAGCCAAGTCCTCACCCATCAACCTGAATAATTCATGAACACGTCGTTAAGTGAAAAACAGCAAGGTGCAAAATAATATCATTGACATAAATCACAACACATAAAACAATGGTGTACATTTCGTATGGAAAATTGCATGTGGTGAAAGGAGATAAGCATGGGAGAGGGAAGGGAGAGGAGGTGGGAACGTAGCTTGAAGCTTTAATGTTTTGTTCCTTTAAAAAAGTAGAGAGATTAGAAGGACACATTACAACTGCTATAAATGGGTTATATTATTCCTGTGTGTGAATATGTGTGTGTGTATATATATATACGTACTATTTCATAGCAAAAAATTTTTTAAACCTACCAACTAGTTGAGGAGTTGCAACGATCAAAGGCAAAGTAAGCAGGGAACCGGTCAAGTGCAGTCTGTAGGACAGCCTGCTCTAGGTCAGGCTTACTGCTCCCAGGGGACGTCCTGTGTTAAGCTTGTGGTGAGGTCCTGGAGCGTGGAAACTTAAGTGAAGGGGAAGACCCGGTTGTTCCAGGAGTCCAGAAAAAGGGGGTCCTTGGGGGTCCAGCCTGGAGAAGGGGCTGTGGCCTGAGGCTGGCAGGATGGGTCCCCCACACAGCTCCTTCTCCTTCCTCCGCAGACGACTCAGAAGTTTGTTCTGTGTCATAGCAACAGGGGGTGTTGGAAGGTACAGAAGCTTGGAATCACCAGAGCTGCCGTGGGGCCCTGACTTCTGCCAGTGATAAGCTGTAGGACTGTACAAGTCTTGTATTGCCTCCCTGGGGCCTCAGTTTCCTCTTCTGTAAAACGGGTATCAAAACCCTTGGCCTGTCTCCCTCACTGGGTTGCTGAGGGGGCTGTAAAAGATCGAGGGTGTAGAAGCCCCACGGGCCGCGGAGGCCTGTGTGCTCCCCAGTCTGTGCAGACTGAGGGTTTCCACGGATTTGTCTGCAGACCCAGGAGCGGAGCTGAGACGGTTCTCGTGGACTCATTCCACAAACATTCCACGTGGGCTTGGAGAACAGTGATGCTAACGGTGTCCACCTTTAAGGAGCACTCAGCATCGGGGGTGAGGGGGGTGGCTGCCAGCCCAAGGAGTTCTGAGACTTTCCACCACCTTCTCAACTGTAGGTTGGGAAAGAAAGTAGCAATTTGCTGCTGCTTCTAGAAGCTTCTTTGGGAGAGGAAAAGACACCCACCTAGGGACAATCTTGGAAGCAAAGTAGAATTCTCCTGGTTTGGGAGGGGATCCCGGGTGGAGGGGCAGCTTGGATAAAGCCCAGAAGCAGGAGAGCTTAAAATGTCCCAGGACTCTGAAGGAACAGCTCCACGGAATATGAGCTTTCGTCTCTGTTTTTGGGTTATTTTGTTTTGTCATCTCATTGAAATTTAAGCTAGAGCTGAATTTTGCCATCAATATTAGAGTAGGGAGAGCCAGAGGTCAGACTGAGTTCCTCCACTGCAAATTCGTACTAAGCCTCAATTTCCTCTTCTATAAAACGGGCTTGTTGCAGAGTTGATCAAATGATGAAATGAGAAATGGACATAACTCTCCAATGAACACTTTTATTTACTTTCTAATGTTTTTTTTCTTTTTTGAAAGAGAGAGAATGTAAGCAGGGGAAGGGCAGAGAGAGGGGGGACAGGGGATTCGAAGCAGGCCCTGTGCTGACAGCAGTGAGCCCTATGCGGGGCCCGAATTTATGAACCGTGAGATCACGACCTGAGCCAAAGTCAGATGCTTAATCAGATGCCCAGGTGCCCGTCCAATAAGTGCTTTTAATTAAACTGCTCAGAAATGTATCTTGCCTACCTTCTTGCTGACTTTTCTTTCTTTCTCAGCGCCCTGAGCCTACCGTAAGGAGCAAACTAAGTCTTCCCCCCAAAATACACCCTCCGAGGTGGTGGTTCAGCTGTCCATGCCCTGGGGAGAGTGTCCCCAGAACCACAAGTGACACCAGTGGGGCCAGGGAGGGTGGGTGCTCCAGGGGGAATTGGGGAAGATGGTGGAGGGGATATCCAGGCACCTTGTCTTTGGGGGCTAGAGCAGGAATTTCCCTCGAGAAGGGCCTCTTTCCCCTTTGCCTTCTGACCTGTGCACTGAGTCCATCTGCCTGGTGGTTTCACATGCCCCAAGCAGGTCCCATCCCAGACAAGGGCAGTGCCCCGGGGGCCTAAGTCACTCTCCCAGGAGTGGCCGTTAACCGTGTCCCCATGAATTTGGGCAGTAGCCAGATTTGGGGGGGGGGGGCAGGGGGAGACAATGAGAACATTCCCAGAGGCCCCTGGGCCGTCTGGCGACCTCCCATGTCTGCCATCATGTCTGCCACTGTCTGTGGTGCCTTCCTGGTGTGAGCCCTGCCCCCCTACCCCATGCAGCAGGTGCTCGGCAGTCATGAGGGCCCTCAGGGGCCACAGAGCCCTGCAAGGTGGCCTCACCGCTCTCTTCCTCCGGAGCCAGCTCAGAGTGATTCAGCTAAATGGCCACGGTGGCACAGCTGGTAAGTGACAGAGTTAAAGACCTGCCCTGTGGTATCTGCATCCATCTGACTACAAAGCCCTTATGGCCCCCACTGCCTCTCTTCCCCTAGAGAGGCAGGATGTGGAGTGTGAACGCACTTCCCGGAAGGGGCGGCCAGCCGGGGAGGCTGAGGGTGACTCAGAGCCGGCCCTTGGCCATGTCCTCTCAGGAAACACTAGGTTGATTGTGGTCCATTGTTGCTCTCCCTGCACATGAATAGGAGTCAGTAACTGCAGAACAGAACGGAGGCAGTTCCTGGGGAGGGGCGCACACAGAGGAGGGGCGCTCTCGGGAACACAAGGTGCCCCTTTCCGGAGCCAGGAGGCCTGAGCCCCATCCTGTCTGGGGCAGAGAGGGGACAGCCAGGAGGCCCTCTGCTTGGCACTTGGGGATGCCCCGCGAGTGCACTCTGAACACCCGCAGACACCAGGAGACGGTGCAAGAGTGGGGAACTGGGGCGCAGGCGATCCTGAAGCCTGAGGGCCACGGGAGAAGTTGGGAATAGCTTCTGTGGGCAGGGGAGAGGAGACTTGGGGAGCTGGGGAGGCTGTGGGCAGAGCTGAGGAACAGGTGCATTGGAGACCATCGATCCGTGGGGCAAGGGAGTGCCTGGGGGACGGACCAAGCGACCGCATTGGGGGCCCCAGCTTTGCAGACGTTCTGCCGGCCTGCTCCCACAAGGCAGGGCACACGTGCGTGGCCACGGGCCAGGGGTGCGAAACGAGGTGGCCTGGGCCCCAGCACAGGTGCTGCCGTGAGCCGGCGGGAACGGGGGTGCCTCGAGTGAGTCAGTGTACCCTCTGCGGGCACAGAGATCAGACATCAGGGCAGCACGCCTGGCCGGACCTCAATAGCTGATGGCTCGGAGTAAAGCCCGAGGGAGGGAGGGCATGGCACCATGGGGTGGCCAGAGGCGACTTCTGAGAACGTTTACCGAAACGTGTAACATCCTTATCAAGTGTGATGAAATTCAAATTCCTCCAAGGCTGCTCAGCCCTGCCCCTGCCTCCTCGAACTTCCTCTCCTCATCATATTCCAGGCACATAGTTTTCTCTATATAAAAGTGGCAGACACTTTCTGCCCCAGGGCCTTGGCACCAGCGAAATCCTCTTCTAGAAGCCTCTTCCTCACCACTCACCCCTTTTCCTCTCCCCACCAACTCCCACCCATTGTTCTCGTGTTAGCTGAAATGCCCCTTCCCCAGAGACACCTTCGCCCAACCCCTGAACTAACTTAGCTGGGTCGCTCTGTTACTCCTGCCCCAGCATCCAACGACGCTTCCTTTGTATCACTGACCATCACAGGAAAACTCTTTGTGCAATTATTCGTTTGGCGTCTCCCCCCACCCCCACCCCGCTAGACCACAAGTGCTGGCAGGCCAGCAACCACATCTATTTCTTTTACCAGTGTGTCCTCAGGCACCCTTTATTGATAGAAAAAGGGGAAGGAAGGAAGGAGGGAAGGAAGGAAGAAAAGCAGGCCAAATGGAATGGCGGGTGATTGGAAGGAAGCGGGGAGGGAGAGGGGGGAAGAGTAGAGAGGGCTCCCTGGCCCGCGGCAGCAGAATGGGGCGAGCCACGGGCCCCCAGTGAAGGATCCTGTGTGCTGGCTTCCCTCCCTGGCACGGTCAGCCGTGGCTGGGCGCATGGGTGGCATGGCCCGTGCTCCCGGTGGAAGGATGAGCAGAGCAGAGAAAGGTAGGTCCACCTCCCCCAGAGCCCCATGCAGAGCCCCAGGCTGGGGGCAGCCCCTCCAAGGAGCTCAGTCTGCAGGGCAGGGTCCTTCACTCGTCACAGCCTCACCCGGCTCTTCTGGAGAGCGAGATCAAGCACCAGCCTTCCACCGGCGCCCAGCGCCGGGAGTCGGACTGGGGTGGCCGTGCTCAGGCACCTGGCCTCTTGCCTGGCCCAGCACAGGTGTTCAGCAATGGGGCGCCTCTCCCAGATCCCGTCTCTTCACTCTCCTCTGGGCTCCTTCTCCGTCTTTCCCAGAGTCGCGACTTCCGGCAGACCTATGTCTGCACTCGGGGAGAGCCCAGGAGGGAGAAGAGAAGGGGAGGAAAGAACGTGGGTAGCCGCAGGGAACCTCAAAGAGCACAGATGTTGGAGTCCTACCTGTGCTCAGATCATGACTCAGCCACCATCTGGCTGTGTGACTGTGGCAAGTGACTTAGCCACTCTGTGTCTCAGTTTTTCCATCCATAAAATGAGGATGACAAAAAGGCTTATCTCATGGGCTTGTAATGAGGATTGAATGACCTGATACTTACAAAGGTCTTAAAATAGTCCCTGGCACATAACCATGCTTATAAAATAATTCACATAATAATAGCTATCGTTTATTGAATTTACCTCCGGCCTGGCTCTGGATAAACATTTTCTTTTTCTTTTTTTTTTTTAAGTTTATTTATTTACGTTGAGAGACAGGGAGAGCATGAGCGAGAGAGGAACAGAGGGAGAGGGAGAGAGAGAATCCCAAGCAGGCTCCACACTGTCAGCGAAGAGCCTGACGTGGGGCTCGATCTCAGGAACTGTGAGCTGAAATCAAGAGTCACACGCTTAACCTACTGAGCCACCCAAGTGCTCCTGGATAAGCACTTTCATGCATGATTTCTGTCTCCCAAGAAATCCAGGACGTGGGAACCCATCCATAGGGGTTAAGTGACTTGTTCAAGGTCACACTGCTGGTCAGCGACAGAGCTTGGGTCTCAGATGTAAAGGGAGTCATTTAAATCTTTTTTTTTTTTTATCTCAGGCTACAGCCAAGGATACCCTAACAAAGGGCTGCTCACTATCTCTCACGGAGGTGATAAGTCCCCACCGTGCGTGAGCCAAAAGAAATGCCAAGAACAAAGTCACTTAGGTGTTCAAGGTGGAGGTTACTCATATGTGCTGTGTCAGGCTTTTGTATTTACAAAGAAAACCTGCTTCTTTAACTCGGGGAGTGCTGTCTTCCTTCCTCTTTGCTTACCCCGCTGACCTTGATCTCAGCAGCTGGCTCCCTTGGAGTTACTGCTCTGCGGGCCCAGGCAGCCCTTGGCCCCATTCCTTGTTCCCTTACGGGGTAAGGGTTGGGGGAGAAGGGCTTCGGCTCGGGGCATGGAGTCCTGGGCCTCCTTCCTTTGCTGGCCCTAACTCATTTCCCTTCTCTTAACCTATTTCCCCCATTTCTGAAAGAAAGGGGTTTAAGTTCGAACCAAAGGAGCGGTTTCCCACCCAAACTACATATTAGAATCACTTGGGGGAAGATTTTTTAAAATACTTATGCCGGCCCCCACCCGAGGTTCAGATTAAGTGGGCTATCAATACCATTAGAGCTCCTTTCCAGGTGATTCTAAGGGCCAATGGATAAGACCTGTGGTTTCAGGAGCAGAGTGATATGTTCTGTTATCTGGCAAAACGAGAAAAATGACCAGAGTGCGTTAAGTTTTCCTTGGAGGTAAGTGTGTTCAATTTGAAGATACCCTTTATCTGAGATCATATCCCTTCTATTCTGTGGAGCAGCGAAAGTTCTTTCTCTTGGGATGTGATGACAACAGACGGTGGGACCTTTCCTTTTTTTTAACATCCGTTTTAACCAAATAAAAAATGGGCAACATTGGCCTCCAAAATTATGAGGGAAATATTTCCTGGCCAGTGAAATTCAAACATTCAGAAACACCAGCCTAGGTCTGTGCCACCCACTATGGTAGCCACGAGACATAAGAGGCTATAGAACACGTGAAATGTGGCTGGTCCAAGTCAGGTAGCATTACCAACATAAAATAGACACTGGATGATGAAGATTTAATATGATAAAAGAACGTAAAATAGCTCGTTAATATTTTTTACATTGATCAGGTGTTAAATGTTAATATCTTGGATACATGGGGTTAAATAAACTATATTACTAACTTTAATCTCTCCTGTTTCTTTGCACTGTTTTAGAAATGTATCCCCTCGGGGCACCTGGGTGGCTCAGTGGCTTGAACGTCCGACTTCAGTTCCGGTCAGGATCTTACGGTTCGTGAGTTCGAGCCTCACGTCGGGCTCTGCACTGACAGGGCAGACCCTGTTTGGGATTCTCTGTCTCCCTCTCTCTCTACCCCTCCCCAGCTCTCTCTCTCTCTCTCAGAAATAAACAAGCATATAAAAATATATAAAAAAATAAAAAGCAAGAGGCCGGAAGCTGCAAGAGCTCTGGGACCGAGGCTCGGAACTCACCCAATGTCACTTCTGCCGCGTTCGGTGTCCAAAGCCAGTGTGAGAGCCTGCCTAGATTCCAGGGCCGGGTAAACAGACTCTGCTTCTCCTCTTAGCAACAAGTCCTGCAAAGGATTGTGGTCAGTCTGCAATCCACTCACTCGAGCTCGGTGGTCCCAAACAAGGAGAGGCTATGCCTTGCTCCCTGGATGCTGCTCTTCCTCCGGGCCTCACTGGGCCTTTCGTGGGTTCTCAGCACTTTGACTCCCATGGCCCCTTCCTCCATAAGACTGACAGATAGATAGACAAATAGATATTCTATTTTATGAGGGCATCGGTGTAATGATAAACAATCGGGGCTGGGTTCGTGATTACATATTCGTTATTATATTCTTTTTTCCTTCTGGCTTCAAAAGAGATGAAAATTGAGCCATTTTCGGGGGCCCCTGTGAGTATCCTGGGCACTAGGTGTTGTGTCTTGTGGGCCACGTGGCCAAGTGGGTCCCGTTTTTGGTGGCTGATCGAGCACAGGGCACCCCAGCCCCAAGTGGTTCAGAGTCCCAGCAATTGCCCAGCAAACTGGGAGCTATGCAGGGCGACAGAGGGTGGGGCAGGCGTCCTCTGAACGGGTTACAGAGTTCCCCAATTACCTGTGTTCCGGATCCCCTATAAGGACATCTGTACTTTGCCCTTCCTTCAGCGATGGGCCATCACTCCCTTTCTAGGGAAACTCCTGGAAGCCAGGTGAAACCAGGAAGTGCATTCAGGGCTTCAGATGGTGATAATAACACCAGGACCCTCCCCTCCGGTGGATCACTTTACCGGCTGGCTGTCTGTCAGGGGCTTTCCCACGCCTCCCTGCCCTGGAGCCTCTTATCCACACTCCTGCGGTCCCACCCACCTTTTCACAGATGCGGAGACTGAGGCTTGGAGATGTGAAACCACTTGCCCGTTTAGTGGTACGTTCACCGGGGGCCCAGGTTCCCTGGGCTAGCTCCCCGACACCAGGTGAATCCTGCAGGATCTGACCCTGGCAGCGTCCTGCACACCTGGAGGAGGGCAGGCCTCGGAGGACAGGCCTGGCCCGGCTGGTGAGAGGAGGCGCCCTGACAGCCACGTCGGCCGCATGTATTTGGGGCGGGGGAGGGCTGGGTGGGCGTTTTCGATTCCTGGGGGAATATGCAGCCCTTCAAAATCAGGACCTGCTTTTGGTTTCTTCCCATATGTGGACACGGGTCTGGTTTTTATTTGGCTTGGTTTGGGTTTTGGTTTTTTAAATTGTTTTAATTAAAAAAACTTTTTGTTTTAATGTTTATTTTATTTTTGAGAGAGAGAGAGATACACAGTGTGAGCGGGGAAGGGGCAGAGAGAGAGAGAGAGAGACACACACACACACACACACACAGAATCGGAAAGAGCTTCAGGCTCTGAGCTATCAGCTCAGACGGACGAGGGGCTCAAACTCAGAAACTGTGAGATCATGACCTGAGCCAAAGTCAGCACTTAACTGACTGAGCCACCCAGGAGCCCCATGTTTTGGTTTTTTTAGAGAGAGAGAAAGAGGGTTTTTTTAGAGAGAGAGAAAGAGGGCTTGAACAGGGGTGAGGAGTGGAGGGAGGGAGGGGGAGACAGAGAGAGAGAGAGAGAGAGAGAGAGAGAGAGAGAGAGAGAGAGAGAATCCCAAGCAGACTCCACACTCAGAGCAGAGCCTGACGCGGGGCTCCATCCCATGACCCTGGGATCATGAAGTGAGCTGAAATCAAGAGTGGGACCCTCAACCTACAGAGCCCCCCGGGCACCCTGCTCTGTTGTTTTTAACAAGCTTATGTTATGACCACTGTCTATTCGGAGAGCTCATCAGAAAGAACACGGTCCAAAGCCAAGCAGCCCTGTATCTTCTGCCTCCTTCTCTCACAGGAACTGGTTTAGCCTCTCTGACCCAGTTTCCTGAAGCTGAAATGAGCCGAGGGTCACCCAGCTCCTAGGGACCCTTTGTGAGGATTAGCTGGGGAAAGACGCGGTGAGTTTTTAGCCCGCTGCTCAAGGGCACGCTCCAGGCTCCGAGGCGCTCATGGTGGGGACCCCTCTTGTCGATGTTTATTTGCCCAAGAAGCGCATAGAGCATCATGAGGGCCAAGCCGATCACACCGCAGAGCATCTCAAAAATCCCTTCCCCTGCCCATCTTCGCATGGCCCCTGTGGATGAAACATGGGGTCCACTATTCCAGACCTAGGTGGCACAGATATTCTAAGCACCATGGACATTTTTCTGGGAGAACATGAACAATCGGGATTCTTGCCCTTCAGAGCACCTGTCTGGGAATGTGCAGACCAGCCCTGGGCCCCAGAGCTGGACCTGCATAAGCTGTGAAGCAGGGGTGCTGGGGCGGGCCAGGGGGAAGCCTGAATATTAGTCACGTTTCCTACATATTTACCCAAAGCCATTTCCACCCGCTGCTAAGGATGTGAGAAGGCCCCCTCCACCCCCCGTCCCCACCCCGCCCTGGAAACCACTCTCCTCCCAGCTGGCCCCAGTGTACCTCAGCGTGGTGACAACCTGTTTCCTGCCACAGTCTTGGGGCCTTATGAAAAGTCAGCTCAATTCAAACAGTTAGTGGGTGCAGCCAACATACCAGACCCTGGGGTGCGGAGACTGACCGGTCACAGTCAGGACCCGGAAGTCATCTGCAGACGAGCTCAGCGGAGTGAGGAGAGGAGCAGGACCCAGTGCAACTTGGAGGCACAGAGCAGGACCACCTAATAAAGCTCAGCTGAGATCAGTGTAGCTGGGGTGAGATCAGGGAAGGCTTCCTGGTGGAGGTGATAGCCGAGCCGCCACTGGGAAGGGCATCTCAGGCAAAGGGCTCAGCCTGAGCAGGGGCTCTGAGGGCACCACGGGCTCTGGAATGCTGGGTAGTTTGGTGAGGGGGAAGGGAAGAGGAGGGAATGGGGAGGGGGGCAGGGGAACACTGGAGGGGACCGAGCGTCAGAGAGGCCCTGGCCGCCTTCCGGGAATGGAGTGGAAGGGGCAGGGCTCCAGGAGACAGGGAGGTCCCGTAGGAGCTGTTGTAAGAGGCCGGCAGCAGGGAGGGCGAGGGTCCCATCAAGGCCCTGGCAGTCGCAGAGTGGTAGGTGGGGAGGAGGGGACCCACTTAAGACGTTCATAAGATCCAGAGAAAAGGGTGGGGTGGGTGAGTGTAGAGGAGCAGGGGGCTCAGGGGAGGACGATTCCCAGCTTGCTGGGTTGGGAGACTGGCCCCCTAAGGGGAGGGCAAGCACATTTTAAAGACCCCGTCAGGAGGCAGGGCTTAGATGGAAACCTCCTGGTGGCACCTGTGAAGGCTGTGAAGGCAGCTCCTGGGAGGCTGAGGTCAGGAGAGCCTGGGTGAAGGCAGGGTGCTGGGTGAAGGCAGGGTGCAGGGTGCTGGGGCTGTGCAGAGCCCCACCCCCCGGGTACCGGGTCCACAGTGACCGCTCCCTGCAGCCTGCGAGTCAGAGACCCTGGGGACCAAATGGAGAAGGGACAGTCTGGGGAGGGGGCAGGGGGTGCCCAGAGGGGGCACATACGTCCACCGGAGCTAACACGTGATCTGAGGTGGTGCCTGAATGGAGCATTTCCACTTTAATATGTATGCGTTTGTTTTCACGAGCATTAGAAAAATACAGAGAGAACGTCGTGCCTTTTTAAAAGATGTCTTGGGGCACCTGGCTGGCTCAGTCGGTTAAGCGTCCCACACTCGGTGTTGGCTTAGGTCATGATCTCATGGTTTGTGGGTTGAAGCCCCGTGTCGGGCTCTGTGCGGCCAGTGCGGAGCCTGCTCGGGATTCTCTCTCTTTCCCTCTCTCTGCCCCTCCCCCGCTTTTTTTTTGTTATGTATTTTTTATTTGTTTATTTATTTTTAAATTTACATCCAAGTTAGCATATAGTGCAATAATGATTTCAGGGGTAGAACCCAGTGGTTCACCCCTACCTAGAACACCCAGTGCTCATCCCAACAAGTGTCCTCCTTAATGTGCCTCACCCATTTAGACCATTCCCCCCACCCAAAACCCCTCCAGCACCCCTCGGTTTGTCCTCTATATTTAAGAGTCTCCTATGTCTTGCCCCCCCACCCCGTTTTTATATTATTTTTGCTTCCCTTCCCTTATGTTCATCTGTTTTGTATCTTAAAGTCCTCATATGAGTGAAGTCATATGATGTTTGTCTTTCTCTGACTAATTTCGCTTAGCATAATACCCTCCAGTTCCATCCACGTAGTTGCGAAATGGCAAGATTTCATTCTTTTTGATGGCCGAGTAATACGTCACTGTATATACATACCACATCTTCTGTTTCTCTTTTAATTTTTTTTTAACATTTATTCATTTCTGAAAGACAGAGACAGAGTACAAGCAGGGGTGGGCGGAGAGAGAGGGGGACACAGAATCCGAAGCAGGCTCCAGGCTCTGAGCTGTCAGCACAGAGCCCGACGTGGGGCTTGAACTCACAAACCATCAACATCATGACTTGAGCCGAAGTCAGATGCTCAACCGACTGAGCCCCCAGGCGCCCCTACAGACCACATCTTCTTTATCCATTCATCCATCGATGGCCATTGGGTGCCCCTCCCTGGCTTATGCTCCCCCTCTCTCTATCTCTCTCAAAGTAAATAAACAAACGTTTTAAAATATTAAAACGTAAAAAATAACAAAAATTAAAGATGTCTCTTGGAATTCTTCAAGTAAAGTGAAAGGGTGGATTAGCGTCGTCAGATGCTGCTGAGGATTTGGGGCAGGTACGTGCTGATCCCGAGGTCGGCATGCAACAGACGGCAAGCACTCAGCAAAGAGCTGGTGAAGGAAGAAACCGAGGAACCCGGACAAAGGGAGGGCTTGGTCTGTGTGGGACGCAGGGTGTTCTCAGCGGCGGGAGCGCCTCCGTGGCTCGCTCGGTGGCCCTGTGGACAAGTTCTGGCTCGGATCAGCTGCTGAAAAGGGAGCCAGCTCGGCCCCTCGGGCCTGGAAAGGGCAACTAGGGGCCCAGACCGAGTGTGTGGATGACCACAGCGAGTGATGAACTCACTACATCCAAAGTGCCCTCAGGTGCCCTGGCAGTCGTCCTTGGTCATGCTTACCTGGGAGTTCCTCAAAAAATTAGAAATAGAGCTACCCTACTACCCAGCAATTGCACCCGTAGGAATTTATCCAAAGGATACAAAACTGCTGATTCAAAGGGGCACATGCACCCCCACGTTTATAGCAGCGCTATTGACAATAGCTGAATTATGGAAAGAGCCCAAATGTCCATCGACTGATGAATGGATAAAGATGATGTGGTTTATATACACAACGGAATACTACAAGCGATGAAAAAGAATGAAATCTTGCCATTGGCAACGATGTGGATGGAACTGGAGGGTATTACGCAAAGCGAAAGAAGTCCGTCAGAGAGAGACAGACGGCATGGGATGTCACTCAGAGGTGGAATTGAGAAACTTAACAGATGAACCTAGGGGAAGGGAAGGAAAAGTAAGATAAAAACAGAGAGGGAGGCAAACCAGAAGAGACTCTTAAAAAAACGGAGAACAAACTGAGGGTTGATGGAGGGGAGGCGGGTGGGGAGGTGAGTTAAATGGGTGATGGCCATTAGAGGGCACTTTTCGGGATGAGCACTGGGTGTCATATGTAAGAGATGAATCGCTGGGTTCCACTCCTGAAGCCAAGGCTACACTGTATGTGAACTAACTTGAGAATGCCACTACCGCTAATGAAGAGTCAAGGGGGAGAAGTGGACGGCAGCCATGGCCGCCTTCCCCCTCTCTGGTTGGCATCACCACAGGGCGATGGCATGGTTTAGGGGCCGCACTAGAAGCCACTCCTCTGCTTCCTGAGGAGGAGACCACTGCCCAGAGCCCCGGGGGTCGCTGGGGGGAGCTCCGGCCACTGAGACCACACAGCATCCCTCACAAACCGAGCCCTCCCTTCGTCCGTGTGCTGTGAAGTCCCCGACGACCCACGGTGAGGTGATCACAGCCCGTGTCAAGCAGTCCCTTTCTGTGCCAAAGACCTTATGAGCCTCATCTAATTTATCCCCCAAACATCCCCGGGAGGTAGGTATTTGGGTTGTGTCCATTTTATAGATGAAAACACTGCGGTTCCAGAAAGTTAATTAATATTCCTCGAGCTCACGTGTCTGCTGAGTGGTGGAGCCAGGGTTTAAACTCAGATCTGTTTAAACCCAGAACCTAGGCGCTTGGACCCTTCTGGGGCATTGCCACCACTGGTTATTTTCGGAACGGGCTCGTGGAGGTATAATTCACACACCATAGATTTCACCCTTTAGAGCGCGTAATTCAATGGTTCGTAAGGCTGCACAAGTTTAGAACATTTTCGTCATCCCCCCAAGAAACCCCCGTGCCCTTTAGATACCACCCCTCACCCACCCCCTCCAGGCCCTCCCAGCCCCAGGCAACCACTAACCTGCTTTCTGTCTCTATAGACTTGCCTCTTCTGGACATGTCATAGAAATAGAAACATAATACGTGATTTTTCGTGGCTGGTTTCTTCTACTCAGCATCACGTTTTCCGGGTTCATCCGCGTTGTAGCACATGTCAGTACTTCATTCCGTTCCACGGCTGAGCAATATTCTGGTGTATGGATACGTTATATCTTGTTTATCTGTTCATCCACCGATGGGCGCTTGGGTTGTTTCTGCCTTTTGCCGATGATGAATAACGATGCTATGACGATTCACGTACCAGTTCTTTTGTGGACACATTTCTCTGGGGCGTATACCTAGGAGCAGAATTTCTGGGCCAAGTCGTGAGTCTGTGTTTACACGACTACTGTTCTGACGGAGACAAAATCAGTGTCCATTTTCAGATGAGGAAATAGAGACTCCAAAAAACCCAGTGACCTGCCCAAGTTGGACAGAGCGTTAGTGGCCAAGGCAGGCTTTGCTTATTTCAAGCATACTCCGCTGTGCATTGTAGGAGCTCAGTTTCCACAACTTTAAGATATGAGGGGTGGGGAAGATGCTGTCAGAGTCAAGCCAATGAGTTAAGCAGGGTCTCTGCTTCTGCGCAATTTACCATTACGAGGCCACTTACACCGTGAACCTTACGCAGCACGCGCTATGTGCCGAGCTCTTTACGAAAGTAAAGAATGTGCCATCCCGGCCCCCAAGGAGCTCCAGCTCTATTGAAGAAGACCCTGGGCATATCGGCGAACAATGCTGATAACGGACAGGTGCCGGGGCCGACGGAGGTGCTCGGGACGCGTGGCAGGACTGGGGAAGACCTCCCAGAAGTCTGGCTGGTAGACTGAGAAATGAACAAGGAGCATAAGCAAGGTGAGAGGATGCTCTGTTTAAAGGTCTTACAGTGTTGGTGGGTCTGGTGGAAGGCACCAGCAGAGGCCGGGACAAGCAGATGAGCGCCCGGTCAGGGCCTCAAACACCACACCTGGGAGTTTGGACTCGCGCTTTTAAAGTGTGTGAAGCAGGAATGATATAGGGTAATTTGGTGGTTAGAAAAATCCCTTTGGAGCAGTAAAAAGAATGAGAGATGAAAATGGAGCAGGTTAGAAGTCTACTGCACAAGTCCCAGCAATAGAAGGGAGAGTCTGAATAGGATAGTAGCTGTTGGGATGGAGAGGAAAGGACAGACGACAGAGGCATCTAGCAAGGAGGGAAGTGTCTATGTGGTTAATTGGCACTGGTGGAGGCAACTTCTGGAATGTAGGGGCTGAATGGTGGCCCCCCCCCCAAATATTTGTCCACTGGGAACATGTGAATGTGACCTTATTTGGAAAAGGGGTCTTTACAGATGTTATTAAGCATTTTGAGATGAGATCATCTTGGATCATCTCAATAGGCCCTTGATGTTTGGCCTGGCTTCCAGGACAGTGAGAAAATAAATTTCTGTTGTTTTAAGCCACTAAGTTTATGGTAATTTATTACAGCAGCCCCAGGAGACTGACAACACACAGTGGGGTGCAGGTTCCTGGGTGCGGGAGACCCAGCATCACGTTTCCACACCTCTGGGCTCCGTGGAAGGAGGTTCCCCGCTCCCGGCCCGTGGGCCCAGACAGGGCAAGGCCGCAGAGAGAGAAGCTCCCCATAAGGCCCTGCCTCGTGCTAAGAAAACAACCTCCAGTGTGTTGCCACATGAGGATTAATGACATAATTATGAGCTCTGACCTCCCCTGCGTGATTCGGTCGGGCTGAAGGCTGAGGCCTCGGGAAGAGGGAGTGGAGTCGTCGCCTGGTCAGGGAGGAAAGGCAGCATCAGACGGCTCCCAGAAGAGGCCGGTCTCCGTGGGAACCTGCAAGAAACCCAACCGGGCTCACAGGTGACATACCCCAAACATGAGCCAGTCAGGTGAACTGGAGGCCACTGGCCAGCCACCCAGCCTGACTCATTCCTCTCTGTGCAGCGAGCCTTGCCAAGCACTTCTGTAGGCTCTGTCTCAGGGGGGTCCAACGATGAGGGGGGGAAAGGTCAGGTTAGGTCAAGTCATCCCCTCATGAGAGACTGGGGAGCCCAGTGTGGCAGCAAGCTCAGGGGCTTCGGAGTCTAATGAGCCGGGTTCAAATTCCACCACCACCCCTTTACAGCCCCGTGTCTCTGGATACCTCAAGTCGTTTCACTCAGCCTCAGTGTTTTCATCTCTAAAATGGGGATGATTAGACCCACACTGCAAGAGTGTTTAGAAAATTAAATGAGTGGTCATATGTCAAGTGCCTAGCGTATAGGAGATTTTTAAAAAATTTTTTTAATGTTTTTATTTATTTTTGAGACAGAGAGAGACAGAGTATGAGCAGGGGAGGGGCAGAGAGAGAGGGAGACACAGAATCCCAAGCAGGCTCCAGGCTCTGAGCTGTCCGCACAGAGCCCGACGTGGGGCTCGAACCCACGGACCGTGAGATTATGACCTGAGCCGAAGTCGGTCGCTTAAACGACGGAGCCACCCAGGCTCCCCATGGGAGGTGTTTCTGATCAATTGGCAAACGTGTTGAACACCTACTGTGTGCCACTTGCTAGGAACACTGGTGAACAAGCGTGTGGCCACCCTTGTGTCCAGAGCAAGCAAACCACAAGGCAGGCACAGCCCCGAGTGGGGAGGCTTGCGTGGGAGGGTCAGGGGTCAAGGGGAATTCCAGAGGAAGTTCAGTTGAAGTCGGAATCATATTTCTGTTGGCCCAGAAGGATTCAGGGATCAGCCTGAGGTCGTGGGGCAAGTCGTGGCCAGGTTAGCCTGCAGACCCTCGCTTCAGACGGCCACCGGCTGTCACCTCTGCTCTCAGGCCCCAGCAGGCTCGGAGGGTCCCGTTGTGCAGGACGGGGCCAGCTCTCGGTCAGACAGCCCACCTGGAACCTGCCAGGCTCCGCCCTGGGCACTGGGCACTGAGCCCATGGCGCAGGGGGGCCCCGGCCTTGGTCCTCTATGTGATAGAGGCACCACCATTTGCTTATCCATTCACATGCTGGTGGAGAGTTGGGTTGTTTCCCGTTTGTGGTTGTTACAGACAACGTCGCGAAGAGTATTCGTGAACCAGTCCTTCTGTGGGCATACGTTTTCACTTCTCTTGGGCAGATTCCTAGGACAAGAATGGGTGGATCACGGTAGTCATAATTTAGGTTTGTAGAAAACCGCTAAACTGGTTTCCAAAGTGGTTGCACCGTGTATATCCTCACAGTGTATACATGTCCCGCTTTCTCCACTTCCCTGACGACACTTGGTATCATCAGTCTCCAACTTTAGCCACTGTCTTAGTCTGCTCGGGCCGCCGTAAGAAACGCCGCGCACTGGGTTGTGTAAACAACAGCAATTTATTTTCTTACGCTTCTGGAGGCTGGGAGTCTGAGATCGGGGTGCCAGCCTGGTCCAGTTCTGGTAAGGACGCTCTGGTTTGCAGATTGATGCCTTCTGTGTCCTCACCTGGTTGGGGGTGGGGGAGGGGAAATGGAAAGAGAGAGAGAGAGTGAGCGATAACATCTGTTTATCTTTTGTTGACAAAGTGTCCCTTCAGATCTTCTGCCCATTTTGTAAATGTGTTGTGTGCTTTCTTGTTATTGAGTTTTGAGAGCTCTTTATATATTCTGGTTGCCAGTCCTTTATCAGATAATATGATTTGCAAATATTTTCTCCAAGTCTGTAGCTTAGCTCATCTGTCTCTTAAGAGTAGCTTTAAAAAAGCAGACGTTTTACAATTTTGATGCAACTCAATGTACCCATTTATGTGACAGGTTACACTTTTGAAGTCACACCTGAGAGTCTTTGCCTAACCCAAGGTCACCAAGTTTTCCTTCTATACTTTTTATTCTAGAGATTTCATAGATTTAGGTTTTACATTTACACTTATAATCTATTTTGACTTAAATTTTGTATCTGGGGGCATCTGGGCGGCTCAGTCAGTTAAGCATCTGACTTCAGCTCAGGTCATGATCTCACGGTTTGTGAGTTTGAGCCCGGCGTCCTGTGAGCTCGAGCCCTGCTTCAGGTGAGCCCCTCTTCTCTCCCTCTCTCTCTGCCTCTTGTGGGATTCTCTCTTTCTTTCTCTCACTCCCTCTGCCCCTCACTCACTTGCACCCCTCCACTCTTTCAAAAAAAATTTTGTATTCTGGCACGTGGTATGGCCCAAATTCACTCTTTAGCATATGGATATGCAAATGTCCCAGCATTATTTGTTGACGGGGCTATCTTTTCTCCACAGAACTGCCTCTGCACCCATGTAAAACAGAATCAGTTATCCATACACGTGCAGGTCTGTTTCTGGACTCTCCATTTGTCCGTCATCCTACCAATACCACACCGACCTGACCACTGCAGCTTTACCATAGGACTTGGTTCTTTTCTTTTCTTTTAAATATTTAATGTTTATTTATTATTATTTTTTTTTTTTGAGAGAGAGAGAGAGAGAGAGAGAGGCAGAGCATGAGCAGCAGAGGGGCAGAGAGGGAGAGGGAGACACAGAATCCCTGAAACAGGTTCCAGGCTCTGAGCTGTCGGCACAGAGCCCGACGCGGGGCTCGAACTCACGAACCTCGGGATCACGCCCTGAGCCGAAGTCAGGCGCTCAACCGTCTGAGCCACCCAGGCTCCCCTAGTTCTTCTCCAAAGAATGGTTCTAGGTCCTTTGCGTTTCCATATGAATTTTACTATCGGTGTGTCAATTTCTCAAGTAGAAACAACGTGGTGAGGTTCTGTCCCTGGTGGTTGCTCAGGAAACCGTCCAGGACTTCGGTGTAGCGTATTCACATCACTCCGGCGCATCGTGGTCTCCTGGGCTTTTCCACGTCCTCACATCAACTCTCAGTAGCCCTGTGACATAGGCAGGGGCAGCTGTGTCCCCCACTGTACAAGGAAGACTGAGTCTCAAAGACAAACAGCGTTCCCCATGGTCACCACCATGGTCACACTGCTCGCGAGTGGCAGAAACGGGTTTTGAATGCTTGATGTCAGGACTCCAAATCCAAGGGCTTTCCGTGCTACCCTGGCCTCTGAGGAGGGGTCCCCAGTGTCTCCTTAATAGTCCAGAAGTTTAATAAAGTGCACAAAAAGAGGCACTCATTGTTTTGGTTACTTAAAAAAAAAAAGCAATTTCAGATGTTGGTGCCATGCAAATGTATTTCCGTTGCCCTAATGTGAACGCTTTCCTCTATTCCGCTTAAATGTGGGCGTCCGTCTTAATAGGAAAACCATATGTCTTTGTTCCCTTTTAACTTTCTTTCTTGGCAAGAATACCGCTCCACGGAGGAAAAGGGAGAGGAAATGGGGATACATCACAGAAGGAGGGATTCCGGTTTGAAGTAAGAAAGAACTTCCAGATGGTGAAGGTTGCCAAGCCCTGGATGAAAATGCCACAAAGAAAGACCGCTTCCAACCTGGAAATCCTGAGGCCCACCTCTCCCCAAGGAATCGTGATGCAAACTCTGTCCTGGGTCTTCCCTCTGAATGTGTTCTCCCTGGGACAGTCACGGGGGCTCCGAGGCGAGCCCGCACTGCCAGTGGGACCCATGATGGAGTGGAGGTACAGTGTAGGTAGCGGTTCTGAAATATGGGTTTTCTTTGGTGTCGGGTCCCCTGAGAATAGTTTCCGAGATGGAGATTTGCATGCAGGCGTGTCGGGTGCGCTCTCGCGGGCAACATCTGGGTGGGGGTGGGGGTGGGGTGGGGAAGAAGCAGACTGAGCAGAGGAAACAGACTGGGACATCGACGTGAAAGGCAGCTACGACAGAGGCCTCAGCCTGTCTGAGCCCTGGAGCTGGCCTGGCCCTGGAGAGTTTGCGAGCAGCTCACCGCCAGCCCGTTACCCTATTTGCATCTTCTACGCCTTCCTCTGGCCCTGCCGTGTCTCTCTCCTTGGCCCTCGTCACCCCCACACCCCTGCATTTGCTCCTCTGCCTTCATTGTCCACGTCCCCTCACCTTTTGTCTGTTTTGTTCACTGCCGGAACCCTAGAGCCTAGCTGGGCACATAACACCTGTTCAACACACATCTAAAGATGAAGCTGCCGGGGCGCCCGGGGGGCTCCGTCGGTTGGGCCTCCGACTTCGGCTCAGGTCACGGTCTCGCGGTTCGTGAGTTCGAGCCCCGCGTCGGGCTCTGTGCCGACAGCTCGGAGCCTGCAGCCTGCTTCGAATTCTGTGGCTCCCTCTCTCTCAGGCTCTGTCTCTCTCTCTCTCAAAAACAAACGAGCGTTAAAAAGTGTTGAAACTCAGAGGACAGAAGTGCGAATCCAAGGCGATGGCGTTGCCTACCTTGTTGGTGCGAGGCCTCCATCTCACACACGTGGGTCCCCAAGTTTGCGGGTAAGTCTGTCGGGTGGACCCCCTGGAAATGGGCGCCATTTCCCACAGCCTGCGTGGGGTGCCTCCCAGGACAGCTTCGGAAGTGGGTTGGCTCTTGCCTCCCCCACTGGGGTTCACACGCGGCCTGGTGGGGCTGGGAGTCCGGGAGACCCAGGAGAGGCTGCTTGCGAGGGGCCTCGCAGAGGAAGCATTCTTTGTCGCTAGGAGCCTGCTCTCATGGCCACTGCCGCATCCAGCTTTCTCATTCGTGCTGTGAGCGAACGGCCTGGACGGAGAGCGGTGCCCCGACTGAGCCCTGGTCTCACTTCACCCTCCCGGCCACCGCTGCAAGGTGCCGGGGGCCCCGTCCCTTCATTTCAGGGACGGGCGCCCAGGGCTGGGAGGGGTCAGGGACTCGCCCCCCAATCCCATGGCCAGTCTTGGGGCTCCTGGACGGGGCTCTAGCCCGGAACGGCAGGCTTCAGCCCCGTCTGTCCCCGGGCAGTTTGGGAGGGAGCGGCGTCCAGAGAGGGTGGGAGGCTGGTGGTCTTGAGCTCCAAGTGCATCCCCTGCCAAACTCCTCGGTCTGGGCGGGGAGAGGTCAGATCTGCCCCCTGCACAGGTGCAGCTCCCCCACTGCTTCCTCCGTCAGCCAAAGCCCACATCTGGGGTGGCTCTCAGTTGGCTCCCCTGGGCGAGAAAAGGATGGTGCAAATGACTCCGTCTTTCACTTCCCAGACCCCGCCCAGTGCACTTTTAAGATGTGGAAATTTTATTAAATCCCTGAGCACGGCTTCTGTCTACATTTTCTGTGGTTTAACTCTCCCTGGGTCTTTTTGCTTATGGTTTTGGCTCCCCCCCGCCCTCTTTAAACCTGAGAGTTTTCTTTCTCCATTGTCGCTTAAATGACACAAGTGCTAACATTTCTGGTATTTGCTACAGGCCTTGCATACTCGGCCACTAAGTGCACACTGACCTAGCAACCAGTGTGTCCCTGGGTGCGCGAATCCCCAGATCTCCAGCATGAATCTGGGTTCTCTTCTCCCCTTCACTCCTTCCTCTTCGGTCTGGCCTCAGGACCTTTGCTCATGCTGGTCCCCTGGGAGAATGCCTTTGCTCCCTTCCATTTATCCAAATCGGTCTTCCTCCTCGCCACAGGCAAGTTTCCCAGTCCGTAAAATCCTTCAGACCACTGTAGCTCCTCTCCTTCCTCCTGAAGGACTGTGTCTGCCTCACAGGTCCGGCAGTGCAATTCAGTGCTGTGCAATTATCTTTGAAAAAGACTAAAATAACTGCAAAGATATGAATATGTATTCTAGGGAAATGAACTGCCCCACCCTCAAACCTGGTTCCTCCCGCCCCTGCCCCCTCCCAAGGTAGCCCATTATGAGTTTGCTTGATACTTTGTACTATCTCATTCTCCTTCATGCACACGTATGCAAACAAAATGCATTCGCCTTGAAAGCAGGAACAGGGGCTGAGGTGTCCAGCCAGGCTTCTGCTATTCCTGTTCTATTACTTCGACATGTGAGGTCCCCCTGGATCCGGACGGCCCAGGAGGCAAGCGGAGCAGAGGGCAATCCCTCCTTTCCACAGGTGAAATCACAGAGGCGCAGAGAAGTTGATGGAGTCACCTCAGGTCACAGAGCTAGTAAGAAAGAGAGTGAAATTGGAACTCACGTCTTCTGACATGCCCAGCTGTTCTGGGAAACCAACCCAAGGACGCTTGACTTCCCTAAACCTCACTCCCCGAGTGCTCGGCTCCGCAGAGCTGAGGTTAGCTGAAAACATGTCGCAATCCCTCGTCACCCTCTGAGCAGCCAAACCCGGGTTCTCATCTGTGACTTGATATGTGCCCTTGGGTGGGAGCTCCTTTCACGCCTGTGGTCCAGGATCCACATGGGTGAGTCATGAGCCGTCATCAGCCAGCTGTCGCCTCACCTTCAGCTCCGTGAGGTGTGAAGCTTGTTTTCTTTTGCTGGCATAAAGTAGTCACCTCGGACACAAGGGGGGGTGTAGGACACGCCCTCGAGGGCAGACACAGACCCACAGCAACAACGGATTTGTAGAACGCAAGCGCTCCCCGGGGCCAAGAGCTGGCTTCCCCCTAGGAAGCTCCCATGCATGACAAGGAAGTCACCTGCCTCAAGGAAACAGATGGGACATGCTGGGGAGCTCACGGCCACTGACCCAGGGGAGACGAGGGGTGCCTGGCCGAACTCTGTGGGCGCGAGCCAGGACGGGCACACACTTCTCAAGTGAAACTCGGATAGGTGGTCAGCACGAACCAACCCCTCCCGGGCCTGCTCCTTCTGCCCATGCGTGCTGAAATCCCAACCGCAGCGGGCGGGCCTCGATGATTAATAGTCCAAGCTTCACGCTGGAGCCAACGCGCTCTCAAGGGACTTCTTTATTTCAATGCTGGCAGCGTGTGGAGGGAGGTTCTTAGGGGAACCTGGTGGGTGTGGAATGGCTTTGGGGGCTGGCCTGGACCCCTAGTAGGGCTCCATGCAGGAGTTGCCCAAAGGGCCACCCAGGATGATTGTAGGGGCCTCAAGAACATCTATTTCTTTCATTTCGGTAATTACGTATTCACTTTAATATGTTTAAAATATACTTAGCACATCCAGCCTGTAATTTCATGTAATTATGTATTTTCACATATATTATTATTTAGGAGAAGGCTAAATTTTTTTTTTTTTTTTTTTTTAGAGTGACTTGATTAAAGTAGAAAACTAAGCAAATAATAACACAGGCTACAAGTCGATACGGCAAAACCTCTGATGGGAGAGCTGGAACAACGAGTTTTGAGAAACACTACTTTCTTGGGGAATCCAATATCCACGCCAAAAATATCAACGGAGCCTAGATCCAGCTGAGGGGGATGGTTAGAGATCTCTTTCAGGAACCACATTGGTCTATTTCCATGCTTTCAATGTATATGAACTTTTGGAAGGGGAAAGGTGCGTGAGAGGTTTTTTGTTCCGGTTTGTTTTAATCAAGACTTTGACATATCCGAGGCCCTGGGGATTGGAGATGAAGAGATGCTGTCAAGGGGGTAAATTAAAAAACAACCCATGAGGGTCACCTGGGTGGTTCAGTCGGTTTAGTGTCCAACTTTGGCTCAGGTCATGATCTGTTTGTGGATTCGAGCCCCGCATTGGGCTCCGTGCTGACAACTCAGAGCCTGGAGCCCGCTTCGGATTCTGTACCACCCTCTCTCTCTGCCCCTCCCTCTCTGTATCTCAATAAATGAATAAATGTTTTTTTTTTTAAAAAAGAAAATCCATGAAGTGAAATCTGAAAAGGTAGGGAGTGATGAATGGAATTGAGATGAATTGCATCACAAGGCTTTCTACTCATCAGACTATTGTTTATTTTTTATTTATTTATTAAAACATTTTTTTAATGTTTTTATTTATT
Source organism: Panthera leo (assembly GCF_018350215.1). Taxonomy (NCBI): domain Eukaryota; kingdom Metazoa; phylum Chordata; class Mammalia; order Carnivora; family Felidae; genus Panthera; species Panthera leo. The sequence continues at coordinate 67,924,433 of NC_056695.1, read as the reverse complement.
TTTGAGACAGAGACAGAGCGTGAGCAGGGAGGGGCAGAGAGAGGGGGAGACGCAGAATCTGAAGCAGGCTCCAGGCTCTGAGCTGTCAGCACAGAGCCCGACGCGGGGCTCGAACTCACAAAGTGTGAGATCATGACCTGAGCTGAAGTCGGATGCTCAACCAACTGAGCTACCCAGGCGCCCCCAGACTATTGTTTCAAAAGAAAAGAAAGATTGGGGCGCCTGGGTGGCTCAGCTGTTATGTGTCTAAATTTGGCTCAGGTCACGATCTTGAGGTCTGTGGGTTTGAGTTCCGCATCAGGCTCTGTGCTGACAGCTCAGAGCCTGGAGCCTGCTTCGGATTCTGCGTCTCTGTGTCTCCCTCCCTCTGCTCCTCCCCTGCTCGTGCTATGTTTCTCTCTCTCAAAAATAAAATAAACATTAAGGAAGAAAAAGATGTAAAACTTTCTGTATTTACCTACAGTCTTTTTGGAGCTTTTGACACAAAAGTGTGGTGTTTAAGATAGCTGTAACTCTAGTGTGTGTGTGTGTGTGTGTGTTCTGTTTGGCTTTATCAACTCAACATTAATAACTTTGCATGCCAGGTGCATACGGTCTCCACATGGAGTGTGATTCAGAATCCGCCAAAACACTTGTTAAAATGCAGATTGCGGGGCCTGCCTCCCAGGATTCTGACTCAGTGGTCTAGAGTGGGGCCTGAGCATCTGCATTTTAGCAAGCTCTTCAGAGTGTCTGATAAAGGGGCTCCTGGATCTTACTTTGACAAACCTTGGTGCGTAGGAAATACACATGATTCAGCTGTGGACCCCACCCTCAAGAGAACACGGCCAAGGGAGGGAGATGACGTACCCATAATAAATCATAAGGTAGAAAGTACCTCATGTGGTAGGAGAACAGAAATAAAGTACAAGGGAGCTCTCACCACCATCACCCAGCCCATGGGCACCAAAGCATCCTGTTCCTGAAGGTTCCATGCTTGTGCCGTATTGTATTTCAACCAACCTTAGTCTTTTCTTTCAATTCTTTTTTTATTTTATTTACTTATATATTTTGAGAGAGAGAGAGAGCACACAAGCAGGGGAGAGGCAGAGAGAAGGAGAGCCAGAGTCCCAAGCAGGCTCTGTACCATCAGCACACAGCCTGACGCGGGGCTCCAACTCATGAACCATGAGATCATGACCTGAGCCGAGATCGAGAGTCGGGTGCTTAACCAACAGACCTTGAATATTTACTCATAGCATTACTCCTCCATCTGGCAGAGAATCATTTCCATGATCTAGGCTCTTATCTTCCATTTTGGTGAAGGGTGTTGGGAAAAAGAATATTTTGCGGCATGTGAAAATTAGAGTCAAGTTGCAGTGTCTGTAAATACAGTTTTATGGGAACACAGCCACCGTCATTCATTCACGTCCTGTCGGTGCTATACCTCCATGCTGCCACGGCACAGTTAAGTAGTTCCAACAAGGAACAGATGTCCTGCAAAGCTGAGAATATTTAATGGCTGGCCCTTCCCATAAAAACTTGCCTACCCTTGCTTTTGAAATTTGCTTTGAAGCATCATTACATAGGAGGAGAACATCCTGTAGTCCAGGGCTAACTTTGCCCCACTCTGGCCAGTGGGAGAAGGAACATTCTCAGGCCTGTGTGAGTTCAGATGTGTGTTCTCTCTGATCTTCTGGGAGGTTCTTTCCCCACCCCAGGTAGCTTCTTCACTGGCACAAGCTGATGATGGCTTAGCTGAGGACTCCAGGGGGACCCTCTGAACATCTCCAGAGCTCCCTCTCTGGGCAGCTGTCTCCTTTCCAGTCCTCTGCTCTGCAAATCCTAGCTGCTTGCCCTCCCTGAACCTTCAGCTCTGTCTCCTCAATAAAGACTGACCACCAGGGCTCCTGCTGGATCCCCCTCTCTCTAAGGGGGCCCAGGGACTCTCTAGGCAGTAAGCAAGGGCAGTGTCCAATGTCCTGTTGTCCAACATCTGAAAAATCATAGATGTTGTCCAGATTTTTAGTTGTAAAAGATGAGAGGGCAAATCCCATGCCTGTTTGTCCATCATTGCCAGAACGGAACTTAGTAGTTCAAGAGGTGAGTGTAAATTTACCTTTATAGCAACAGCAATGCAACAGGAAAATAGTTATCATTTTTATTGGTGATAAAGTCACAGGGACTGTTAATTATACTGAAGTTTATAATTGCAGGAAATGCTAAGTTCCGATTAGAGATTAGTAAAAGTAAAGATGTAATTTTTTCCCCCGTACTGATTCATAAACCTTCTGAATTTTATCCACAGTCCCCTGGGGGCCCATGGTTTCCCGGATGAGAGCCTTGTGCTAAGATGTAACAGTACTGTTTCTTCTGAGTATTGAAGATCCTTTCACTGGCCCTCTCGTAGCACTTAGTGTCAATTGTCTTGGAGCGTATTCCTCACAAAGTCCCCTGTTTTGTACAAAACAGAAGCCTCAGTTTTTTTTTTCTCTCTGGCAACAACATTCCAAATCCTTTCTGCGTAACACCCGTGTTTCATCATCCTTAGCCTGGTTTTTGCTGTTCTCTAATCAGAGACTAATCAGAGTCTCTGTGTTCTTTGTGAACTGTGGTGACTAAAAGTAGCCTAGAAACTCAGCTGGGGGCTCCCATGCAGAGCCTAATGGCCGGAGTGTCCCTGGACAGTGAGTGACAACCTTTCTCATACATTCCAGCAGCATACGGACTCCGTCTTAATGGCCGGCACTTCTGGTTTTTATTCCGTGTACGACGAAGGATGGCCATCCTTGGGTTGCTTCCTTTCAAAATTGTATCTTGCTTTTTCTTTTTGTTTTAAAACCAGTTCTGTATTTGCTCACTAAAAAAATTCCCACTCAGGGTGCCTGGGTTAAGTGGTTGACTCCGTTGTTTAAGTGTCTGACTTTGGCCCAGGTCACGATCTCGCTGTTCATAGGTTGGAGCCCCGCGCTGGGCTCTGTGCTGACAGCTGGGAGTCTGAAGTCTGCTTCAGATTCTGTGGCTCCCAATCTTTCTCTGCTCCTCCCCTGCTCATGCTCTCTCTCTCAAAAATAAATAAACATTAAAAAATTAAAAAAAAAATCGCCACTCAATGTTCCTTTCTGTGACCAGAAATGTTTATGGCATCGTTACATTGGGTCATTCTGCCATCCGCTGAATGATTACGAGGTCATCTTTAGGGACTGAATTTTTTCCTTCCCAACAGCAGGATGAACAGAGAACAGAAATGGCCAGAACTTTTACTCCATTATACTTAAAAAACAAAAACAAAAACAAAAAGAGTAGTCTGTACCTGAACCCTCTGAAATTCAAAAGCTCTCAGTAAGTAACCTTTCTTTTCATGGCAGTTAGTTATTTGCATAGATTCAATAAGAATCTGCTCTCCTTGTTAACAGGACACCATTGGAAACACTGGTTATTTTACCAAGGCTTTGACTGGAATGTCGTATTTGAGACCGACATTCGTAGACTCAGATAAGACCGAACAGTTGTAAGGAATTCTAAGGTTGACTTTATGAAGCATGAAGCCAATAAGGCCCCCTGGAAATGTTGGCCGGATACGTCACTTACGGAGTTCCCAGCATCCTCTCCAGGTGAGCACAGAATGTTCCTTCCCGGCAGGTGCAGGAACCTCAGGATATCTTGGGGACCTCGTGAAGAGGAATTCGCCCAAATTGACAGGTGTTGCAGGCATGTCTGTTGGCAAGTACTTGGCCTGGCTTCTGGGCCTGGAGAGGCTACTAAAAGTTCTATCTAGATTCCTTGTAAAAAGTTCCAGCAAAACAAATTTTCAAAGATCTACATGACCAATCGCTGTTCTGGCTGAGCTTATGTAAACAATTAGGCCGAGTGTGTTAAAACTGGACTTGATCTACAAACAAATTAGTCTTGATTCGGCTATCTCTGGAAATGAAGGCTATTCGAGAGAAAAATTCTGTTTCATCAACGCACCTTTATGGATGTTAAATTCTACTTCTGGTGGTCTTTAAAGGTTTGTTGCTTGCCCAAACTACACGACTTGAGGTCAGCTTCAGAGAAATCGTCACAAAAACTCATGTAGAGAAAATGGTTGTGCCTGTTGTCCTCTGGGTCATTCAAGAGGACACAGACTTTTAAGTTACAAATCTGAAAAACCCATCTGATTCCCACTGCCTGTTCCCACTCCCATCTGAAGAGGCTTCAAGGCAGACATCTAAATATCTTCTCACTGGCAGCACTGGGTTTGTAACCTGCTCTAACCATTAACCTACAGTTTTCTTGTTTCTATAAAAGTACCTCTTGTTAATTACCTGACGGCTTACTAAGCAAAACAGAGTCTATACGATGGTTAACACCACCCACTACACAATCAAGGCCTTAAAAGACTCTCAAAATAACATTATATTATTAAACACTAACATAACTCAAATGCACGAAATAACTTTACAAAATAAAACGGCATTAGATGTTTTCACTGCTGCACAAGGTAGAACTTGTGCTCTCATAAAAACAAAATGCTGTGTATACGTTCCAGATTACCGCAAAAATCTTTCTGAGTCTCTAATTGACAAGTACTCGTATTGGTGCTTTAAATGATCCCTCTCTCCCTTTAATAATTGGTTAAACTCCTGGACTAAAGGAAGGTTTTTGTCAACTATCAAAGGGCAGATTTGGGCTTCTTCTTTTGGTTAATTTAACATGTTTTGCTGTTTTCTCCCTGGTCTCTCCACTCCTTCACTGCCACAACTTCAAGCCAACAGATGATCCTTTCTGCTCGAGAAAACTCCCATAGGTAATCAGCTCTAGATACAGCTGCCTGAGGCTTTCCTAACTCCTATTAAATTCTCGACTGACCAACCTTGACCCATAAGTAGGGACGTCTCTACGCCCGTATCTAGCAGGAAGAAGCTACGGGAGAGGAGACCTTCCGCTTTCAACAACCTTAAAGATTTAAGGATAAAAATCGTTCAGGGGGGAAAATGATGAGGGAAACAAAGGCAAGAAAAATGTAGCTTAAATTACATTCCCTTACAGCCTGCAGCCCACTGACAGATGTCAGACACCTGCAGGGTGCAACATTCCCCAAGACCTTTATGTGTGTGCCTTAATGCGTACACTTCCTTTAAAAACTAAAAGCAACCTTATCTTGTCAACAGTTAAATCTTCAGGTCCTGTGAGACCCTGCTTTCAGCATACAGAAATCCCTTAAAAACTAACTGTATCTCTAACCGCCCCTCCCCGCCAAACCTAAAAGTACATCATCAGTCGCTCCTCAGGACTCCAGTGCAGCTCTCTGCCCATGGGTCCTATCACCGTGCTTTAATAAAATCACCTTTTTGCATAAAATAAAGCCGTTAATTAGAACTATTGGTTACTATTAGTGATCAATGCATATAAGATACCTACACAATAGGGACATAAAGAAATAGAAATAGGTAAAATTAAGCTCCTTAGGGCTATCAGTCAGTAGTCTTAGCTTCTCGTTAACCCTTAACAGTTCCTTAGTAATTGCTACTTTTTTTTTTAAGTTTATTTATTTTGAGAGAGAGGCTCTAGTAGCACAGAGCCTAACTCGGGGCTCGAACTCACGAACCGTGAGATCACACAACCTGAGCAGAAGTCGGCGCTTCACTGACGAGCCTCCCAGGCGCCCCTAGTAACTACGACTTTCAATCCTGTGTTTCTTGAGCCTTGATTTCCCGGTTGAATTTAGGGCACCAATAGCTTCTTATAGATGCTGGCTAGTTCCAAATGATCATGAAGAAGGTCCTCCCTGACCTGTAAAGCAATCTCCACTCAGCTGGTTTGGAACATTTATATGCCATAAAATTCACTGTTGGAAGAGTTGAATTCAGTGACTTTTAGAAAATCTTGAGGCGTGCAATCCAGTTTCAGAACACGTCCTTCACCCCAAAGCCATCCCTTGTGCAAGTTACTCTCTGTTTCCATCCCCAGCCCCAGGCCACCATGAATCTACTTTCCGTCCCTACGGATTTGTCTTTCCTGGACATTGCTTTTCTTCTTTTTTCTAAAATGTTTATTTATTTTTGAGGGAGAGTGCGCCCGCGCCTGTGCAATCAGGGGTTGGGGGTGGAGAAGACAGAGAGAGAGGGGGACAGAGGATCCAAAGGGGGCTCTGAAATGACAGCAGAGAGCCCATGTGGGGCTCGAACTCATGAACGGTGAGATCATGACCTGAGCTGAAGTCAGATGCTCAAATGACTGAGCCACCCAGGCGCCCCTTTTCTGGTCACTTCATATAATGAAATTAATTCATACACTACATGATCTTTGTGCCTGGCTTCTTCCACGTAACGTAATGCTCAGTCCCACAGGATAGTATGAGCTCGTAAGTTCTCCACTCTGGCTATCTCCAGGTAGTATCCGACCGTGGCCATTCCTGCTTTTGTTTATCCGCTCACCAGCTGGACAGTTGGATTGTTTCCACTTTTTTCGCGATTATAAATCATATTACTTATGAACGTTCACACATGAGTCTTTGTGCAAAACATGTTTTTACTTCTCTTGGGTAGATACCTAAGGGTAGATTTGCTGGGTTGTGCAGTAAATTTATGTTTAACACCTTTTTTAAAAGGTGTGTGTTTATTTTTGCGAGACAGAGAGAGAGAGGAAGAGAGAGAGAGAGAGTGGGGGAGGAGCAGAGAGAGAGGGAGACAGAGAATCCCAAGCAGGCTCCACACTGTTCAGCACAGAGCCCGACGCGGGGCTCGAACCCACGAACCGTGAGATGATGACCTGAGAGGATGATCAAGAGCCAGATGCTGAACTGACTGAGCCCCATGTTTAACACCTTTTCAAAAAGCCAGACTTTTCAAAGTGGCTGCACCGATTCCCATCTCCCCAAGCGAGGTAGGAGGCCTCCTCCTTCTGCTGTTGTAACTGCTTTCCTTTCAGAAGTGAGTCCCTTCTTCGGAGTCGGACACAAGCCGGCAGGCAGATCTCCCAAACGAAACAAGTTTCCAACAAAACCCTCACGATTCGCTCCCCATTCTCCCAAACACGTTTCACAGACTCCTTAACTTGGTCTGAGTCTTGGTACCCGATTTGCTAGTGTTTGGTTACTCAACAATTTTCCTCTATTTCCTTTCTCTGTGCCAACATCCTCTATACACGGTGCTCACATGACCTCTCATGGGATTTATTTTTCAAATATCTGTCTGCCTTGACTAGACACTAAGCCCCCTCCGGAGGGGAGATTTTTGTATCCAGAGCCTAAACACAAAACATGGCACAGAGCGGGCCTTAAAGAGTATTTGTTGAATGAGCAGTTGAAGGGGCGATGTGCACATTTGGTTCAAATATATACTAATTTCCATCTCAGCCTGTTTTCCTTCCAAAGGGCTTATACTCCCTTAGGACCTGTTCACTGAACACATGACACAGAATCTTAAGAGTTTACGGAAACCTTGGGGAGAAGCCCAAATCTTTCGGTTCACCCGCAAACTCTAAGGCCTGGAGGGACAGTGACTCACCCAAGGTCGCCCGTATGTGGCAGGCGGGAGTACCGGGGCGAGCCGATCCCAGAGGAAACCTGCCATCAAGAGAGGAGAACCGGAGTGCTGGGGAGCCCAGGGGATACTGAGGCAACAGGGGGGAGCTGGTCTGTGGCAGAATCCTGAGTGCCGGGCCTGAACTCCACTCTGTAGGAAAGGAATGAACGTTTTCGAGTAGGATGTGAGATCGTCCCATCGGTGTTCTAGCAGATTAATATGGCGAGGGGGCAGACGGGAGGTCAGAGAACGGTCTGAGCGTGAAACAGAGAGGGAGCGCCCAGACTTGGGGGGCCTGCCCGGGGATGACGGAGTCTGTGAGCCTGGGAAACGGTGGTCTCAGAACTGGGAATAAGGAAGGTGGGGCAGACGCGCAGGTCTGATCACGTATGTGTTCTCCGCAGCCCCCGGGGGCAAACGGCCTCGCGTGTCAGAGGGCTGCTTCTGCACTCACTGTTCCAGTCCAGTGTGGGCTCTTCCACGCACAAGCGAGTGACTTTGGGCAAATGACCTCATGACTCTGAGCCTTGGTCTCCCCATCTGTGAAACAGGGGTGATAACAACCTCCTGGGATTGTGGGGAGGATTAACTTAGGTGATACATTTGAGGTACTTAGACCTGGGCCTGCGGTGTAGCCAGAGACGAGTCCACGGTGGCCTCGGGGCTTCCTCCTCCTGTCTTCGCGTGAACTTTCAGGAGGCGACTGGTGGGCAGGAAGCCACACTCACTGGGAGCGGCCTTAAGCCGGACACCCCGTGTTTGAAGTTCTACATAAGGTAAAGGATAAACTGTCTTATCTTTTGGAGTGTGTGGAAATGTTTTAAACTTCACTGGAAGTTACTTTCGAGGAACTAGAATTTATTGTTATTTTTATTTATTTATTTATTTAAAACAAAAATTTTTTAATGTTTTTATTTTTTTCTGAGACAGAGGGAGACAGAGCATGAGCAGGGGAGGGACAGAGAGAGAGGGAGACACGGATTTCGAAGCAGGCTCCAGGCTCTGAGCTGTCAGTGCAGAGCCCGACATGGGGCTCGAACTCACAGACTGTGAGATCATGACCTGAGCTGAAGTCGGACGCTCAACCGACCGAGCCACCCAGGCGCCCCTCGAGGAACTAGCATTTAAAAAAAGTCTTTTTTTTAATGTTTATTTATTTTTGAGAGAGAGAAAGAGAGCGTGTGCGAGTGGGGGAGGGGCAGAGAGAGAGGGAGACGAGACACAGAATCTGAAGCAGGCTCCAGGCTCTGAGTTGTCAGCACAGAGCCCGACACGGGGCTCGAACTCATGCACTGCAAGATAATGTATGACCTGAGCCAAAGCCGGGCGCTTAATCGACTGAGCCACCCAGGTGCCCCAAGGAACTAGCATTTTTAAAAAGAGGTCATGTGCATACAGTGGTCTAAGTCTGAAATGTCACATATGGGAAAAAATTGATTTAGCTACAATGTCTTGTAGGGTTTTCAAATGTCACCTGCAGGGCCTTGGGTGATCTCACGTAGGACTCTGGGGCGGCCCTGGCAGAAGGGGATAGAAACTCCTCTCGACTAGAGCTGTTCCCCTTTTAACGAGCAATACGAGTTCATTGAAGAAAAGGTTTCACTTTTTTGGAAAACGCTTGCAACAGAAATTTAACAAATATGTTAGGACAACCAAATGGCAAATCTTCAAAGATGAAAATAAATTCTATATAAAACTTCAAATTGTTTAATCGGCTAGACAAATTCATGAAACATAGCTTCTGAAGACTAAAAAAGAAGGAAAGAAACCTCACAAGATACGAAAGGCTGCACCTCTTCCACAGCGGAATGGTGTTATTTGGCATTTTTCGAACGGATACTGGTGTCCACACCAATATTCTGGAATTCTCTTTAGAAAGAGTCGGGGAAAACACAAATCAAATCTTGGGCAAGTATTTCATGCTTGTCGCTATCTGTTTAGGAAACAAAGTATTTCACAAAAGAACCACATTCCATGAAAAGTCTGTTTGTTCTGGCTTAAAACATAATCATTTCCTCAGGAAGTCTGATTCAGACGAAGCAGCTTAAGAAATTCAAATTGACTTGGTTTGTAGACAACCGAATGTCATCCTCCTTTCTGAATTCCATGCACGTGTTTTCAAAATTAACTCTGCCATTTAGACTAGGCATTTGAACTCAACTATGCGTTATTTTATGGCCTTCGCTGCCTAGTAGACGTTAACTCCGGTTAATGAACTTCTTTGCATAGATGCATGGATATGCTTGTTTATTTACAGAAGCTTCATGTTTTAAATGTGGGCTTTGAATAGATTTTTAGATCTAAATAAACCAATAGGGAGGAGGAGAGTACAGGATTAAGAATTCAGACTCTGGGACTAGGGCTACCTGAGGTCTTGTCCCAGCTCAGCCACTTACGAGCTCTGTGGCCTTCCACGGGCTCCTTCACCTCTCTGTGCCTTGTTGGACTTATCTGTAAAGTGGGAATAGTAAGTGTACCTCTCTCATCAGGCAGTGAAGACTACAGGAGTGAACATAGATAGGTCACCTTGGAACAGCACCTGGAACACAGTAAGTGTCCAATAAATGTTAGCAATTGTTAACGTTTCTTGGTTTCCTTGTGTAACTGGTTGATAAAAGGTTGCTACGGAAATTATTAATAGATTAGCACTCTTCACACAATTCGAGTATATCCGAAGATACTCAATTTAAAGACCTGGCCGGTCCTCCTCAGTCCACAGACTTTCAGGGCCAAAGGGACACCAGAGAACATTTCGCTTCGCATCTCCACTTCATGGTTGAAAACCCCAAGGCCCAGGGGCATGAGAGCTACGGAGCGAGGCAGAGACCGTCAGGATGTGGTTGCTTCTGACGATACTTTAGGCTCTCAGAGGGCTGTGGCGAAGTTTCCATTAAGGGCATCAACTACCATTGCCCTGATAAGCCTGTTACCGGAGCGTTCTGGGCTGGTCAGAATGACAAATAAAAGCATTTACATATTTGGAACTGTCAGTAGACAAAGTAAATTTGCTTTAGAACCTCAGGCTGTTATTTATGATGCTGATAGAAAATGCTTGCACCTGGGATGTTTCTACATGTTTCCCCGTCAATATCCTTTGAAAGACGTTGTTCAGTTAAAACTATAATAAAAAAACAGTCGGAAATATTAGGAATAGAAAGGCCTGGCCCCACCATGCCTGCACCATTGGAACAGTTTACACACCGGGGGGTGCACGGATAGGGCACGCCGCAGGTAACCAAAGGTTTATTTCAAATTACAGGACACTCAAAAATAAACAATATAGTATGCTTGAAGTTTTGTTGTGACATAGAAAAATGCTTCCGATTACACTTAAAACCTTCGAGTTTTACCCCAACAAAGTATACTTTGCAGCCAGTCGAAGTGCTCTGACAAGCACCGCTCTCTCCAGATGGCTGGGGTAGGAGGTAGGCTGCAGACATCCCTGTAGGGAGGTGTGTTTGTCCTACTCGGAGTGACGAGTTTTCTTCTTGCTGTGGCTCTCGATGGCCCTTCTAAGTGCTTCATCCTGGATGAGGTCTGACATTCTCACATCTGTGTGGCTACAGCCAATTTTGGGGCAACTGGAAAGGAGAAGAAGATCACTTAACTTGAGGCCTTCAGCATGAGCTTCTCTCACATATGCGTATTTCAGTGAAGACGTTTTACCCCAAAGGAGCATGTCTGAGAAATCAGGACTGATGCAAACTCACTCATTTATTCCCCGAGTGCCTACTGGAGCCAGGCCAGGTGCTGGGGGCACAGGCCATGGCCAAGCAGGGCCCACCTTCCAGTGGGGACACAGATAACCGATAAGTCACCAAAGAGTGCTGGCTATACGTTTATTCACGTTAAGTGCTCTGAAGGAAAGGAAGCAAGGTCAAGGGGAGAGTGCGGGGTGAGGCTTCTCTAGCTGGGTCAGGGCAAGCCTCACTGAGCAGGTCTTATCGAGAACAAGTGCTGTGTGTGGCCCAGGCAGAGGCAGGAGCCTAGGAGGCAGCAGCTTGGTGGCCTGGAGTGAAAAAGCAAGGTCAATATGGCTGAAACACCGGGGGATAGAGGGAGGGCATTTGGAGAGGAGGTCGGAGGGTCAGGGGGCCTTTGGATTTTATTTTTTATGTGTTTTTAAAAAAATGTTTACTTTTAAGAGGGGGGGGGGGAGGGAGAGAGAGAGAGCGCATACAAGTGGGGGAGGGGCAGAGAGAAGGAGACACAGACCTGGAAGCAGGTTCCAGGCTCCGAGCTGTCAGCACAGAGCCTGACGCAGGGCTCAAACCCACAAACTGTGAGATCGTGACCTGGGCCGAAGTCAGACCAGGCACCCCTAGATTTTATGTGAAATATGAAGAGAATTTGAGAGTCTGAGATCGGGGAGGGATGCCACTTGGTTTATGTTTAGAAAGCATGGCTCTGGCTGCTTAATGTAGAAGACAAGCAGAGTGGAAACAGGAAAACAGGAGGGCCCTGGGCAGTCCGGGCGAGAGGGCGGTGTGGCCGAGGCTGGTGGCAGTGGCCAGCTTCAGGGCAGAAGCGGACACAGAACCTGTAGGACTCGCTGTTGGGTCAGAGGCAGAGTGTAAGGGAAAAGAAGGGCTGAGCTTCGTCAGAGTCTGCCCCCCTCCCCTGCCCCATGGGCAACTGGCGGTGCCCTTTATCTCTAAAGAGAACAACTGGAAAACCAGGCTGGGGATGGGGATGGATCTAGGAGACCCCGGTTGGCATATATTCCCTCCGAAATGCCCACTAGTCCCTCCCGGAGGGAGACTGCGTGGGTTGGTGGAGACTCAGGGGAAAAGCTGTGGCTGAAGAAATCAGCGCGTGAGTCACCCACGGAGGGGGAGGTGCTTGACGCCATGGCTGTGTTTAGATGTGGTCTCCTCTGGGGGCAGTGGGCTGCATGAAGTCACCTGGTTTCTTCTGTCTGGACTTAGGGTGACCCAGTTTTGAATCTGGCCAACACCTACTAGCATTCTGAGCCTCTATTCCCTCAGATCTGAAGTGGGGGCAGAATTCCTATTTCCCAGGGCTAAAGGCAACTCGGTGCCTAGCATCCCTGATCATCATACTTCTGATACATTTTGCTTTTTTTAAAATTGATTTTAAATTTATTTTTTATTTTAGAGAGCGAGCGAGCGAGTGGGGTAGAGGGGCAGAGGCAGGGAGAGAGAGAATCCCACCCACCATCCGGGATCATGACCTGAGCCGAAATCAACAGCTGGACACACAACCAACTGAGCCATCCAGGCACCTCTCTTCCATACATTTTAAACTTGCTGAGCTCTCGGTCTCTTGCGTACACCTACTGTATACCTGCTGCACATTCGTGCATGCATTTGACCTTCTGTGTGGTCCATCCTGTGCTAGGTTCTAAGCACCCAACTGTGAAATACAAATGTAGGTTCCTGCCCACGCAGAGCTCCAGCCCAGTGGCCTGAGACAACTCTCCGAAAAGCACAGGTATATTAAGACACAAAATAACAGCTACAAGACAAGAGCGAAAATAACAAATACAAGACGAAAGACATAAACCAGAAGGGGAAGAAAGTTGATTGCGGGAACTCATTTGTCCAGTGGTAGGAAGCCCAGCTTTTCAACGTGAAGGAGAAACATCTTCTGGGCTTGTGCTTTCTGGACCAAGGCGTCTTTATATAAGAAGGGACAAAGAAGTGTAATGGACAATATGCTTGCTAACAATATTTATTTTTAAAAATACTGAAATGAGCCCCACAGGGGCAGGTCCGTGCGCTAAAACGTGACTATAAAAAGGCCCTCGCAGGACAGAGGACCGGGGTGATCTGCCCAGGGATGCCTCCTTCTGGAGACTTGGCTCTGTGTTAGAGTAAGGACTGGGGGCACTTGAGAAAGGTCTCACACTGGTTTCCCAAAGTGAACTGTTTCGTCAACCGTGACAGCCAACAGCTGAGATTATGAGGATATAGACACTTTCGCCACACACTCAGACGACATGTGCCGGGGTCACCCTCACTTCATACTGACCAGCCTGGCGGACACGTACTGTCACGGTGGGCCTGGGTCTCTTCCCACTTCCTAGAACCGAATCTCTAGCACCTACAGCCAGATGATGAATAAGCGTGGAGGGGGAAGGGGAGGCTGAGGTGGGGAGGACTTCTGGTGACATCAGGGGCCCTGTGGGGGAGTGCGAGGACTCTGAGAACGTCTGATGGGGTCAACTGCACGCTCATTGCTGAGCCCGCAGGCACATTCTTCTCGAAGGACAATGGATGGAGCCCAGGGTGACCTATGTCAAACAGAATTCTGACGTCACTGAGGGGATCGACTCTGGGCACAGAGGCATTAACCAAAAAGCCCTCCCAAGGGGGAACTGATGGCCTCTTGATACAAATACAGGCTCAAGAGTGAAAGAGACGTGGGCTCGAGTCTACTGGTTGTGACCCTCTGGGCAAGTGGCTTTACTTCCTGTGCCCCAGTTTCTTCTTCCATGAAGATGAGACAGAACGTAGGGTCGCCGTGAGAGGTAAGTAGGATAATGTATGATGAGGGTTATGGAACTGGCTCGGATGCCACACGGTTTCTGCCCTCGTCCATGGCTTCAGCTCCCAAGAAGCCCCTGGAGAGGAGGTAGCCCACGATGCTGGCGGGCCACGGGCGGGCCACGGTGCACGGGGTACTGTGGCAGGATGAATGAGGGCATTCCGCCCAGGATGAATGAGGGCATTCCGCCCAGCATGAATGAGGGCTCAGGGAGACTTCCTGGAGGAGAACCTTGTTTCTCACCCCATCTCGAATAAACAAACACAAGTTTTTTAGCTACGAAGGGTAAGATGAGGCCATAATGACATGATACTGAATCAGGGCACTCCTTCTCTGGAGAAATAACACTCTACAGAAGCATTAGTTCATTAATCCCCAGGACATCCTGGTGAGCAAGCCAAGTGTGGCAATACGCAATCCCAAGTTCTCGCGTCATTGCTGTGCAGAAGTCAGACCTACCGGCCTCAAAGGAGAGGCTGGGTCCTGAACTCGGGTCACTGAGGGCAGAAGACGCCACCAGAGCAGTGGGCAGACGTGCAAGTGTCTACTGAACAAACAGAGCACGGGTCTCAGGGGTCCCAGAAGGCGGCAGGGACCCCTGGCCTCAGTCTCAGCTCAAAGGTACAAGATTCTGAGTCTTGTGAACTCTTGGATCTGGGTCCCGAGAATTCCAGGGTCCAATTCAGCTCTAAAAGAGGTCTATGGATATCTCTGGAAGTCTGAGTGGGATGGATTCCCATCGTACCTAAACACGCCGAGTAGCTCTGTCCTACATCCTCTGAGTCTCAAATAATGTGTCACCGAGCAGTGAGGTAAGTAATAACACGGACGTTCTCGACCTTTATAACCTGACTGCTGTTTGTTTAGCGTTCTGTAGTTCAAAAGGAGCCTTCTCTTAAGTGGTTTGCTTCTCCACTGCCAAGAAATGTCCTGGTCCAGATCTAGACTGGAATTTCTCCGCTGCTTCTTTCATCCTAAAATTCCATGAGACGTTACTGTCATTTCTACTCTGCAGGTGAGAAATTGAGGCCCTGGGAGGCGAAATGCCCTGTGGGCCAATGGAGAGAGAGAGAGAGGCCCTTCAACGACACAGTCCCAGTCAATTTGGTTTTATTCTACATGCTGTTCAGTGTGACTGTTTGTTAAACACGGTTCCTGTTCTTTCACAAAGAAGGAAAAGAAATGACTGTGGAACACTGGAAATATGTTATTAATATGAGACTCACAAGGCGGCTTTGTCAGTAAGAACACACCCAGCCCACTTATTCAGGAAACAGTTTTAACTGCTGTATTTCGTGAGGGCTACAGTCGCCACAATTTTATTCCTACTCGAGCCGGTGGAGAGGGGTCTTTCCAGAGACCGAAGCATGGGCAGGAAGCTTCAGTCGGCGCCCAGTAAGGAAATGGACTGGAACTGCAGTCTAACAAGACGTAACTAGAACCATCTAGGAGGGAGAACTGAGATGTCTCAAACTGGATGTGTCACAGGCATTTTTAAACAAAGGGGACCCAGAACTGCTCGTCACGCTCACATGCATCATGGGAAATGACATTACTTCATGCTCACTCAGGAAGCTCTGGAGTAGGTGATGAAGAGGCCCGGCAGTGGTGATCTGCTGCTCCCGCGATAAGCAGCCCCCCCATCTTCTTCCTCTCTCGCCTGGCTACGTCTCAGACGGCTTCACTGGGGTCTTCTTCCTCGGGCTGTCTCTTCATTAACGAGGGAAGCGCCTTTCTGAAGGTCCATGTGGGGGCCCCGAGGCGGGTGCTGAGGGGGGTGAGGCGGGCAGAGCAGGGCTGGCCTGGCGCTGCCCGGAGCCAGGTCACGGTCCTGTCCTTGCTCTCAGTCAGCTGTCACGTGCCCCGAGCTGCCCCTCTGGGGTTGGGCTCCTCTGTACCAATAACCTCACAACGACATCTCGAGCTCAGAGCTCTCTCCTTGGTCCAAAACGCCACGTGTTCTGCACCCCCTGGACACTTCCAAATGGCTGTGTTGCTAGGACTTCAAGGTCAGCATGACCCCCAACTGTGCCTCTCACAATCCTTCCTAGATGTGTTCCGCACTCCCGCCCTCTCAGTTGGCTAATGACCCCCAGCCCCCTCCACCGCTTCTGGACACCGGGTTTATTCATTTATTTTTTTAAATTTTTTATTTTTTAATGTTTATTTATTTCTGAGACAGAGAGAGACAGAGCATGAGTGAGGGAGGGGCAGAGAGAGAGGGAGACACAGAATCTGAAGCGGGCTCCAGGCTCTGAGCTGTCAACACAGAGCCCCACGAGGGGCTCGAACTCACAGACCGCCAGATCACGACCTGAGCCGAAGTCGGACGCTCAACCGACTGAGCCACCCAGGCGCCCCTGGACACCGGGTTTAGAATCGACAGTCACCCTCCACTCCTTCCTCCCTTCGACTCTCAGTTGCCAAATCCTGCCAGCTGTGCCTCCACGATGGCCCCATTCTCGTTCCCTGATACCTGTGACTCTTGCCTCAGTCAGGCTCCCATCACCGTAACTTAATCTCCTGCAAAGGCATCCTCACTGACATCGTTACCCCACGCCTTTTAAATCCATCCCTTGAACTGTACTGGAGTGACTTCCTAAACTCCAGCTTGACTCACCTTATTCCCTCAAAACCCTGCAATGTTGTCTCGTGCCTCTAGAATAATGGCAACAACGATGGCGGTTGGCGGTGATGGTGTCTTCCGAGTCTTGCCGTGGACCAGGGGCTTTCAAGTACTTCACACAGATCTTCCTCAAATTTCAAACATACCAGTGAGGCCATTACAACTATTAGCACCAGTTTATAGACGAGGAAACTAATGAAATCCCAACCTTTGACGCCTCTAAGGGAATCTTTATACCACTCTCCTCAGGGTTATTGTCCACGGGATCCTTCTATTTTTCCCTCAAACATACAGTAACTACAACCGCTCCTTCTGATCACCAAGGAGAACAGGCTCTGAACGGGGCAGGCCTCTTGGCTAGAAGGACTCTTCACCACTGTCCGACGTCCTTCTCATTTGAGGCGCTCGGGTGGCTCAGTCGGTTGAGCGTCTGACTTTGGCTCAGCTCACGACCTCACAGTTCGAGCCCTGCGCTGGGCCTGCTTTGGATCCTCTGTCCCCACCCTCTCTCTGCCCCTCCCCTGCTCACACTCTCTCTCTCAAAAATAAATTAAAACACAAAACTGAAATCCTTCTCATTTTTTCAAGGCCCAGTCAAAACAGTACCTTCTCTGTAACTCTCCCGCATTCCTTCCACTTGGATTTAACTGTTATTATTAAGCTATGAGGATCTGCAGAATTTGCCCTAAGTTATAGAGAGGTATGACAGAAAAAAGAAACTTTTCTAAATGACAAATGTTACTCAAGTGCTCAGATAGCACGTATACCTCGAAGGAAAAAAAAAAGCCAAAGGATGCTAGAAAGTCAAATAGGTAATTAAGAAGATCTGGGTCTTGTAGTCACTATCCCAGTCCAGAGGCTCATGAGAAACGCACGTTGCTATCAGTGCCCGCCCTTCCCGCATCTGACTCGGGGCGAAGATCACAAACTTCAAGACAGACGAGCTGTGAAATGGGACTATCTGGGAATATCTGTTCTTAGCAATTGTCATTTTAACAAACTAACAGTTTGTTTTTCCGAGAACGAACACAGAAAAAAAAGTCAGCAGAAAGGGAAGGCTCAGACGTTCAGAAGCAAAAGGAAATTATATTCACAGGGAATCTGGAAGGTTGACTAGGGAAATACAACGTCTCGACTGGGACTCAAAAATGTACTCGAATGCTCTTAATTTTGCAACCGGTAGGCCATTCTTCTAGAGTAAATAGGGTAAATGACTTGACTTAGTGACCATCAAGATTATGTACAGTCTCAAATACCCTATCTCTGAGTCCACACCCACAGGAGGAGTGGTGGGGAATTCCAATTCTGGGTCTGGACCAGCAAATTTCTGGGTGATGGAGAAGGGAGCTACACTTCAAAGTGACTGTTATCAAAAGTCCACTGAGACCTGGTCACACCTGCAATTCCATTCCTAGGACAAACCTGTGATAAGAGCACAAGAAATGCCAAACTGAATTATAGCTAGTTGGGCCAACTCAGGATTCCATACTGTCACAGGAACACAGCCATGGTCCTCCCAGGTTGAGCGCCAGAGGGGTAGGAATGGGCAGGTGGGGGGTAGAAATATATATATAAAACAGGTGTAAGAGGAAGATTCTCCCAACATTCCAATTAAGAAAAAAATTCTCACGGAAGTGACCCCAAAATTCACTTGAACCTTTTGGGAAGCTATTTAAGTAATTAAAGATGAGAAAGGTTTTCCCTGACAATTAAATCTTGCTCAGACCTCTGGATACAAATCTTATCTCAGAACATTTTAAACAAATTACCTGTACTGCAGGATGCAAAACAAACAAACAAACAAACACCCCCCCCCCCCCAAAACTGCCATTCTTTCTTGGGTGAGTATACACGGAATGGGAAAAAGAAATCTTTTAGTATCAGAGTTCTCCTTTGTTTTTTTTTTCAGGCTATAGCACCATTTCATAAAAATTCCTATTATTTAATGATGAACATTCCACCCGAGTCCTTTCTCTCCTGTTTCGAAGGTGTGGCTGAAATTTCTTTAGCTTCTTCCTGAACAGACTACTAATTTTTCCGTCATGTATTGTTTTTCCAGAAAGCCAGCTTCCATGTTTATACTCTGAGGGAGGTGAACGGGCTTTAGCGGGGGGAACATTTAAGTATCTTTTCCTCTAGCGTGAGCATACCACCTCTGACTGACCACCACTGGGAAGGCTCACTTCCCTTCCTGCATCGACTCACCAGGCCTTTTTCTTCCGCCTGTGCTTGGACTCAATCATGCGAACAATGGCTTCCTCTTCATAGGTGTGGCCACACACTTTATTTTTCACCGGTTTCTTCATTTCCACCTGCAATCAAGGAGACATTCAGCTTTTAGGAATGACAATGAGCCACTTCCAGTAACTTCTCCAAGTCACCGAATTATTTGGCACTGTTTTTTCCTCATCTTGGGGCTTCCTATGTTTAAGCTCCCCATCTCATGGCTTTAGATAATTGTTAGGGCAGATGGCCACAGAGGAAAAGGCAGGGAGACCGTGCATGGCTCCGATGTCAGTTGGCCTATGGGTCAAGAATTTCTTCCTTGATCCCTCAGGGCATGGTTGCCTGAAAAGTCTTGGACCTATCCTCTTGGACCTCATCACTCTCCTTTCGTCCCTCCTTACCCTGGATGTAAGATCAAGTTAGAAAGCAAACAGGAGTCTTTTGCCTCTTTGTCTTTCTGGGAAGGAGGAGGAGACGGTACCTGTGTAATGGGGCAGATGAAGTTGGTCTGGCTCTGGGTCACAATCATATCTTCATCAACTCCTTCTGTTCCATCAACCTCTCTGTCGGCTTGAAGACCATCTAGAGGGAAAAAGGGAAGTCGCTGAGCCTCGTTGGTCTAACAGTGTGCCAAGGACAGGAAGGAACGGAAAGAAGGAGGTTAACTGTTTCCCAGTGTCTGCTGGGAACCTTGCTGGGCACTTGGATGCACGTTAACTCTTTGGCTCTTGAAAGAATCCTGCAGGGTAGGTAGGATTCTGCCCATGTTTGATCAGGAAACAGATTGAGAGCAGTGAAATAGCTTTTTCAAAATGAGAGAATTAATTTCTGAGGGAGTACTGTCCAGTAATCAAGAGTGTGGCTTTGGAGTCAGAAGGACCTGGTTATCTCTTGCACTTCCAGCTGAGGGACCTTGGGCTGGCAAGATCTTTTTTGAAAGCCTTTACTTTATGGCTCTGGTGAAAAGGTTAAAAGAGGCGAAGAATGTAGTATGCTTTGCACAGCCCCTGGCACAAGGAGACACTCAATAATAAATGGTTACTACTGCTAGGTAGCTCAGGGGTTCTCAAACCTTTTGGTCTTAGAACACTTTTATACTTTTAGAAATTATCGAGGACCCCCCAAAATTTCTTTGGGGTTATAGTTATCAATATTTGCCATAGTAGATATTAAGACTGAGGGTTTAAAAAACATGCATTTATTAATTCATTAAAACAAAAAGCAACTCCAGGGGCGGCTGGCTGGCTCAGTTGGGGGGGGAGCATGTGACTCTTGATTTTGGGGTCATAAGTTCGAGCCTCACGTTGGGTGTAGAGATTACTTAAACAAACACAACTTAAGTCATTACATTTTCCAGAACAACAAAAAAAGGGTTAGAGATAAAAGGTGGCATTGTTTTTACATTTTTGAAAATATCTTTAATGTTTGGCTTAAGACAAGATAGTTAGCCTTTGATATGTGTGTATGCATCTAGTCTGTCGTGGTATCACGTTGTGCAGCCTCTGGAAAAATACACTTACGGAAAGATAGTGAAAAAGACAAGTGACATCTTAGTATTATTATGAAGACAGTTTTGACCTCATGGGTACCCAGAAAGCTCTCAGAGAACCCTAGGGGTCCCTGGCCCACACTTTGAGAACTGCTGAACACATGCCTGGCAGGGCTGCCTTTGGATAGCTTATTTGATTCTGAAATCTATGTTCTGTTCATTTCGTCACGCTTGCCCCTCACTGAGATGTTGGATGGCTTCTGAACAGGATAATGAGACTAAGTCTCTCGTGTGAAAGCTTTTCTTTCTGGAGAAGGGAGACGTCATTTTGCACAAACATCAAAGATCAATAGCTCTTTAAACACAAGTGTTGATGGTGCCTTCCTTCCTCCTCCCCTGCCCCCCATACCCCTGCTCCCTTTCCTGTCCTTACTCTCTTCTTCCTTCCCTTCCTTCTTCACTCTGGCAAAATAACACCGACATTGAAAATTGCTTTGTTTTCACGGTGTGAGGGAAACCCTTGTCTCAGGTTAGGATGGTCCTGCACGTCGTTCAGTTCCTAGAACTGATGGCCCTAGCCTCCTACCTCTGCCAGATGGCGTGTCTGTCCAGAAAAGTACTACTGGGGGCAGGAAAAGGGCCACAGAGTGCTTGTTCAAGGTCACCCAGTGAAATAATGGCTGCCACCCAGGGATTCTGCCTCCAGTTACTGGTTGTTTTTTTTTTTTTTTGTAGGGGTTTCACCTTGTTTTAGGAGACTACTGTTATTTGTATGCCAGCTTGCACTTTCCTAGAGAAATGTCCCTGAAAGCAGCTCTCATTCCTTGAGGAAGGCAAGAGTGGAGACCTCAGAGCTTAGGACTTCCCGGGCAGAGCATTTTTAACCGTACGGAGCCCGGGGCCTTCTAACTTTTCAAGGGCTGTAAAAATGTCTGAGACCTTGAAAACTATTTGTTGGCTTCACAACAGGCTAACTACAAAGCTGAATTAATAAATGATAAAGGTCTACAAAATGTAATGTTAGGTTAACTTCGTTAATTGCTGACTTGGCAATCAAAAATATTTCATTTGGAAGCAATATGCAGGCTGGATTTAGGTTTTAACTTCATAATTCCCAAGTATGCTAAAATAATTTCTGATAAATAGACAATAATAAGCCACTTGTAACCAACCTATTTCCAAAGCAAAACCATGAAAATCTTTTTTAAAAATTTTGTCAGCAATAAAATTATATTTAATGTGGAGGCTGCCCTACTTTCGTATGTTTGCTGTGATGTGGGATGGGGCCAATGAAGGGTTTTTGGGTCTCCCAGGACCTGCTGGTATTCACGGAGCAGGAGTTAGACTCCTAGAGGAGTCCTTTCTCAACCCAGTGATTGCTCACAATGGCTCAGGAAAGTTGGAGAAGTAAGAAGAAAAGTCTAGAAGCAGAGCTAAGAACATTCTGTCTCTTTAATTCACTCTCCAAAGCCTCCTCCTGTGGGCAGCTACTGCCAATTTCTGATTATGTGCTGGGTAGTCAAAATTAAGGTCCCCCTTTGTCCATTTCTTACAGGGCTCATTCCGAACTGACAACGGATTTCTGACCGTATATGTTATACTGTGGAATTCATCAGAAAATCTGTGAGATGAATAACAGAATTCAGCCAATGTGAAAGACTGTGGGTTTGTTTTCTATTTTCTATTTTTAAATTTCAAAAGGTAGAGGAAGCAAGAAAGCACAACTCAAATGCAATGCCGACCACTAAGGAAGGCTGAGTGGGGAACTCAGAAACTGTAGGTGGGCTATCAACATCCGTGATCACGAAAGAAGGTAACAAAAGTAAGACTGAGGAAGAATGCCATGCGGTGAGTAATAGCCCACGGCCTGAGAGTCTAAAAAGAGAAAGATTCTCAAGAGCTAAACTTCTCTTGAGATAGAACATTTCCTCACCCGAAATCTTTATTTATAGAAAGTGATATTAATGTCGGGATCTACAATGTGCTAACAAAAGGTCACATCTGGCAATAAATATCAGTCACACTAATTTCGCGGATCCAAAGATAAAACTTAAAAAAAACATTTTTTTAATTTTTTTTAATTTTTTATGCAGAGCCTGACATAGGGCTCAAACTCACAAACTGTGAGATCATGACCTGAGCCGAAATCAAGAGTCGGATGCTTAATCAACTGAGCTACCCAGGCGCCCCTAACACTTTTGACAGAGTACCCAGCAGGGATGTGTCCAGGTATGAGGTAGTAACTCGAATGTGACTTCTTCGGATGTCATAAAATGAACATGAAAAGGAAAGAGAAGCCGTGGAAATGCTTGAGGTAGTAATTAAGTCAACAATCGAGGAATTCCAAAAGTCTATGAATATTCCCTAGTGATGTAAAGTTAGGGGGTAGGGAGGGCACACTGTTGAACCCCTAGATGTGGGTTCATGGTTAGTTCTGACGGGGAGTGAGGAGCTAAGCAGCCCTGTCTTCGGCCTGCCCCAGTCAGCCATCATCCTTCTAGATGCTACCGGTATTATTCTTACTGACTCATTTTCCTTCGTTCCTCACATCTGAACCATTGGCAAGTTCTGTTGATTGGTTCTAAACTCCACTCCCTAAATCTAAATCTAGCCCCTTCTCTCGATTTCTACTACACCCCGGTCCAAACCACCATGGCCTCCCGCCCAGACCTCTGCCGTAGCCTCCTGCCTAGAATCTCCGCCTTGACCAGGGTCGCAATGCTCCCGTGCACGCTTCTTATGAGTGGCGCTCACAGCCAACCTCCCTGACCCGTCTCCCTCTCACCCACCACGCTTGACTCACACTGGTCTTTTCTCTGTTTCTGGAACATGCCACACTCTTTCCCATCTTTGGGTCTATACACTAACCTGACTGGAATGTTCCTTCTCCTGATCTTTGCTTTTCCTACTCCTTCTTGTCATTTTAAAATGTCAATTTAAATGTTATCTCTCTGGAGAGGCCTTCTCTAATGTCCCGAGCTAAAAGAGGCCACCCAAGCGTGCTCTGTCACATGACACGGTTGTGACTATGCACTGCACGTATCCGCAAAGTACTGCTTTCTGGTATGTCCCTCCCCCCCTCCCCCGTTCTCTTCCAGGAAAGCGGGGACTTTGTTGTCTTGTTCACTCATGTTTCCTAGAGTCTAAGTGTCCTTGGCATGGAGGAGTAGGTGTTCAATAAACGTCTGATTAGTAAAGTGCTTCATCTGACAAGGCAAGAGTGGGCATATTTTTCATAAGGATGTACTTCATGTATTTAACATACATGGTAACACACACACACACACACACACACATCCTCACACAATAATGGTTTTACAGCTTTTAAGCAAGTAACAGAGAGGACTTCACTCTGGCTCAGGGTGCGGCCTGGGACCCTGAATTACATGTCAAATGCAGGAAGTAAATATAAGTTTTACAATTATAGTAGGCCGTGTGGTAATTATAAAGGAGAGTCCAGACATGGTCTTGTGGTAAGAAAATACATTTGGTCCTGGCCACACACAGCCCTGGTATTAGTCATTTGTCTGTCTTCAGGCATCCCAAATTTGGCTACCAGTAAGACAGTTTTATGCCAGCTGGGAAAAAAAAGTTGATTACTGTGTGCTTTTTCAATTAAGCCTGAACATTTTTCTAAAAGTACTTTTCTCTTGCAAGTTAGCAGCATCTGAAGAAAATACTTCGCAAATATTTACTGTCTGCTCGAAATGATTATTGCACTGTCCAGATTTCTTTTGCTTGCTATTCCAGACAGCGTATTTGGACGGGCTGAGCTGGTACAGGGGAGATGTGGGGGCCTCCCTAATGTGTAAAAGAACACGGAGTTGCAGTCCGAAACGCTACGGCTATCTAGTTACAGAGTTTCCAACTGCATAGTTTCTGCAGTATGTGTTTATGCCAATGCCTGCCTTGTTTCTCCTACTAAGTAACCTACGGCTGGGTCTACCAGCGGCCCCACCTGTGAACATATCTTAGACTCTTAAGTAGGAAAAGAAGCGGGTCAGCGGGCTCAGTCCCTTTGGCTTGGAATTAAGGGCACGTGTATCGTTTTGAGGTCCGCTCCACTGTGCTGTTGGTTGTCCACCACTGTATCTCTTTCTTCCAGAGACCGGCGGCCCGTCCTGAATGCTGGGCCAGCCTGCCGCCGAACAAGCCGATTCCTAGTCTCCACTAGTCTCTGGTGCGGGCTCAGACTCTGCTGTGTGTTGTGCAGCTTTTGCAGAATTAAGATCATGTCCAGAGAGGGCCTACAGAATTAAAGATTCCCTAGATGTCATTAACCTTCACAGGATGGCAAAAGTCAACAAACGAATTTTCAATAAGCAGAGATTGAGCTAGTACCATTCGATCAGGGCACTGGCTAGAATGTAATAAGGATCCAATAAACGTTAACTTATCATACTTTTACTGCTATGTGCCAGCTACTATCCCTGCCATTGGCAAAAAAAGTCCTTGCCCTCCGGGGGCTCAGTCACATGGGACGATAGAGACAGAGTGCAAAGCGGTCTGTGAGGATTATGCATATTTGCTGGTGCGACTCTGCTCTCCCTTAAATAGGAGCATTTCATTCACAGCCACCTCAGGTCAACAATCTGATTAGTGTTCTTCCTTTTCTCAGCTATGATCTGTCTACTCATGTAGATTCTATGTAGCCGGAGAAGCCGTCAATCCAACTGATCCCTTCTTTGAAATCCGAGAACACCTGTTGCCTGTGCCGTATCCTTAGTTTAAACTTCTTCATTATTCAGTTGTTTCCCACAGATGGAAATTCTTTTCCAGGTACACTGAAAGCTCCTTGAGGACAAGCACTGTGTGTCCCAGTCAAGCCAACTCCACACAAGTCCCGTTTATGGAACACCCGCTCTTTGCCAAAGACCACCCAGATGCCAGGCGTAGATACAAAGAGTATGAAGATCGGGCCTGCTAGGGGAGAAGGTTACAAATACTTATCTGTGCAATGAACGTAATGATAATAAATGTGAAATAATAAATGTGTTTTTGCAAAGTATGCAAAGTATCTCTGAAGGTGGGGTGAGGAACCAAGATGAACCTCAAGGAGAAAGTGACGACCAGGGGCGCCTGGGTGGCTCAGTCGGTTGAGTGGCGAACTTCAGCTCAGGTCACGATCTCACAGTTTGTGAGTTTGAGCCCTGTGTCGGGCTCGCTGCTGTCAGTGCAGAGCCTGCTTTGGATCCTGTCCCCCGCCACCTCTCTGCCCGTCCCCTGCTCACTCTCTCTTTCTCAGAAGTAAATAAAACATTACAAACGTTTTTAAAATAATAATAATGAAAAGAAGTTCTGACTGAGCCAGGTTCTTTAGGGAGGTGTTTTAACAAGAGGGAACTACTATAATTAGGTACATGGGCTCTGGAGACAGCCTTCCTGGGTTCGAATCCTGGTTCCATCACTTTATCGGCTGGTGCTCTTGGGCAAGTTACTTTATCTTTCTTTGCTTCAATCCCCTCAGCTGTCAAATGGAGCTAATAATCGTATCTACTTCATGGAGCTGTATGAGGAATAAATGAGTTAATCTATGAAAGGTTCTTAGAATGGTGTCTGGCAAATAGCAGGTGATCAATAAACGCTGTTATGATTGTTCATATTGTTACTCAGAATTCCCACAGAGTTAGCATGGAGGGGGTGTGTGCCCACATATATGCTCAATTAAACATAAAAATGATGTGCTATGGAATCACCCAAAGAGAAACAAGAAGACTGTCCAACCCAGGATTCTAAATGGGACAAGCCCTTCCATGCCCCAGGGCGGAGTGAGGTCTAAATGAGCCCACTTGTTGTTAGCTGACACAGCACTATCAACATCTTCAATTTGCTGCCCGCTTTCACTTCCACGGCTCTTTCGACACACTCTCCCAAGACCCTGAAAGTAAACTGAGCGAAGAGTTTCGGATTATTTCTTCCAAACGAGCTGACATTTAAAAAAAATATTTATTTATTATTTTTTTAATGCTTATTTTTGAGAGAGAGACACACGCACAGAGTGTGAGCGGGGGAGGGGCAGAGAGAGAGGGAGACAGCATCCCAAGCAGGCTCCAGGCTCTGAGAGGTCAGCACAGAGCCTGATGTGGGGCTCGAACCCACGGACCGCGAGATCACGACCTGAGCCGAAGTCTGATGCTTAACTGACGGAGCCACCCAGGCGTCCCTATTTATTTTTTTCAATTCAAGTAATCTCTACACCCAACGTGGGGCTCAAACTCAGGACCCGAGATCAAGAGTCTCATGCTCCTCTGATGAGCCAGCCAGGCACCCCCAAATGAGCTCACGTTTAGCAAGATGGACCCTTTCACGTTACCACACGCCTGTTAATTGTCTATTGTTGTTTCAGACATACCCTTTGTCCTCAGCTGACATCATGGAGTCATTTGCCTCCATTTATTTAAGTATTGTCAAAATATGAAGGTTTTAAAATAACAGAACCCGGTGCCTTCTACGGGTGGAACAAAAACCAATCAGTCAAGATCTGGTCATACAGTATCCATTCCAAGCCAATAAACACCGAAAACTTCCCCAGACTCTGTACTTGCATTTAGTACTTCTTAGAGGATGAGGTTTAACGATCTTCTCTAGGTCACCAAGTGAAATCAGAAAATCCAATGCACACATTCCATTTCTTTGTTCTGGGCAATTTAACTACACAACACATGACAGGAAAACTCTGACTAGCCGGCACTCAGAGGGTCTACAACTCTCAATTCTGTAGATCCATAGCAGAGGAAGAAGCCAGCACAGGTCAGAAGGTGAGAAATCCCATGTGGGCTCATTTATGTATTCTTATTTTAGAGGGTTGTAAGTACCCTCTTACAGGTACCCAAGACAGTACGTGAGATTTTTCATACACCCTTTCCAATCTCTGTCTTTAAACTACCTTCACGCTCTTTCCTCCTCTCTGTTCTCACTGCTGCTGTCCTAATTCAAGTCCCTAGCATTTCCTGTGTAGAATATTGCAAAAAGTTCTTTATTCATCTCTCTGCCTCAGTCTCTCCCCATTCTAGTCCTCCTACTCCAGGTACTTGTCTTTCTAAGAGCACGGCCTCCTACACACGACAAGACTTCATTAGCCGGCCCAGAGCATCTTCGGGTCCTACTGCTCCCCACCTTGGTCCCATCCGCCATATGCACCCCAAACTGGTCACCGTCCATCCACACTTGCCATGCTGTTGTGCACCTCTGATAGCCCCTCTCCTGACCAATCCCTGACCACTCTTCAATACACGATTCAGGTACTTCCTCGGTGAAGCCCCAGAGCAGAGACTGATTTCTCCTTCAGCACCCAAAGGGTCTTTGTACATGCTGTAATCATTTGTTTACTTGTCTATCTTCCTCCCACACTGAATTCCTGAAGGAAAGGAGCTCTGCCTTATTTGTCTTGCTATTTTCAGTGAGTCAGGCAAGGTGCAAGAACTTAGTAAGTATTCACTGAATGACCAGTTGCTGAAACAAGACAGTGCTTTGACTACACTTAGACATAAATTGACAGTAAGATGAAAATGGTGAAGACTGTTTTGAAGGCAAATATATTTTTTTAAATTTTTAACGTTTATTCATTTTTGAGAGACAGGGAGAGACAGAGCATGAGTAGGGGAGGGGCAGAGACAGAGAGAGGGAGACACAGAATCCAAAGCAGGCTCCAGGCTCTGAGCTGTCAGCACAGAGCCCGATGTAGGGCTGAAACTCACAGACTGTGAGATCATGACCTGAGCTGAAGTCGGACGCTTACCCAACTGAGCCACCCAGAGGCCCCTAAAGGCAAATATTTTGGAAGGCGACAACCTGGTCCTTGATCGAATTACTAATCGTCCAGAAGGGAGCCATGTTGCACTGCGTGTCATTCTATCATATAGTCTCTGCTCCACTTCTGCACAAAAGCTATTTACCAAAATGCAAGATGAGAGAGGTCATATTCCAAGAAGTAAATTATTCCACAGTATGTCTTTTGATTGATTCTGATTCTGTTCTCTTGCCCCCAAACCATCTACGTTCACAGGAAAGTACAATTATCAGTCATCGAAAATGTGAAAATTGGGGCGCCTGGGTGGCTCGGTCTGTTGAGCGTCTGACTCCGGCTCAGGTCATGATCTCGCTGTCCGTGAGTTCGAGCCCCGCGTCGGGCTCTGTGCTGACAGCTCAGAGCCTGGAGCCTGTTTCAGATTCCGTGTCTCCCTCTCTCTCTGCCCCTCCCCCACTCATGCTCTGTCTGTCTGTCTGTCTCTCTCTCTGTCAAAAATAAATAAACATTAAAAAAATAAAAAAAAAAAAAAGAAAATGTGAAAATTATCTTAAGTGTGTTGAGTTTACCCAGGTAGGGCAGGCTGTACATGCACAAGTACAGCAGTTCTCGTAAGAGAGAAACACTGGGGGGCTCTCCTTATCTGACAGACTAAGTGTAAGTGACCTATGGCATCACCACTCACAAGATCTGATAATAATTCACAACAATCCTTACCATCGGAAAACACTGACGTTACAAGGCGGAAACAAATGAAATTAAAACTGTATGCGTAGCACGAATTAATTTTTTTTTTTTTAACGTTTATTTATTTTTGAGACAGAGAGACAGAGCATGAACGGGGGAGGGGCAGAGAGAGGGAAACACAGAATCCGAAACAGGCTCCAGGCTCCGAGCTGTCAGCACAGAGCCCGACGTGGGGCTCGAACTCACGGACCGCGAGATCATGACCTGAGCCAAAGTCGGCCGCTTAACCGACTGAGCCACCCAGGCGCCCCACGAATTAATTTTTAAAAGGGGTACATAGAAAAAAAAGACTGAAAGAAAATCTGACAAAATATTGCAGTCCATCGGGTCCCCACGATGTAACTACTATGTATATGAACGGATGGTGCAGGAATCAATGAAGACATCTAAGATTTTTGAGGAATAATTATGTAGCTTGCACTTTCCATGTCCAGTACTCTTCATGAGACCAAGTGGTATGAATGAGGTAAGTAGGGATGACAGCAGCAGGGATGGAATGGATTTGTTTATTTGACTTGTCAAACTGAAACACATTATGAAATCGAGTCCAGAGATCATAACATTAAAAAAAGGAACTTTAAAATTTATACTTGCTCAACTTTAAAACTGCCAAGTTTCAACTTTGGGTAACACGGGCACTAAGACACCCTTTCAATTCCTGGTAGTTTCTAGGTGTAGTATCCTAACAATATATTTCAAACGAATCTGCTCCCCGCCAAGGCAAAACGTCACAAGTTCGTTCATATACTATCTTCTCCCCCCATTGATGGCCCCTCACATTCGAGCTCCAGACAGAATAATGAAATACCAGAATAGAATGAGGCCTTAATAACAGTATAAAGTTCGCCCTAATAGCATACTTTGGTAAAGCTTCTCAAAACAAATGATAATGATAAGGACTATCAACATTTTGATACACTTAAGAATTCTTTCTGATGATGGCACAATGTTGTCATATTAAAAAAAAGAAGAAGAAAAGAAAGAAAGGGGAACAATCCCCAAAGTGCATTCGATATGGAAGACATTTACAAAGGTCAGAGCCTGAGGGTCCCAATCTAGTGAGGCTTAACAAGACTGTCAGCAACAACGAAGTCAGCGAAGCCACCGGAACGTAGTTCAGCTCCCAGCGTGCAGTGCTCAGAGCCAGTCAGGGCAGAGTTAGCCCAACTTCCAACAGTAAGGAATCCATAGACGCTCTGCTCTGGTCCTCCTGGACATCTGGTTTTGGTTTTCGGGGCCTTGTCTAAAGTTAGTCTAACAGAAAACATACAAAAAAAAAAAAAAAGGCTGCCAAGTGGAAAGAAGAAGTAAAATGGAAGAGAGGGGGAGAGAAAGGGAGAAAGAGAAGAAGGAAGAGGAAGAGGAGGAGGAGGAGAGGAATGGAGTAGAGGAAGGAGGGGGCGGGGAGAGGAGAAGACAAGACAGGAAGGCAGGAACTAAGGGATGTAGGAAATCTTCAATACCACAGAGCCCAGGGAAAGGCACCAGCGCTTACATACCCTGGGACCAAGTCCTCGTCTGTAGGCCCTCCTTCCTCTCCGCACGCCCCCCTTCACTTTCCACCCTCTTTCAAGCCTTCCCCACATACAAAGGAAGACACATGACTTCAAAATCAGGATCAGCTTAGGACATGGCTCTTGTGAATGTGTACAATAGATCTGAGTCATTTGCTCATTCTGTAAACATGAAGAAATAACACTTTTAAAACTTCCTCCTTCATGACATTCATAGCACTTGACAATATGCTTAGCGTGGAACACTGACTCTTTTCCTTATCCACACCCAAAGTGTCAAGAGGGAACGACTGTCTTTCTCACTGACAGCTCACTTGTTCCAGGGTAGGTAACCAGCGGGGGCACGACAGGGAAGCAGAAGCAGGACTGACAGTGGCTGCAGGGTCTACGCATCTAGGCCGGGCCACACAGGAACGTATGGAACTGAGGAGCCCAGGAGAGCATTTCACCAGGGCCACTGCCTTCCTCTGGGAAACCTTCCACTCAGGGACTTCCCCTCCCGCAACCCCCCCTCCCCCCCCGCCCCACTCCACCCTGGACACTTCATGTATTTATCTGTTTATGCCACTGTCTCTACCACTGATCTGTAAGTGACCAGAAACAGGGACCACTTCTATTCATCTCTGTATTCCTAGTGCATGGCACAGGGTCGGGGCTCAGGAATCCAATCTTAAGGGGTCCCTGGTGGCTTAAAACTGGTTCTGTTCATGCCCTAGCTCTTCTGTAGAGAAGGGTTTCTACAGACAACCCAGAGAAGAGTTCTGCAAGGCATGGACTTCAGGAGGGTGGGTGGAGTCCAGACGTAGGCACCGCTCGGCTCTGCGGCAGGCTAGCACCCTTCATGTCTATTTCATTATGATACAGTCAAGATGAAATCAAATGTCTTTGCCTCATTCAAAGAAAAAACCTAAGAATGCATCAGGGCAGCAACAAAAACATCTTGGGTAAGGAGAACCCTGGAGATAGTTTCCAAAAGCGCAAAGCAGGGTGACTGGTTGATCTTGGTTTTCGTTTTCAAAGCCCGTGGGGAGGGGCGTCAAGGCTGTGCACTCCGACAGCCGTTCTGAAGCTCCAGAAGATTACACTGATGGGAGCAAAAGAAGGGAGTGGTGAGCAGGGATAAGACCAAGGAAGTAAGAAAGGAGAGTAAGAGGAGAAACAAAGCTCTCAGGACTTGCTTTACAAACGCTCCAGGAAAATACAGAGACCTCGGACAACTCCCTTTCTGAGCTAAGGATGCTGCTGGCTTACAGCCACACTCTCCAGCCTGCAGCAGGGGTCTAAGCTAGATCGGGCTGAGTGGCGACATGGCACCAAATACCAGCTCACATCCCCCAACAACGCAGGACAAGCCTCTCCTACAGCCTCCCGTTTCTCTGACTCCAGCTCTCTTCCTTAGCTAAAAGGTCTCTCTTGCGCTCCCTCCTTTTTTTAAAGTTTATTTATTTTGAGAGAGCGAGAGTGGGGTAGCGGCACAGAGAGAGGGAGAGAAAGAGCATCCCAAGCAAGTTCCATCCTGTCAGTGCAAAGCCCAATACGGGGCTTGAACTTATGAACCGTAAGATCACAACCTGAGCCAAAATCAAGAGTCAGACGCTTGAGGCGCCTGGGTGGCTCAGTCGGTGAAATGTCTGACTTTGGCTCAGCATGATCTCGAGGTCCATGAGTTCGAGCCCCGCGTGGGGCTCTGTACGGACAGCTCAGAGCCTGGAGCCTGCTTCAGATTCTGTGTCTCCCTCTCTCTCTGCCGCTCCTCAACTC
This sequence comes from Panthera leo, assembly GCF_018350215.1. NCBI lineage: Eukaryota > Metazoa > Chordata > Mammalia > Carnivora > Felidae > Panthera > Panthera leo. Next base: position 67,892,323 of record NC_056695.1, on the reverse strand, counting down.
ATTTCTCTCTCTCTCAAAAATAAATAATGAAAACGTTGTAAAAAATTTTTTTAAATGTTAAAAAAAAAAAAAGAGTTGGATGCTTAACCAACTGAGCCACCCAGGTGCCCCTAAAAGGTCTCTTAAGACAAAAGAAAAACAGTGGGGCAACTGGTGGGGTGACTGGAGAAGGCTCTGTCTCACTGTGACACCCCTGACCATGAGCCTGTCCAGGGAAAAGGCAGCAGGGGACTGGAAAGCAAGCAGTGGAGTCAGGCTCAAAACACATGAAGGGCGAACATCAAGGAGGCATGGAAATTATGCAGGGGAGGTAATGAGCACCCTAATTACAGGGGTCATAACGAGGAGCAATGGAATGAAATTAAGGAAAGGAAAATGTTAATTGTCAGGAAAAACTTGGTTGGGCCCACTGAGGGAGAGGTGAGTTTCCCATACTCTACACAGACGGAGGGCCATTCATCTTAACAAGGCTGGTTCAAAGTGAGCTAGAAATTATTTAGAGGGAATTTTATTTTTGTTACCAAAAGCAGACTAGGTTACTTGATGACACACAGAGGCCTCTTGTGTCTAATTTTATCACTCTGTTCTCTGTTCTAAATGAAATAGTAAAGTAGCAAATGATAAAAAAGCCTGTGACTATTTCATTCCAGAAATATGATTCAACATCTAAGGAGATCAAAGTCAGCAAAGTGAGAACAAGTAAAAGGAACGGGAGATAGTCAAACATGCTTCAATTTACAACAGATTTACAGCGGAGACTTAACCAAAAAGGGCTACTAAAAATAGGCCTGGTTTCTCCTACTTTCCACAACGAATTCAGTTACTTTACGTTTCAGAATTAATACAAAGACGGCAACTAAACCTAATCACTGTCAGTAACTGGTAAAGAGCATTCGCTTTCAAAGTTTTACCTGGTCTCATAAAGACACCACCTAGTAGCGTTCTCACAGCAGGAAGACAGCTGAAACCCAGAGCCCTCAACAGGGTGACGCTTCATCTACTTAAGAGACTACAGCATTGGAGGCTTAGGGCCAGGCGTAAAACGTAAAGAAAATGTATTTTCTCTTCCTCATTTAGGAGCCCAGGGTGTGATCCATGCAACTTTCATTTGCTAAATGTCCACCGACCTCGGCGATTTCCTAGTCCCGGAGTGTGCAAAGTCCTGGGGCTGAAATGGACAAGAAAACACATGCCGAGAGCCTAGAATGCTGCCCCAGAGCTCCTTGTGAGCTTGGGGGACCTCGGGAGCTCACAGGAGGTTTCTGCACGTGACTGCGGGAGGGACAGCGGCGCTGGCAGGACTCCTGAAGGAAAAGGAGGTAATGATGACCGAAGGCCAAAGTGTGAGAGAAAAAATGCCTGTCTGTCACTCTGTCACTCTCAGTGACTCTGATCACAGGGACGGATACCCTGTCATGCGTGTTAGAACAAATTTGGCAAGAAAAACATTCTATTTTTATTTATTATTTTTTTAATGTTTATTTTTGAGAGAGAGAGAGAGAGAGAGAGACAGGGTGTGAGCGGGGAGGGGCAGAGAGAGAGAGGGGGAGACACAGAATCTGAAGCGGGCTCCAGGCTCTGAGCTGTCAGCACAGGGCCCGATGCGGGGCTTGAACCCACAAACTGCGAAATCGAGCCTGGTGCTCAACTGACTGAGCCGCCCAGGCACCCCAGCAAGAAAAGCGTTTTAAAGTCAGGCATTCTGATATTACTTAGCATTTCCCCAGCAGCCTTTCTTATGTAAATGCCTCCAAGAAGGTAGGCTACACAGGGGCTTGTCTGCTTGCTTCCTCCTCCACCCACACACCTGCCACCACTGATTGATGCCCATCGTGCGTGGTGGGCCCTGTGGACACCGAGGTCAGTAAGACGGAACCCCCGTCCCCCACCAAGGGACTCACTGTCTAGTGTTGGCACAGAAAATGCCATTAAAATACGGCGGGTTGGGGCGCCTGGGTGGCTCAGTCGGTTAAGCGTCCGACTTCAGCTCAGGTCACGATCTCGCAATCTCGGGGTCCGTGAGTTCGAGCCCCGCGTCGGACTCTGTGCTGATGGCTCAGAGCCTGGAGCCTGCTTCCGATTCTGTGTCTTCCTCTCTCTCTGCTCCTCCCCCGTTCATGCTCTGTCTCTGTCTCTGTCTCAAAAATAAATAAACGTTAAACAAAAAATTAAAAAAAAAATACAGCGGGCTAAGTTCTATGAACTTCAACTGTGGGTTCCAGAGGCAAAGCTAAGCAGGCAACGTGGGGGGCTCCTGCCAGGCCCGTGGGCAAGAGATCAAGGTGCCTCTGGAGAACTCAGTGTGTGGTTCAGGAGCACCGACGGAGAGGAAGCTTGGAGTGCTTCTCTCCAAGCTTCTCACTGCTAGGCAGTGACCCATCCGCGGCAGCGAGGTGTCAGGGCCCTTTTGGAAATTTATCCTCCCTGAATATGAATTACGAACATAGAACATTTTTGACAAGATGCCAGGGTAAGTCATACCTTGTGATGAGGTGCTCTGTGCCCTCCCCGGCGGGTCGGCTCATCCTTGTCCTTCATGTCAACTATAAATTCAGGGCTAGTGCTATAAATAAGTTTGCAGAGAATCCTCTAGAAACCTTTGGTCTGATTTCAGATCCTAAGATGTCTTAAGCACTGTGATGGCCTGATTCAATCCTTATCAAAAAACCTTTTCCATAAACGTTCAATTTCACCATACATACTTCATTTATTACTCCTGCAATAAATTTCATTTATTATAATTCTACTACTGACAACAGACACTGGATTTCGAAAGGACAGACAGCCTGCAGGCAGATTTAAAAGCAGAGTTTACAACACTCAGGATTTTATAATGCAGGCTTTCATCTTGTACAATATTAACTATATAATTGCTAACTTGATTTTTCTTTCTTTTCTGTACTGCTTCTGAGATTCTGAGATGAACTGTTTGCTGCCATTGCTAATGAAATTCAGAAAAGGACCATCGGTTTTTCACTCCACTTGGGAATTTTGATGCAATAGAGGTTTGCACATTGCTGTCAGAACAAATAAGATTCCTTATTCCTAAGTGCAAAGGGAACATGGCTTTTCAGGAGAAAAATGAAGAAAATTCAAGCAAAGGGGACTTTGGGGAAATCTGGCAGGAGGAGACTTGTGTTCTGTTGATCTGATTGTATAAGAAACATTGTCAAGAGCTTTTATGTAATAGACATTTTTTTTCCCCAATCAACATCTAGGGTAGAAAAACACAATGCCTCCAAGTCAACTGTTTGCCAATTACAAGAAAATAGTACTTTGGTGGAAAGTGCCCCGGAATGACTGGAAGTTCCCAGCTCTGCCACCAATCAGCTGTGAGACCTGGAAGGTTTTTGACCTTGTTCTCTCTACTACCTGAGAAATAATAGGATGAGAATAGGAGGGAGGGTAGACGATGGTCTCTAGACTATCATCTCAAAAACCATGGTCTTAAATCCTTTATTCGGACAATCATTATCAGAATTTTACCCAGAGAAGAATCAGACTATGTTTAAAAAAAAAAAAAAAAAAAAAGGTTTGAGGAGCCTCAGTGGCTCAGCTGGTTGGGTGTCCAGCATCGGCTCAGGTCACGATCTCATGATTGGTGGGTTCAAACCCCACATCGGGCTCTGTGCTGACAGCTCAGAGCCTGGAGCCTGCTTGGGATTCTGTGTCTCCCTCTCTCCCTCTCTCTCTCTCTGCCCCTCCCCCACTCCCACTCTGTCTCTCTCTCTCTCTCTGAAAAATATATAAAAATTACAAAGGTTTTATTGACTATTTAGGTAGTCCACTCAAATGACTGCTCACCCTGATCTCAAGGCGAACTTGTTGCTTCCAAGAGTCAATCTATTTGCAAGCCAAACTTGCACAACATCCTGATTTATGTTACAGAAATAGGTGGCCATTAATAACCTAGCAAATAAAATTTGGATTTCAAGTGGTGAAAACATGTTTCACTATGGCCAATATGAAGTAGGAATTGAGCAAGAGAGATGGTCACCCAAGTATAGCAGGTAGGTGCAATGTGGTTATTACTAACATTTTGAAAATTGTATTCAGGAAACCTTATAATCACAGCATTATTTTACAAGAGTCAATGAACTACAAAGAAGAGTTATGCTCAGACCTGTCACATACTTAGAGGAGGAGGAGGGTTGCAAGTCAGCAACAGTAACAGAAATTAAATCCGTGGCTAGAATGTTTTCCCAGTGAGATGAAGCAGTCTTCTTACCGAGCCAGGGACCTTTAAAGCAAAACATTTGCCCATTCTTCTTTTTATTCCCCCTTATTGCAAAATCCTCATATAGATTAACCTCGTTTTCCCCAATTATAATTATTTTTTCAAAGGCTCCTATGAATTAGTTGCAATGCGTACAAATTCACATCATCTCACAAATTTGAAGTGGCCCATCGGTCATCGAAAAGGGCAAGAAGGTCGGAGCTGGGGATATTACTGGACGTAGATGGCCAAATCATGGCACAGTCGGGGCAGAAGATTCCCTTAGCTTTCGGGGGACTTGCTGGTGTCAATGTCTCCGTGGCCAACAGAACCGTCAGTTTAAAAATATGAAAGACCACACACGGGAACCAGGGTTTTCCTGGAACTATTATTTAAAGATGCACCAACCTGGAAGCCCAGCCTGCTTCCATGTACTAAAATGCGCCTTACAAACAATTTTCAAACAAGGAATTCACATTCCCCAGAGGAGCGGGCTGGGTGCGGCTAATGTTTAATCCTCCATGGTGCAGACGGGAACGTGTCACCGTGGTGAATGAAACTGCGCTACCGACCATGTGAACTTCCCCGGGGTCTGCTTCTCCCGTGTCTACTCCACAGCAGCTCCACTCAGCAAGACCACCAGCATCCTCATCACTGCTCCAAGGATTCCATTCTGACCCTCACCAGCCTTCCACTCACTGCTTCTGACTCTGCACAGGACCCGTCCTCCCCTCTTCCCGGTGCCCTGCTTCTGACCGAGGCAGCGTGCAGCGTGGGAGGGGCCAGGGGCTCGGGGTCACAGCCAGGGGAACCCTGCCTCCCCCAGCTGTCCGACCTCAGGTAAGTCACCACCAAGATCCCAGAGCCTTAGTTTCCTCATCTGTAAAATGGGACTCTTGTAAGGACTGAGCATTTAACTGAGTGCCTCATTTCATTTAATCGAGTCATTGATTGTTTAACGTACCGGGCACATAACAAAGCACCTAACAGTTCTTTTCTCCCTTTCCTCTCTCCGTTCCCTGTATTGTGAGATACTGGATATGTATCTGCTTTTGCCTTCTGCTTCAACTCCGTCCTTCGCGTCTTCTTCAAAACCATTTCGATGACCCACTCCTATTGGCACCGGGGTGCTGCCCCGCTTCTCCCTGCGTTACCAGGTGCTGTGTGATAATACATGGCCCCGCCTAGTTAGTCACTTTCCTGGTCCTGGCTATTCACTCCCTTGCTAGAGTGTCTTAGTAAACACAGAGCCATAAATGTTTTCTGAGGACCTATCTCCCCCAGTGCCACCACATCATCCGTGGAGGTCCCACATCGAGCTACCTACCCACTGTGAACTTTCCCCTTTGGGGAAGCAATGCCTGGTTCTCAATCCTAAACACCTGAAATCATCAGTAACTCTTCTGATATAGGACACATGCTTATCCCTCTTTTCCTTCTCACTGGGTCACGTCACCACGTCAGTGGTCTGCCCAGTGAGAAATCTCTGGCCGTTTTCCACTTGCCCCTTTTTGAGCAAAATTCAGACGACCGCCAGAGCCTGTGTGCCCCCTCAGCCCCCAGCCTGTGAAATCATTCCTCATTTCACTCCTTTCTTTGTGTTTAGGCAAAAAGGGTAATTTTTAGTCGCCTCAATGCCTCTCAGTATTCTCAGAGAGGCCTCATGGAGGGAGATGACATGGGCTGAAAGCCTGCCTTCCTCAGTGCCTCTGTGTCTCTGAGCAAGTTACCTAATCTTCCCGAGCGTTTCCTCATCTGCAAATGGGAAAACAATGCCTGTCTGGTAGGTAAAAATGTTTTAGGTAGCATGCTAACCATGGGGCTTGGCACATGACAGCTGTCAAGAAAGAAATGGGGGCAAAGCGTTTTCTTAATCCTCTGGAGCTACCTTCTACCAGTCACTCACTCCATCACGCCCCCTCCCGGTCCTTCCCCTGGCAGTAATTTTGGAAGGCTGGCCTTCCTTTTGGAGTCCCATCATGACCTCCCTCTGCAGAACAAAACCCGCCCAAGAACCTCATCCACTGCTCAAGACTTCCTTCGGGACTGTTTCGAGGTCCTTCATAGCCCCTCCTGGCCAACTCCTTCTCGGACGCACTCTGCCCACTACTCCCTGTGCCGCATCCTGGGCCCTCAAAGCCTCACCTCAAGACGTCCTTGAAATGTGAACTCCCAAGGAAAGCCTTTCCTGATTAAATACAATGGACACAGTTAGATTCCAAACTTTGAGCAAAAAAACCAAGTCCACTCCAGCACAGGGAGGTGGGAAGAATTCCCAGGGGTCAAGCAACCTGCTCCTGACTTGCTAAGTGACCACAGCGGAAGCACGTCAACTGCTCTAGGCCAGGGATGCAGACTGGACGTCTCCAAGCTCCTTCCAGGCTGGAAGATTAGATTCTCTGAATTCGGTATCCTCGGATCCCCTGTCTTCTCCACCTATCAGTGTTGTTCTGTAGTTTCGTGAACCACCTTTACGTCCCCGGCCCTCAGAGGCTGCTCTCAAGGGCAGAGCCCATTATCTGGGTAACTCACTTAGCACAGCCTGGAGCGCTGTGCCACAGACAGTATTAACGCATGCATTTCGATGACAATGATCAAAGCACCTCCAGTGAGGCACAGACAGCTGCCACCAGATGACTCACACCTCTCTGCAAAATGGCTTAATTTAGCACCCTTTCAGTTGTCTGAAGAACAGACTCTAAGAACGAAGTGAACGGGACACCCTTTAACTAATGTAACCTCACAATGGCCCTTTAAGGTCAGAGGTTTTTATCTCTAGAATACAGATGAAAAAGTACAGACACAGACGGATTTCATCCGTTTCTCCTGAGTCAACAGTGGACCCAGGGGCCTGAGGGCGTAGTGGAAAAAACCATGGAGTGACAGCGAGGGAGATCTGAGTCCCAGGCAGGCCTCTGTCGTTAACCGTGTGCGTGATCTTGGAGGAGGCACTTCTCCTGCCGTATTTTCCTTGTCTGGAAAATGGCCTTGGGCGGTGGTTCCCAAGCCTGGCGGGGTATCAGCACCACAAGGAAAACTATATGAGAAACAATTCTGCATCCTCAGATCCAGTCTCGGAGATTCTTATTCTGTAGGTCTGGAGCGGGACCCAGGACTCTATTTTCTGTATATGTACCCCTTTTCCGCCACCCCACCCCCAATATGGGAACAAAGGCAGCAATAAATGCCTGGCACTAGAGTCACAGTTCAGTGTTTCACTCAGAAAACTTGGTCTCTTCCCAGTTCCAAAACCCATTAGATCGTCTTATCTTCTCTCTCTCTTGAGGAGAACCCAAACTGGACGATTTCCAAGCATATTGCACGCACGGTACCTTACCACATTCATGAGAACCCAAAGAATTTTGAAATCAAAGGTTGGTTCATAAGACTCACAAGGCAATAAAGAAGTAATCTTGTCTTAACAGAAATCCAAGCTAAAGTGCGGGAACTTCTCCCTGAGCCAGCTTCTCGTAACCAAACATGGAAGAGGACAGAGGAAGGGGAGAAGGCCGTGGGCTTGCGACAGCAATATATGAAGTTCTTTTGAAAAGAAAACTTGTGATGTCTTTGACTCTGCTGGACTCAGCCTTAAAGATTCAGCTAAAATCTTATGAACAGGAGAAGAACTCACCCAAGAACCCGTTTGCTGTATAACATGAGAGCTCTTATCTGTTGAAGGCTCACCACGTGTGCCAGGCCCTACACGGAGCATTTATACACACTGTTCTATTTCACTGACACAGCTCTCTTGCAAGTACTGTTAGTCACATTTTAGTGAAAACCTAAGTGCACAGAGCTAGACAAACCCGGGTACATTTGGCCCCAGAAACCATGCGATACGACAAAGATGATCTTAGTACCAAAAGCACTGAAGGTCAAGATTTCTCGACAATCTCACACCAAACCGGAGAACTCAGCAAATCTGCCAATTCTGGACGAATCTGTGAATTGGAGACAGAAGCATATTCTGTATGGAATTCTTAGATTTGCTTTACTGAAGGGGAATGTGGACACATGGGAAGAGGGCAATAAATATAACCCAGAAAACTGGGAATCCAACGCCACACTCTTGATGTTAGTTTGCTGTGTATGCGCTCTTGAAAAGGCAGTTTTCCTATCTGGCTGTGGGTTCCCTATCAGCAGAGTGAGGAGGATAGGAGCCACTTCCAAAGGCAGGGATGTTGTGAGGATTAAACAGATTAAGTCCACAAAGCAGCTTTGATCTCCTCAGAGAAAGGTACCAAACAAACGAATGCAGGGCTCGTGCTCCAGCTCGAAAAGCCTGTAGCCGACCGAAGCTTCTAAGAAGCATCTTGGAGACCAGACTTCCTCCACTGTTCTCTGAACTTTCCGAGTTTCGCCCCTGCAAACAAATCTGTGGCTGCAAATAGTGGGCTATGCTACCCACTGTGCCTCTTGCTGATTGGAATTCGAAGCACAGGAAGCTTGTCTCGAGTTCCTTGCGAGGCAATTTGGGCTGGCAGACAAGTGAGGTAGGTGCCTTCTCACCACACTGGTCTGATTTTGAAGGCAGTCCTCAGACTGTGCTGTTATAAAGCATCCATTAAAAAAAAAAGTGTGTAATAGGACCTCGGTCGTTTTCTGTCGAAAAGTGAAGAAAATACGTTTTTGAATTTTAGAAGTAGAGAATTTACAGGGTTTGCGCGTCCCATGCCGAGCTTTCCCACTTCATCTGAGGTTATTCTTTCCTATGACACAGCACTTGACATTTACACAGTGTTTTACAATCTGTTTACTATCTAATGTTCACAAGCAGCCTCCGAGGGAGGGCCCCGGGTACTGATAAGTGGCTCACAGGTGAGGAAACAGCCAGCGAAGTCTAATGACTTGTTCAGAATTGTGAGAAACCTTCCTCCTCTTTTTTTTTTTTTTTTTTTTTTGAGGATTTTATTTTATTTTTTAAAGTAATCTCTACATCCAACATAGGGATGGAACTCATGACCCCAAGACCAAATCGCAAGGCTTCACTGGCTGAGCCAGCCAGGCGCCCCCCAAATTTCTTCTTAACATAGGACATTTATCACCTCTTTCAGAGTGCCTGTACCAACACAAAACCCCTACGCGGAGAGGAAACAAGGTTTGGCTTTCGCTTTTAGTGGGCTGGGTATCGCGTTAACACTGAAAAGAGCCGGGGCGCCTGGGTCGCTCAGTTGGTTAGGCCGCCGACTTGGGCTCGGGTCATGAAGCCTCGTGTCGGGCTCTGTGCTGGAAGCTTGGAGCCTGGACCCTGCTTCTGATTCTGTGTGTCTCATTCGCTCTGCCTCTCCCCCACTCACGCTCTGTCTCTGACTCTCTCAAAAATAAACAAAACATTAAAAAATAAATAAAACTGAAAAGAGCCTGGGGTCATCCAGCGCAAACCCTGCACCTGGCAGATGGGCCCTGGGAGGAGGTGGGGACTGAAGGTGGCCGCTCGCTGGACCCAGGGTTGGGATGCCCACGGCTCATCCAAATCCGAGATGCAAAGGTTCCCACATCAGCTGCCCCTTCTTGTTGGGATGGGCAGGTCTAAAGGGCTAGATGTAAATTCTATTTTCTTTAGCATCTACTACGCACTCAAGGCTTTAAGAAATGAATCACAAGACGTGGCACTGAATCTAGAGTCTTTTGGGTGCAAGCTTACCGTTGCGTCCATGAAATCCTCAAACCTTTAGAGTGGATCTGTGTTCCCCTGAGGCTCACCTTCCTCCTTGAGGCTTGAGATGATCCAAAGGACTGTGGAGTAGATCTCCACACCTCCTCCCACAAAAGCTGGCTGTTTTCCCCTCTCTCATTATAGCAGCTTTATTTCCAGCGCTCTGAAAGCTGCACACCCTGAATACTTAAAGCTGCCCTTTCCGCCCCCCTTCCTAAGCCGTCGCCCCTCCCCCGCTTTTGGCCCTACCCCCCACCTCAGGGGCCCAGAGGGCAACAGTTCTCGGTAGTGGGGTAGTGGTGGTTCTTTGGGAAGGGCCCAGGGAGAAGGGGCGATTAACAAAAACAGTAACGACCACTCTTACTAATAATACCACCACTGGGACCACTGCTACCTCCAATTGCTTTATTAAGTGTTAGGTTTCCAGGCCCTGTGCTAAGGGAACACTCGGCGAAAATTAACCCAATTTACAACGTGTCTTGCTACAGCTCTAGGAGACAGGTTACAAATATTATCCCCATTTTACAGACAAGGAGACTGAGGCACAGAGAGGGGAGTTTACCCAACGCCACATAGCTCATAGGTATGGTGCCAGAGACCATACTCATTACCACTCTATACTGTGAAAGGGACCACAAGATAAAGGGCCTCCAGACTCCCAAAGTGGTGGTGGTCTCCAGGCAAGCCAAAGGCGTGTGGCTGGAGAAGAAGATCATCTGGCAGTGAGCTTGTCTGTAATCAAAGGCAGATGTGGATCCACATAGAAATCGACATAAACACCTAGCCCCAAATATAAGCAAAGTACAATATTGGTTCAAAAGGAAATGTTCTTATTAACTAAAAAGAAAGGAAACAGGATACCAAAAAAAAAAAAAAAAAGGGGGGGGGGGCAATTCAAAGGTTTTGTGGTGGCTTTGAAGGAAGAGCCAAGCTGACATCGGCCAGTCCTGTCACGGATGGAGGCTCCTGCAGAGAAGCTGCTGCTGTCCCCAGACTGAAGGAACCAGGGGATGTGACAGCAGGGCCGCATCGGGTTTTCAAACACGCCCAAGAACACCTTAACTACTTAACCTATAACGAAAGGGTGCCCTGTTGCGGGCTGACGTCAGGCTGGTCTTGTGACTTCAGCTGAAGTTTCCTAGAGTGGGGGTGTCACCGAGAGAGGAGGGCCCCCCTGCTGTTGCTACATGGGGATTCAAGAGTGGTTTTCTCTGGATCTAAACTCACAGCCCAATCCTGGGTAGGTCTGCACAATACTCTTCACGTGTCTTTGGTCTGCGGACGGTTTGAGGGGATGGGCGTGGTGTGGGCCGTAGAGAAGGCACTGAGCGTGGGTCAGGAGATCTGATTCCGGGTCCCACTAAGGCAGTAACCAGACATTTCCTCGTCTATGACAGGGCCTGGGATATCACTTCTAGCTATAACATTTTAACATCATAACACCCTGCTACTAAAAAGAGAAAAGAAAAACACCAGAAAATGGAAAGCCAGCTGGCTGGAATGAATGGAAAGGCTGAAACGGTTTCTGATGAAACACCAGCGGTGGATCTCCTAACCACTGATTCATGCTAGAAACCAAACAGTGAAGGTTGGGATTTTGTGCACCAGCCTCTGAATCATATGGACGATCCTCAAGACCACATTTCGAAAATCCCTGAGCTGGGCTCTCACAAGAGAACTACTCATCACCGACCTCTGGCTTGGCAGTGAATCAAGTCCCCAAACCAGCAGGGCTCAGTGTACAGGTTTTCTCCACTGAAAAACGTGTATCGAAATACTCCTTGGGCTGGCCCCAAACCCGGTCCCGCCCCAGGGACTCAAGACGGTGGGTCATTTACACATCCATAGCTCTCCGCATGCTTTTAGATGAACTTCTTTTCACTAGAAGCTGATGCGACAGGCATGGAAATCGATCCTTAAATGGGGGGGGGGACATATTTAGCTCCCCTTCACCTTGCACTCATGTATGATCTCGTAACTAATTTTTAGGCATCTCTTCTAAAGACATCTGAAGGTTCCTACAACCGGGTTTAGAGTATGCTACTTGCAGACGTGATTCTGATAGTCCATTTCCAAGTGGGAACTAAAAATATGATCAAAAGGATCTGTAGAAGAGGGCCAGTGAAGTGTCTCTGGGTGAAAAAGTCACTGGCCAACTTGGAAAACTGACTGGTGCTATTTCCTTAAAATTAGTCTGCCTAAAGCAAACAGGCTTAAGAAATGTTTTTCTTTGTGCTAGAAAAGTTCACCTGCAACTACGCTAGGTCTTGAATATGGCAATCTTTTCTCGAGGAGGAGCTCTTTAATGCATACTAATCTCCAAAGATTCAAAGGGAGTCCCCAGATTATCTATTCATCAGTGCGCTGACACACTCAGAGATACTGAGACTCTTTGTAAACCCATTTCATGACAATCCCTACGGTAATTAGTTACCTAACACCATCTTGCCTTTAAATCCTTCAACAATTACATACTTCCATTTTGTGGTTTACTCACACCCTCCTGGAGAAACGGGGTCCTACACGTCACGTGCTCAAGCCTATAATAAACCCAAAGAAATCTTACTTTCAACACCTTTTATTTCCTTACATTCTGTGCCCAATACTTACATGAAAAATACTTCTAACCTCCTTCCTTCTGTGCCTGCTCTCTTGTAATATAGTGGTAGCTCTTACATACTACTAAAAACTTTAATTTTTAGCTCAATGTATAAGGCCATTTGAAAAATAATACTCTTGCTTCAATCTGATCAAGAAGTGAAGCATCGAATACTTTAGTTATTTGGGACAAAGCCATAAATTCAATTTCTTAACCCAGAATAATCTTTAAAATCTCCCCCAAAAGATGACATTCTGTAAGACTCAAGAGAATGAAAAACAAACCAGACTGTATTTCAGTTCTCTTTCAATTGGCAATTATGTTTCAACTGACAATTCCCAACTTTTGCTTTTCTCTTTCCTTCCCTTCCTTTCTGTCTCTGTATCTTTTGAAATTTTAATTATTTTAGAGAGAGAGCACACACATGCAAGCGGGGCAGGGGGCAGAGAGATTGAGAGAGAGAGTGAGAGAGAGAGAGAATATCCTAAGCAGGCTCCACGCTCAGCACAGAGCCTGACATGGGGCTCGATCCCATGACCCCAGGATCATGACCTGAGCTGAAATTAAGAGTTGGACACTCAACTGACAGAGACACCCAAGCGCCCCTGTCTCTGTATCTTTTTAAATGAGTTTTCCTTTTTAAATTAAAAAAAAGAACTGTGCACACATGGTTAAAAAAATTTCAAAAGAAGTGAAAAACAAGAAGTAAAAGCCTTGCTCCCTTGCCCACAAACCCACAATTCCAATCCTCAGAAATTACTGTTAGGTTTTTGTGTATGCTTCAAGAAATCTTTACACACACACACACACACACACACACACACACACACACACACACATGTATTTGAATATACATACTATATACATATATGTATGTATATGTATATACATACTATATATATGTTAAACATTATATGTACACACATACATATATAATGCCTATTTTATACTCAAAAAGGGATATGTTAATATATACTGTCTTGCACCTTGCTTTTTGGATCTAATAATATATCGGGGGGACCATTTCATATTGGCACATACAGATTGACTTCATTTTTAAAAATAGCTTCTTAATCTGTTTTATAGGCATCCAGAATTCATTTAATTAACATTTAAGTAGCCTTCTGGCCCCCTATTTTACTGAGGTATAACTAACCTATAATGCACTAACATTTCAAGTGTATAATCTGATTAACTTCATATGTGTATGCATCCATAAGACCATCACCACCATTAAACTGGTGCGCATATCAATCTTCCCAAAAGTGTCCTTGTGCCCTGGGTAATCCTTCCCTTCCACACCTTCCTGCTCCCCTGCCCCTCCCCCAGGCCACAACTGATCTGTTTTCTGCCACTCGAGGTCAATGTGCATGTAAAGAATTTTATATAAAGATTCATGTCTTATGTGTTCTTCTTTTCTCTGTCTCCTTGCTGCAGGTATGAGTTTTGTTCCTGCTTTTGCTAAGTAGTATGACATTCTATGGATAGAGTATTTATTCATCAGTTGATGGACATTGGATTGTTTCCAGCTTTAAACGATTATAAATAAAGCTGCTATGAATATCTGTGCAGAAGTTTTTTTAGGGACATATGCTTCCAATGCTTTTGTGTAACACTTGGGAATGGGGTGGATGGGTCATGTGGAAGTGTATTTTTTTTTTTTTGGAGAGAGAGAGGGAGAGAGTGCCTGCAACAGGGGAGGGGCACAGGGAGAGAGAGGGGGCGAGAGAGATTCTTAAGCAGGCTCCCAGACCAGTGTGCCCGGCGCAGAGCCCGATGTCAGGCTTGATTTCACATCTGTGAGATCATAAGTAAGATCATGACCTGAACTGAAATCAAGAGTCAGAAGCTTAACCGACTGAGCCACCCAGGCACCATAATACATTTTTAATCTTTAAAGAAAGCATTGAACTGGCTTTCTGAAGTTGTATCCTGTTACATTCCCAACAGCTGTGAAAGAGAATGAGTTACTCCATATCCCTGCCACCACTTGGTCCAGTCAATTTTGTTTTGTTTTAAATTTTAGCCATTCTAATAGGTGTGTATAGTGGGATCTCGTTGCAGTTTTAATTAGCATTTCCTTAATGACTAAAGAGGTGGAGAATCGTTACCTGTGCTTGTCACGTCTTTTCTTTAAAAAAATTTTTTTTAATGTTTATTCATTTTTGAGAGACAGAGAGAGAGAGGCAGAGCGTGGGCAGGGGAGGGGCAGAGAGAGAGGGAGACACAGAAACCCAAGCAGGCTCCAGGCTCTGAGCTGTCAGCACAGAGCCCGACGTGGGGCTCAAACTCACGGACCACGAGATCATGACCTGAGCCGAAGTCAGACGCTTAACCAACTGAGCCACCCACGTGCCCCAGATCATAGTATTTTCTTGTTAAGTACTTGTTCACTTCAATATTTTTTTGTCCACTTTGGTATCTTTTCAAGACCTTTTTTTTTCTATTTTTACTGGATTATTTTCTTATTATTAACTATAAGAGTTCTTTATGCATTCTGGATACAAGTTTTTTATTAGATTTGTGATTTGTAAATAACATACCCCAGTCTGCCACTGGTCTTCTCATTCTGCTGAGTAGCTTTTAAAGAGCATAAATTTGGTGTGCCCGGTGGTTCAGTTAGTTAACATCCAACTTTGGCTCAGGTCATGATCTCACAGTTTGTGAGTTCGAGCCCCGCATCTGGCTCTCTGCTGTCAGCACAGAGCCCGCTTCAGATCCTCTGTCCCCCTCCCCCACGGCCCCCTTCTGCCCCTCTCCACACACTCACACCCTCTCAAAAATAAATATTTTTAAAAATTTAAAAAAAGAGCCTAAGTTCTTAATTCTGATCAAGTCTAATAATTTTTACAATGGATTGTTTCTTTGTGCCGTATCTTTTTTTCAGTTTATTTAATTTCAGAGAGAGAGAGAGAGAGAGAGAGAGAATGGCAGAGGGGCAGAGAAAGGGGGACAGATGATCCAAAGCAGGCTCTACGCTGACAGCAGTGAGCCCTTTGTTGGGTTCGAACTCACAAACCATGAGATCATGACCTGTGCTGAAGTTGGACTTTTAACAGACTGAACCACCCAACTTGCACCTCTTTGTGCTATATCTAAGAGATCTTTGCCTTAACTAATGTCCCAGTTTCTCCTGCTTTCTTCCAGGATTTCTCCACGGTTCTAGATTTTACAGTTAGACCCAAGACCCATTTTGAATTAATTTTTATATATGGAGTGAAATATGGTTCAAAGTTTATTTTTTAAATATGTGGATAGCCAATCACCACAGGACCATTTGTTGAAAACTCTTCTCCACTGAATTGTTTTTGCATGTTTGTGGAGAAGCACAGAACTGTCTTTTGTGCACCTTTGTGGAAAATTAATTGGCTGCCTATGCAAGGATCTATTTCTGGACTCTTTCCTGTTCCATTAACCTGTGTAACTGTGTCTATCTTACTATACTGGCTTGCTTCCTAGAGCTTCCTAAGTCTTGAACTCAGGTACAGCGGCTCTCTAACTTTTTCCTTCTTCCAAGTTATCTGGGCTGCTCTCGGTCCTGTCCTTTGCATTTCCATATGAATTGCAGAATAAGCTTGTCAGTATCCACGTTAAAAAACAAAAACAAAAACAAAAACCCCAACCTGTTGGGATTTTGATTGGGGTCGCTAGCATCAACAGACTGATTTGGCGAGAAATAAGGTTTTAAGTATATCAAGTAGTCCACCTCATTAGCATGGTTCATCTCTCCATTTATTTAGGTCTTCTTTGACTTCTCTCAGCAATATTTTGTAGTGTTTAACGTCCACTTCTTGCACATCTTGTCAGACAGATTCATAGGTATTTCATATTTTTGATATTATGAATGGCATCTAAAATGTCCAATTTCTCATTGTTGGTAGTATGAAAATAGAATTGATTTTTATTGATTTTGTATCCTGCAAATTTGCTAACCTCATTTGTTAGTTCTGGTAGCACATTTTGTAAGTTCCATTGGATTTTTTTTCGGCACAGATGATCATGTCCGCCACGAATAAAGACGTTTTACTGCTTTCTTTCCAATCCAGATACTTTTTTTCTCAGCCAGAGAAAGACAATTACCATATGATTCACTCATATGTGGAATTCAGGAAACAAACAAATGAGCAACGGAGAAAAAAGAAAAAGAGAGAGACAAGCCAAGAAACAGACTCTTAACTACAGAGAACAAACTGATGGTCACCAGATGGGAAGTGGGTGCAGGGTGGGTGAAATAGGTGATAGGGATTCAGGAGGGTACTTGTGGTGAGTGCCGCTGGGTGATGTATGGACGTGCAGAATCGCCGTATTGTACACCTGAAACTAAAATAACACTGTATGTTAACTACACTGGAATTAAAAGTTAAAGAAACGTGGGGTGCCTGGGTGGCTCAGTCAGCTCAGCGTCTGACTCTTGATTTCGGCTCAGATCACAGTCTCACAGTTCATGAGTTCAAGCCCTGAGTTGGGTTCTGCTCTAACAGAGTGGGGCCAGCTTGGGATAGTGTTTCCCTCTCTCTCTGTCCCCCCACCTCCCTCTTTGTCCCACCTCTCAAAATAAACATTAAAAAAATTTTTTTTAATTAAGAAAAAAAAAGAATCGACATTGGATTTTGTCAAATACTTCTTCTGCACCTGTGAGATGATTTTTCTTTTTGGTTTGTCAATATGGTGAATTATAGTGATCGATTTTCAAATGCTAAATCAACCTTCTATGCCTGAATTAAGCCCCACTTGGTCATGATGTATTATCTTTTTTTATATATATATTTGGATTCCATTTGCTAAAAATCTGTTTACAATTTTTGCATCTATGCTTGTGAGGGGTATTGGTCCACAATTTTCTTGTATTAACTTTGTTTTTGGTATCAGGGTAATTCTGGCTGCACAGGATGCATTGGGTAGTATTTTCTTGTCTTCAGTTTTCTGTAAGAGTTACTGTTGACTTGGTATGATTTCCTTCCTTAATATTTGGTAGAATTCATCTTGAAGCCATCTGGAGGTGGAGTTTTCTTTGTGGAAGTGTTTTTAAATACAGTTCAGTGTTTTTAGTAGAGAAAGCATGACTTAAGTTACTGATTTCTTAAGTGATCTTTGGTAGTTTGAGCCTTTAAAGGGATTTGTCTACCTCATCTATGTTGTTGGACTTATTGGCATAAAGCTGTTCATAATATTAATTTATGATCCTTTTAATCAGTAAAGTACCTATACTGATGTAACTTCTCTCATTTCAGATACTGGTAAGAGTGTAATCTTTCTTTCCTTGTTTTTTTCTTCTCAGTCTGACTAAAGGCTTATCAATGGTATTGATCTTCTCAAACAGCCTGCTTTCTAGCTTTTTCTGACCTTTTCTATTGATTTTCTGATTTCTATTTGACTTATTTCCAATCTGATTTTTATTTCTCCTTTCATCTCCTTAGTCTGGATTTCATTTGCTCTTCTGTTTACAGTTTTTAGCCTGGAAACTGAGGTGATTGACTTGAGACTTCCTCTTTTCTAATATGGGCAGGTGTTTAATGCTATAAATTTCTCTGTAAGTTTTGCTTTAGCTGCACTTCATACATTTTGATCTGCTGTGTTTTTCATTTTCATTTAGATTTCAAAATACTTTTAAATTTCCCCTTTGATCGCTCTTTGACCACAGGTTATTTAGAAGAATTTAGTTTGCAAATATTTAGAAAAATTTCAGGTATATTTCTGTTATTAGCTTCTTCTTTTTAAATATTTGAGGGAGGGAGGGAGGGAGGGAGAGAGAGAGGAGAGGGAGAGAGAGAGAAAGAGAGCACAAGCAGGAGAGGGAAGGGGCAGAAAGACAGGGAGAGAGAGAATCCCAAGCAGGGTCCACACTCAGTGCAGAGCCCAACAGGGCTCCATTGCAGGACCATGAGATCATGACCTGAGCCAAAACAAGAGTAGGACATTTAACCGACTGAGCCACCCAGGTGCCTCTGTTATTAACTTCTAACTGAAATTAGAATTCTGTGGCCAGGAAATGCTTAATATTATTTGAATCCTTTAAATGTACTGAGAAATGTTTTATTGCCCAGAAAGTGGTCTCTTTTAGTAAATGCTGCAAATGTACTTGAAAAGAATCAACATTCTGCTAGTGTTAGTTAGAAAATTCTGTAAATGCCCATTAGGTGAAGATTGGAGATAGTTTTATTGTTGAAATCTCTGTCTTGTAATTAGGGATGTTTTTTCCTTGCAGTTGTATTAGTTTTTGTTTCATGAATTTTGAAGCTTTGCTATGAGGTATATCAATGTATATCCTCTGAATGAATTGATCCTTTTATTATTGTAAAATTATCCTCTTTATTCCTGGTAATATTCTTTGCTCTGAAATCTTTGATTAACATAGACACATCAGCTTTCTTTTCATTAATGTCATCATGGGCTCCCATTCTTTTACTGTTAGTCTCTTTGTGTCTTTATTTTTATTTATTATAAAAAAATTTTTTAATGTTTATTTATTTATTGAGAGAGAGAGAGAGAGAGAGAGACAGACCAAGAGCCAGGGAGGGGCAGACAGAGAAGGAGATACAGAATCCGAAGCAGGCTCTAGGCTCTGAACTGTTGGCATAGAGCCTGACGTGGGGCTCAAACCCATGAACCATGAGATCATGACCTGAGCCAAAGTCAGACGCTCAATCGACTGAGCCACCAAGGCACTCCTGTCCCATCTGTTCTTTCTTCTTCTTTTTTCTCTTTGGTTTGGTAACTTCTGGATTAACTGAGTATTTGTTTTGATTGCATTCTTTGTAGGCTTATTAACTATAATCTTTTCTTGTAGTGTTTTAGTGATTACTTTAGATCACAGTGCATATGTAACTTCTCACAGTTTACTTTCAAGTGATAATATACTACTTCATGTATAAGAGATTTAAAACACTATACTTCCATTTCTCCCCTCCTGGCTTCTGTGCTGTCATATACTTTACTTCTACGTATAATATAAAGTGTTATTATTTCTGCTTTAAAAAGTCAACAATCACCTAAAGAGGTTAAAGTAATTAGAAAAAAAAACCCCTCATATATACCTATATTAGTGTATCACTTATAGGGCTCTAATTTCTTTGTGTAGACCCAGCTATACATTTTCTCTCTCTTTGAAGAACTTCCTTCCACATTTCTTATAATGCAGGTTTGTAGGTGATAAGTTCTTTCACATTTTTTAGGTCTGAAAAACTATCTCATCTTAAAATATACACACACACACACACACACACACACACACACACACACACATATATATATATATATTTTTTTTTTTTTTCTGGGTATAGAATTCTGGATTGGTAGTTTTTCCCCTTTTAGTACTTTAATGATTTTGCTCCACTGCTTTCCAGTTTACATTATTTTTTATGAAAAATATCTGTCATCTTTATGTATTTTTTAAATTTTGTATGGAACATGTTTTTTTTTTTTCCCTTCTGGTTGGTTTTAACATCTTTCTCTTTATCACTTGTTTTAAGCAATTGGATTACAATATGCTTTGGTGTCACTTTCCTCTTATTTCTTGTGCTTTGGGTTTGTTGAATTTGGATCTATGGGTTCATAGGCTTCATCAAATTTGGGATACTTTCAGCCATTATTTCTTTAAATATTTTCACAGTCTTCCCCTTTCTCTCCTCTTCTTTGGGAACTTCAGTGACACATATATTTGACCCCTTGAAACTGTCCCATGTCACTAGTGCCTTGTTTTTGTTAAATCCTTTTTTTTCTTTGTGCTCCATTGTGGATAGTTTTTTATTGCAATGTCATCTAATTCATTAGTCTTTTCTTCTGCAGTGTCTATGTTGTTGCTAATCCCATTCAGTGTCTTTTTCTTTTCCTTTAAATCTCAGCCACTGCAGACTTCATCTTTTTAATTTAGGTCTTTAAATACATGTATCTTCCACGTCTTAACATGGGCAGTCTTTCCTCTTGCTTTCTGAGCTTATGAAATGCAGTCATAACAATTCTTTTAATGATCTTGCTTATTTTTATATCTATTCAGTTCGTTTTCAAATAGATTGACACCCCCCCCCCCCCCCCCCCCCCCCCCGCCAATTATGGCTTGCATTTTCCTGCTACTATGCTTGCCTGGTAATTTTTGATTGGATGCTAGGCATTGTGGGGGTGATATTTATTTTTGTCTTCTTATAAACATTCTTGAGTTTTGCTCTGAGATGTAGTTAAATTAATTGGAAACAGTTTGATCCTTTTAGGTCTTGCTTTTAAGATCCGTTCAGGGTGACCAGAGCTATGTTTAATCTACGATTAATTTTTCTCCACTACTACCCAGCAAGACTTAGTAATGAATACCCTTTAATTGTATATTTTTTTTTCCTTTCTGGCTGTTGAGGACACCATTTTCTGTCCCTCTGTGAATTTCAGGCACTGTTCTCTCTAAACCTTTACATTGTTCTTTCTCTGGCCTTGGGTCGTTTCCTTATATGCATGACATCATTTGTATTCAGTTCAATACCCCAGGGAGACCTCAACTCTCCAGATTTCTGTCTCTATGCAGCTCTCTATTTTAATCTAGCCATCTTGGCTTTCTTAGACTCCCAGCAACATCTCTTCCAATCAGGGAGACCATAGGGTTCTGCCTACATTCCACCTCCCACTACTGTGGCCTGGGGACTCTCCAGGCAGTAGGCTAGAGCAACCATGGGGTTCATTTTGTTTTCTGTCTTCAAAGATGATTGCCTTCTGATGTGTGATGTCCAATGTCTTGAACACAACTGTTTCATTTTTTTTTTTTTTTTAAAGGTTTCAGGTGGAGGTTAAGTGTGGTCCCTCTTCATCTTGATCAGAAGCTGAAGTCTTGCTTCTAGTTTTTGGCTGACATAATAGATGCTGCAGTAAATGTCACTGCATATATACCTCTGGTCAATATGTGGATCTATCTGTTGAATAAATTATTTAAGGTGTCATTGTTAGATTGAAGGATAGGTGCATTTTAAACATAAATGCTTTTGCCAAACTGCCCTCCAGAAAGGTTTTACCAATCATTAATACCTCTACTAACAGTTTTTGAGAATGCTTACTTCCCCATATATTCTATAGCACTAAGTATCACCAAATGTATACATCTTCACCAATTTGATAGGTAAAAAGTTATTTTATTTTCATTTCTTTTGTAAGATTAAACCTCCTGTTACATGCTTACTGGTGATGGGCACTGTTTTTTCTGGAACTGCCTATTTATGTCCTTTGAATGTTTAGAAAATTAGTTTTCATTTTCCTATTGCCTAAGAATTTTTGTGGGAGATTAACCCTCTATTATATGAATTACAATTCCCCTCACCTCCCCCCCACGGTTAATTTTTACTGTCCTCAGGGTGGTGTTTTTGTTGTTGTTGCCATGAATAATTATTATATTTTTTACATAGTCTAAGTTATCAACCTTTTCCTCTGTGACTTTTGGGTTTTGCATATTTCCTGGGTACACATATGTACATGATAGTAACAAGAGTTTAGATCTTAGATTCAGAATTAATAAGTGAGACAATGTAGTTTCTTTTTATTCCTATAAAATGAAATTTGGTAATAGTGTTGCAACACTGGGTTCATGTAACTAATGCTGATCAAGATCTCTAATGGGCAAATTTCTTCACATGGATGATGTAAATTATTACCTGTAAATGCAGTTTGGTAAGGAAGAATTTCAAAGCATGATGAAAAGCAGAGGCATAAGAAAAGAACTTTTGGGGAACCAACTGGCTTTAAAGCAAGGTCTGCCTTTTCCCAGCATGGACTCAACTTTAGGGTTTGCTGGGAAGGTGGAGGGATGATATGAAACCAAAAGCAAAGGTTATTCTAAGACAGGCTGGTTGGCTGTAAGCTGGTTCCTAAAGCCTGGAGCCTCCCCTGAAAACTCCAGCAAATTCTCCCTCCCCTGGATGACCAATGTACTTACTGCCAGTGTCATAAACATACACAGAATAGACTTTGTACCTTGTCATATGTACTTTCTTCATATTGTTGCCTAAGTTTTATTTTTCCCAACAAGGCAGTTAGTCACTGGAGTGTAGAGCCTTGGGCCATATGCTCCCCCACAACATTGAGCTTAGACATATATACAGTTGAACAAGCTGAGTTGTACTGAGCTTAAGGATGTGCTATTGAAGGCAGGAAAACTGGGTAAAAACTACCTCAAATTAGGAGTCAGAATTCAAGAGGAGGGTATGCTATTCATTTGCTTGCCTGGGAATGGCATTTGTCATCATCTGACATTTGACAAGACGAGGCTACTGTCCAGCAAAGGAAAATGGATGCAGTGAGGCCTGAATGAAAGATTCCTTCCATGGAAAATATAACTGTTAAAAATGGTCATGTTTTCTCTTAGGTTCTCTTGGCAGTCAGTGAATAAATTAATGAGGGGCTTATAATTGCAAAGTGTCGTATTTCTTTAGGAGGAAAGAGCTAATCTTCAGCGAGGGTCTATGATATGTAACGATGGAGAAGAAGAGCTAACGTTTATTGCTTAGCATGTACCCAGCACCGTCCTAATAAGCACTTTTCATGGAGGAGATAATTGAATCCTCACAAACCCGGGAGCGAGACAGTATTATCCCATTTTGTAAGTGAGAAAACTGAGACTCAGAGACATGCAAAACGTGTCTAGCCGACTTAAACACAGAGAGATTTGAACACAGGTCTAGCTGACTCCAAGCCCAGCCCCTGTCTATACCACAACACACCTCATTTCCTCCTCAGAGCAACTCAGAAGCTTTCCCATGGTGGCGATGTGCAAACCTGGAGCTCTGAGGTCATGGAGCTGCCTGAGGACTGTGTCGATATTTTCTGACTCTACAGCTCGTATATTACTGTTTCAATACATGGAGCCTCACATTCCCTACTCTATTCCACTTGTCCCTCTTGGTCCCTGTAACTCTCCTTCCATCTGTTTCCAATGCATGCGTGTGCCCCCCCGCCCCCCCCACACACACACACCACCACCACACACAAAAAGGAAAAGAAGGTTTAGTCACATGAGAAAAGTCACACGAGAAAAGCTGTGCACGGTCATTCTGCTGTGTGTGTCGTAGCTCATGTGATTCTCTGTGCCTAATTATATCTTCTTCCTTTAAACTGTTCAATGCGAGTCTAGTTACTCCTTTGAGGGCCTCCTTGATCCCTCTCTTGAATTGTTGCTCTCACACTTCTGCTATCATGGTGCCTCTCACCCTCTACCGTTTCCCCGTCTGGACCCCACCTCGCATCTGACTTAATTGTGGTATCACTCACAGGGGGCACGACTGTTCGGGTATGGTGCACGATGAATGAACTCAATAGCATGAATGAAGGCCTAGAGGTCGCTGCACGGCACTGACTATTGAGGAAGGAAGCTAGCGCCAGATCGCGGCCCTACTCCCGGAGATGTGAACAAGATAACTGGCCGACAACCACCGCCTGGGCCTGGTTATCATCAGGGAGGGGCTGAGTGCTGAAAAATGCAAAGCGTCTTGAAAGGAAACTGCAAACCTAGAAAAGCACATTACTGATTTATGGGATCTGCATAAGCTTTTTAGTGGCAGGGAGGAATCAGCCCGCTGTTTTGATATCCACTTAAGCATTAGAGACCTTGTTTCTATTTGCTGGATTATTTCGAACACATCACCTTGTACATCCACATAACTCAGATCTCTGCATGTTTGCTACCCTACCTGATTACCAGTCCTTTTACTTATTTATTTTTTTAAGTCTAATTTTAGAGAGCGAGCGAGCGTGCACGCAAGCAGAGAGAGAATCCCAAGCAGGCTCCACACTGTCAGAGCAGAGCCTGATGCAGGGATCGAACTCTCAGACTGTGAGACCATGACCTGAGCTGAGATCAAGAGGCAGATGCTTAACCGACTGAGCCACCCAGGTGCCTGTGATTACCAGTTCTCGAATACGTCATGCCTTTGAATACCCCGTGCCCGTCTTTTTCACCTTCTACGATTCTAAATAACTATCTCGCAAATGTTGTATAGTGTGATGTAGATCTAACAGGGCTGCCCAGGAGGCCTTAGTGGCTGGGTGACCGTAAGAAAGCAAGCACAACTTTCTGCCACTATTTCAGTGTAATAGCTGGTAGACCGGATCTCGGGTCTAGCATTTGGGCTTCCTTGGATTTTTCATTTTGTCCTGCAAAACCAATTCTCTTAAACCTGTGGGGAGAAGCAAAGGGAAAGTGTGGGGTTCTTTTTTCCTCCTTTGTTACCAGACTTGCTACCGGTGTCCCACTGTCCACGAAGGAAAATGGGGTGTGAGAAGACTACTATGCTGGGGTTGAGGGTCCAGGGAGGAGGGCAGTCACAAGATAACCGATTTTGAGGATTTGTCTCAGTCTCCTTAGTTTATGTACAAGCTGCCAACAAAAAAAGGTGTCAGCTTGGCAAATTGTGAGGTCCTGCTCTTTACCACTGAGTACTGCCTATCTGTCATCAAATACAAATCTAGAGCTGGCAGCTGGTTCAGCCTTGGCATACAGGCCCTAACTATTTCTTCAAAGTGATTTCCACATGCCATTTTTAAAGTCGGGAGAATTCTGAACCACAGTAGTAAGCTTTCATAAAATTCACCCAACTGCTAATTTTTGTCTCCTGCTAATGGACTTTTATCAGAGCTGCCTCTTTCTTCCTTTAGGGTCTTATCCCACCACTCCTGTCTTATGCTCCAGCTACGTCTGCCTGCTCACGGCTCCTGAACAGCCATTCATTCCAGCCCCAGGGCCTTTGCACATGTGGTCTCCTTTCCTGTGTATGTGAGCTCTTCCCTGCTGGTTCCTTCTGGTTCAGCTCAAAGGTCACTTCCTCTGAGAGGCTTCCCCTGACCACTCTTCTCAAACAGTACACCCCCTCTGCCACACCAACCAGCTGTCTCTTACTGGCCCTACCCCAACCTGCCACTGGGCAGAAAGCTCGTTACATAACCCTTACACCTAAACTAGATCTCTCTTGCCTTTTGCCCTGCCCAGTATATTCTACTCCCCTGGTCCACCCTCCTTGTTCTGGTGGCACTGTGAATGCAACATGAATTCAAGTGTGAATCCACGCTTTCAAACAAAATCCAATGCTTTAAAACAAAACAAAAAGGTTTCTGTTAAATCAAGAAATCAAATAAAAAAAAATTTCCAGGGGCGCCTGGGTGGCTCAGTCGGTTAAGTGTCCGACTTCGGCTCAGGTCACGATCTCGCGGTCCGTGAGTTCGAGCCCCGCGTCGGGCTCTGTGCTGACTGCTCAGAGCCTGGAGCCTGTTTCAGATTCTGTGTCTCCCTCTCTCTCACCCTCCCCCGTTCATGCTCTGTCTCTCTCTGTCTCAAAAATAAATAAACGTTAAAAAAAAAAAAATTAAAAAAAAATTTCCAAGCATCTGAAGTTTTATTTTACTGTTTCTATTTCAGTTTAGCTCCTAAAATATAACAGATACATCTTCTGCAAAGCACAGAACAGAGACATGAAGGTTTATCAAATGTCTTAGACTTTATTTCTAACGTTTGCACTATTCCCTCTGGGACTCTGTCATTATCTTTTTTCAAGAAAAACAATCATTTCTTGATTCCATTTCATCATTTAGATTCACACAAACTGTTCCAAATTTCTTAATTTCCAAGCAACACATTAAATTCTTCAGATTTCTTTCAAAATCGCTATGGGGAAATCCCTGATGATTTCAGCTGACAATTCCTTAATCAGGAAAAGACTTTAAATGCTAATCATCAGAAAAGTTACAATTTACAGGAAAGAAGGGGGGAAATGCTGACATATTGCACAACATACCATGAACAAAGCATGGTTTATTAATTGAATGGCACACTCATGCTGACAATTTTAACAAGAATTTCTACTGAAATCATAAACTATGTTAGAGCAAATGAACTATTTCTATTGTCCAGGTTTCTGATAGTCCAAGGTGAAATAAGATTCCCTTCTTTGGAGATTTTACGGGAAAAAAGGAAACAATCTGTGAACTATTTTTTCCTCCAGACTTCTACAAAGATCCTAGGTTATAAATGAAGCAAAGAACTTAGCTAAAGGGAATTCTTATTTGGTGTCTAATTCCATCCAAGAATCGAAGAGAGTGCTTTTCTTTGTGGTTTCTATTATTCACTGGAGGAGAGAAATGGTCTGCTTCTGCTTCTAGCTGTGGGTACACAGATCAAAGTTCACTGCAGGTGGGTAAAGGCAAATGCTGCAATAGATCCCCAGAACAAAACACTCCACCCCCCAGCCCCCATTTACAAAAAGAAGACAGTCTGAAGGTAGGAACGACCAGGATGGGACTCTGACTCCCAGTTTATCTGATAAAGTCCATTAGGTTTCAATTGTAGGGATTATGTAACATATTAAAAATGAGATCACCATGAGTCCTGGGATTTCCCCCTTGTAGTCTATATAAATCCATAAATAAACTACAGTCTTTATTAATGCTTTATTGTAAGTGATTACAAACACAAGGCATTTCATAAACATATCTCATCAACTGTTACATTGTAATTCAGCAGTAGGTATGATGCCAAAACCATCAACTTCAGTAAACGAACAGAAAACAACAAAAGCTCCAGAAGGCTGAAACAGATCTCAAGTGACTCATTCCAGAATCAGCCTAAACCTTCAATTAGATTGGATCTCAAGCCTTTATTCATTAGAGGAGGACTAGCTTAGAGAGCAAAAATCCCTGGAAAGGTAAGGAAGGAGATACTGGTGGGCATACAGGAGACTGAGGAAAGGGGCTTAAAGTGCCTGGGGATTTAAATATAATTATGGAAAACTTAGAAATGAAACTATCTATGATATTGGTTATTATTTTGAAAACCCTATTGAATACCCAGATAACAAGTCTTTATGTATTTCCATCTAACTGGATAGCAGCTGTTGGCACATGCTAGGTACTGCTCCCAGAATTCTCCACACATTATCTCTTTTCATCCCCATGACAATTCTATAGTGTTCAGTTCCCATTTTAGGGCTTAAAAAACTGAGGAGCAAGAAGGTTAAATGACTGGCCCCAAATCTCACAGCTGGCAGGCTAGGAACCAACTCATCTGAGTTATTAACTGATATGTATCTTCTCTACTCTGGCATTTTGGAGCTGGTTTCCCCCAGGGACCCTTTGGGACCCTAGCCAAATGTTTTAAGTGTTTTTTGATTAGAGTTTCCGAAAAGAAAGATACCATCTATTGTTTCTGTTTAACCACACCTCATTCCACTTTAGCGCCTTTGCTTAAACAGGCTGATGTCCCCCCTCTCACAGGAAAAATGAAAAAGAAACCAGCTTTATTGCTTTTCTGAGGTCCTCTCAACCAGAGCTTTACATGATCCCTTCTTAAAAACCTGCTGACCGTGGCCGGGTTCTTCGTGTTTTCACAGCTCAGTCTTATTAGATCACGTTCTAGCTCAGCAGACACCTTTGCTCAATACTCTGAAATTTCAGACCTACCAGAGCCACTAAAAACTTTTCGACGGAGGAGCCCACGACCTCATGTGAAATCGGAGTCATGGGAATGTGAACAAAGGGACAAAGCAGTTCTACAGTAAACTGAAAACTATGATAAGGGACTGAATGACTAATATTCATAGATGACTGCCTATCCAAAGCCCCCAAGTGTTTACTGGATTTCTGTGAGCTGATAATAAACTTCTGCACAGTACTCACTATACTCTGTACTGTCCAATTGCCCTCAGGTGGCTGGCAGCTGGTAAAGAGGAATGATTGCCCCCGCCCTTCTACCTTCAGAATAAAGAAATAGGGGTGCCTGGGTGGCTCAGTCAGTTGAGCGTCTGAGTTCGGCTCAGGTCATGGTATCACGGCTCTTGAGTTCGAGCCCCGCGTCAGGCTCTGTGCTGACAGCCTGCTTCGGACTCTGTGTCTCCCTCTCTCTCTCTACCCCTTCCCTACACTCTCAAAAATAAACATTAAAAAAAAATTAAAACAAAGAAAACAAAAGAAAGAAATGATACAAAGGAGGAAGATTTAGAGTCTGGCAGATCTCACCAAGTGAGGCGTGCTGGCCTGGACGAGGGGCCTGTGGAAACTGGGGGAGAGGCTGGCCGTGTAGCTCAGAAGGAGAGAGGTGAGTGGCTTCTCAACACAAGTAACTTATGGCCACTTCTGCACACAGTACCTTTGTATCGTGTGGCCCCATGACTCAGTTTTCGGCTCTACACAATCTATTTCCCCTTTAGATCTTCTCGCTCCCTTCCCCAGATCCAGCCTATAACCTCAAATCTCTCAGCAGCCAAAAGGAGATGACTAAGGACAAGGCCAGAGGGTTCAGCTTTGGGTTGTTGTTTAGCCTGTCTTACTGGCAGAAACCAGAAACGCATAAAATGCCACCATGAAAAAGGTCAAAGGAAAAAGACTGTTCTCTGACTCAGGAAAATCATCAGGTGAGGATAATTTTCAACGGTGTGTTTTTTTTTTTTTTAAATAAATGACACAAAAAATGCTTTCCTTGGGATTTTTCCTCTTAAGTCAGAGAGCAAAGGCCTGGGTACTCAGTATTTAGCATCTTAGTCAATTTAGGTCACGGAGTGTAATGAGAAGAATTTTCGCTTTTCATCTGGGATTATATCAAAAAGAAAATAGCGCCAGGCTCTAAGAGATTTATTAACTCCAGTGCACTCTGGACATGAGCAGGAGGACAGGAAGTGGGCCTACCGCAAAGTGGAGAGGCCAGAGAGGCACTGCTCCCCCACTCAGGCAGACTATTCCACATGCGGGGGAGGAAAGATCCAGAGTTGTCAGATCTTCTATTCCTATAACCAGGCGAGATGCAGATTGTTATGTGAAATCTACCAATTTTTGTATGTTGCAACTAACTGATACATGTATATACAACTACGTGGGCCAAACGAAACACATCTGTGGGCTGGATCCAGTTCACAAGACTCTGCTGTCCAACCTCTGTGATCACAGTGATGGTTTTTAACCCTTAAGCAGTTAGAAAGGAACAAGATCTGACACATCCTCTGGGGACTAACTTACACCGGTGTTTGGTCAAAAGGCCCGTTGTGATTCTACTGTGTGGGGTTCTAAAATAACTCGAAGAAGTTGATGAGTTTATTCTACTGACAATATTAAGTCTACAACTTTGCAGCTCCCTGTTGGGAGGAGGTTGGTATCAGGAGATGACCAGGACAAGTCAGGGAAGGTGCTTAGGAAGGGAGATGTTCGCTGGCACGGCAATATGAGGTGTGACCAACTGACTCCAGGGGGAGCTCAGGCCACCTCTTTAAACATCCAGGCTTTGTTCCTCTTCACTGCTGCCAGAGACAAATGAGCCCAAGAAACGTGTCAACCAACGTCTTCTGATTGGCAGTTCAAGAGGACCGATGGAGAAGTTCGGCTACAGGGAAAAGAATCCTATCCCCTTCCGATCTGACGACAGATCACAGAACACAGACAACACCATGGCTGGCTGGCTATCTTCCTTATCATACACAAGGCATGACGCCACACAGCGCACTTCTTGCTACCTTCCCGTACTGCTCCTGGAAGATTTCTAAACATAGCCACTGCACGTGCGTTGGGAAGGAAGGGGGTTTCTAAGAAGGGAAATTTCCTCGTCTCTGGCTATGGGGCTTGATCACTCACTCAGTGCTACTGCGGGCCAGTGATCCTCAGTGTTGAAAGAGGAAGAGGAGACAAATGTTGTACTCTCCCTTCCACACTAAATGAAAGGAGAGCTGACCTGGGACTCACTGACAGCAGGCTGGGGAAAGCTGTCCTCACTGGCCTGGCTGCCATCTTGACATGTTATTTCATCCACTGCATAATGAAGTACTACCACTAACACCTGACCTTTATGGATGGCTTACTATATATGTGTCAGGTGCAGTTCTAAGGGCTTACACGTATTAACTTGCTTATTCCTCACCAACCCTAAGGAGGTAGGTTCTATTATCACCACGCTTTTACACATGTGGAAACTGAAGCACAGAGAGGTTAAGTATTTTGTGCAAGGTCTCACGGTTAGTGACGGGAGGAATATGAACTCAAATGTAGACAGTCTGGCTCCAGGGCCTATGCTCTTCACCACGAAGCTAGACAACCTCTCAAAAGAAGACTGGATCTGAAGGCGAAGGCCATCATTTGAGACCCGGGCTGCTTGCCGTACAATATGAAGGCTCAGAAGTTTTCTGTTCCGATGGTCAGTGGAAAAGAAATTTGCTACTTTCACATTTTAGGTAGGTTTTGCTGCAACTGTTCATTCAGGGCAAAAAAGAAATTTCAGAAATTTCAGTGTGTATATTGGACTCCAATATGGGGTTGAATGGAGCCACATTGTATCATGATCCATAGAGACTCAAGCATACTCACTGCGGGGAACAGAGACAGAGAAGAGAGATATGGAGACAGAATTGAAACACGCAGTGGGGGTGCATAAAGGGACGGGGTGGGAGGCAGGGAATAGCTGTTTCTCAGCTCCCTAAAGCCTCTCACTGTGCAGCACACCCTCCTACTGGGTAGAGTGCAAATCTGTGATGGAAAGATAAGGCTGTTGGTTTGTCGTTGTTGTTTTTTCTCTCATGTAACACAGCTCCTCAAGGCAAGCCAACTACTTCACCTGGTGCTCGACTGAAAAAAAGTTGCAACACTTGAGAAAAAAATGTCTGAGTGGGACCAGCTTAGAGATGGTGCCTCAGCCTCCCAAGTCATCTGTAGTGTATTTTCTTTTTGCCTTCCACACTTAGAAACTCCAGCTTCCTGCATAAACTGTAACCAAGTTAATTTCAGGATGTATGATCTCAATTTGTCTTGCAAACATTCTTAAGCATTTCCGAAAGACATGATCTACGGTGATTTTTAGGCCGGGTAATTTGTTTCTTCAATATAAACTAATTCCATATTGTGACCTGTGACCCTAATTCCCTGGCTATTGACTTTCCAGTCTGGCTTTGGAGTTGGTCTTACATAGGACCCTAACAGAGGGCACTACAATAACAACACTTAAGCCTATGCTGTAATTGATAATGGCTTGTTACTACTGTTTAATTGCCTTTTTAAAAAAATGTTTATTTTGGGGAGAAGGAGGGTCAGAGAGAGAGGGACACAGAATCCCAAGCAGGCTCTGCTCTGTCAGCACAGAGCCTGATGTGGGGCTCGATCTCAGGAGCCATGAGATCATGACCTGAGCCTAAATCAAGAGTCGGATGCTTAACCGACTGAGCCACCCAGGTGCTCCTGTTTAATTGCTTTTTAAAATTAGAGCTCACCATTCGACTAAAAGCTCTATGAAGGCTAACAGTGACTGATAAATACTCTGCGCTCAATACCTAGCCGAAAAAAGAAATGCCATGCAAGTTTATATACCAAAGCACAATGCTGGGGTCGGGAAAAATTACACCGCATATGGGTCTATGAGTGTTTCCAAACTCCTGGACCAGGAGTCTAGAGCATTCACTTTTGAACCGTCATTTACTTAGAGTCTGTTTCTCTTTAACTCTGCATGCCTTGCTGGGTGATCTCATTTGCTCCCTGACATCAACCACAGGACAGCACCACCCACATTTTCACCTCTCTCCTCAGCCCCTCCTTTGAGCTACAGGTCTGGTGTTCCAACTGCCCTCAAGATATCTCTGCCTTACTATAAGCAGCACGAGGGTAACACTTCCAGGACTAAGGTTTATCTTCTCCCTCCCGACCTGATTCCACTTCCCCTTTTCCAGAGCGAGGGCTTATTTCCTGCCGCAGTTTAAAGCAAGGCTTCGGTGTCAGACAAATCCATGTTCAAATCATTAGGCTTCTCTTAAGTTCAGGTTTTTACGACAGTAAAATGGCCTTGATATTACTGATATCACACTAGTAAAATCTGGTATCACTCCAGAGTTGTCACGAGGACTAAATCAAGTAATATATTAACTGTATAAGCATCCAGTTTCAGTCTGCAGTAAACGAGGGCCTTTTCTGATTTGTTCTTTATACCAGTTAAATTCATTATCTCCATACACCCAAAAACCTCCTTAGCTGGAAAACTCACTGCTTCTTAAGTCAAAGTCTCTAAATTCTGTTCGTTCTACTGTTAAGACTCGCACACTGGGCTCCTCCTCTCCATACCCAGTGCATGCCTTCATTCTGGCCCTTGTCTGAACCCTTGTCACCATTTGCTAGTTCCTTTCTGTGTTTCCGGTGTCTCCACACTGCAGCCCATACATCACAGTGACACCAAAGTCACCTCTGTTAAAACCAACACAATCACCCCTCGGCCTAAAAGCTTTCCGTGGCTCCCACAGGTAAAGTCCACGGCCACACTCGTTAGGAATGGGGTAGGAAGCGTCACTCATTATGACAAATAACTTGTCGGGATCTTTAGTTTACTTTTTCTGTTTCACTTAATCACTGCAGCAATGCCAATGAAATAAATTCAATTATCTTTGTCTTACAGATTTAAGATGTGAAGCTAATCCTTAGTCAAAAAATTCACCTGCATCTAAATCACTCCAAGACTAGAAGTCACAAGCCGGTTTGACTCCAGCCTGTCCATCAGTCAGTACAATGAATTCACATCTTATCCAGAGAACAAACTCTAAAGTCAAAGCATAAAATGAAAATCCCATGTAAATCAAAGACAACCTCTCAGAGGGGCTGAATGCAGCCAATATTTCTTCTAGTGGTGGAAAGGAGGCTTTTTCTTCAGCGGACACAAGACAGAGAAGTGGCTGACAGGTAACACGTCTACTATTTCATTGTAGTCTTTTTCTCTCTCGTTTTGCTCACTGTGCACAGTTCGATCCGTATCTAGCAGCTGGAATCTCTGGCTAGCAGAGCACTGAGAGTATGCCAGAAGCATCTGTAAACTACCAGCACCCCCGAACAGCTAGGGGGACAGAAACCACCCAACTTCACGTTCCTAGTATGGGGCATTGTATGCTGCGTGCAACAGGCAGCTCGTTTACACACGTGCTGAGAAGAATCAACACTCGCTCTACTTTATCTTACAGTTCAGCTCCCTCAACGATCAGGGTATATTTCAAATTAGTGGAGTATGAATTAAGATGCTCAGGTAGGTCCTCGTTTGATCCTGCAAAACAAATGAGCAGCCTGACTTTGGGGTTTGAGAACAACATCTTGCAGAGGAAGGAGTATGGCAGTTCCCACAGGCTCCTGAGTCAAAGCTGAACTGCAGGTTCACGGGCAGAGACAGCTGTTCTGAAAGCCGCCTCATTTGCTGGGGTAGTGTGGTTAGGAACAGGAAACCGAACCTTTGGTATTTTGGGCTTTGATTCTACCCTGCCCTTAACAAGCGCCTAGCGACACTGGGGTCTTTGAATGTGGCAGGGGTGTGCACATTTAACGTGCCCATTGGGAAAAGAGAAGATGTTGGAAGCCTGAGGCTAGAGCTTTGATACTACGCCCACCTGCTTAGTGCCCAGGAAGAACCATTTGTGTGGTGAGTGCTGTCCACGCAGATTCTTTGTCCCTGATTTCCGGAGGCCTTCGGAAGCACGGGAACTGAGTGTGTACCCAGGTCCCCCGAGGGTCCTGCGGTGTGGTCAAGTGGAGTCTAAAATTAGCCCTGCTACCACTGGTATGGTGCCAAACACATTTCCCATATTCACTAAATTGCAATGTGACGTCATGAAGTCACTCAGATTTGGGTTCAAGTACACAGGCAAGCTCCCTAAGCCCTCATATTTCCTGCATGGGGACAAGTGTCATTTACTTTACATCATGATTCTAATCTGCTTTTTGGATCTGATAAAGCCAGAAAACACAGGTCAAACACTGTGCACAGTGTCTGCTATATTCTAGAAACTCAATAATCAGCAGTAGTCGTTAGAACTCCTCTCTCAACTCTCACCCCAAAGTGACCTCAAAGTCCCAACAATGGCATATGGCCTGTAAGGCCCTGCAAGATCTGTCCCTTATTACCTCTGATGTCCTCTCTTTTCTTTCCCTTATTCATTCCATATGGCCCTCCTTGTCATTCCTGGAACATGCCAGGCCCATTCTACATTAGGACCTTTGTAAGGACTGAATGCTCTAATTTTCCCCCAGTGCCCGGCATATAGAAGACATACACTAAACAGATGTTGAATGAGACCTGAATGGATACGTTGGCTTGTGTGGTAAACTAGGATCTCTTGCAGAATTGGAGTTCTGTAGTAAATACTTCCCTAATGGCAGAGGTCTTGATATGTCTGGGTCCCCTTCTAAGGGAACAAGGACTCTGGCCCCCAACACCTAATAAGAAACTTTCAAGTGCTTTCCATGAATTAGTTTAATCCTTACCCCACCTGCCACCCTGCTGTAGTGAGATATAGCGAGGGACTATTATTAGGCCTTATTTTAGAAAAAACCAACCACTGAGAAGTGAAGTAATTTGCTGAAGGTCATAAAGCTAGTAAGTGATATAGGCTGGATATCACAAGCCATTGCCTACTATTATTTTTGGCCAGGGAACAACCTTCAGGGCTGATGACTACTTTGGATGCTGCTTACTATCTAGCTCTCACTGATTTTACAGTCTCCTCTGGATGTCAGCTACACAGACTGGGGATTTTCCTCAGGGACCTGCTTTCCCACCAGCCATGCTGCTGGGGTTCTAGCATATTCCCTAGTCAATCTGCTCAATGATGGAGGAGGTCAGGCCAAATGGGTAGGACAGACTGTTCATCTCAGGGACAGAAATGCCTTAGGGGCTTTTTTTTTTTCCTCCTTAGAACTTATATTTCACAAAGCCAGCTAATCATTAAGACACAGACATGACTGTTTTCTTCAACAGTTAAATAATGATAGGATTTGAAGTGAGTGGGTCAGACAGGACATTATTTGGAGCTGATGCTGCTGGTTAGGGAGAATGGCTAAGGACTGCTCAAGAGGATACAGACACCAGCTAGAATGCCCTCTATGCCTTCACCTTGCTCTCGTCAATCCATTCTTTAGGACTCACGTCAGCACTCTGCCTCCCAGGAAGGCTTCCTAGACCAGCCCCACCGTCACCCTCCTGCCTCCCTCCCTGACGCTACATTAGGTGACCTCCTCTCTACTCTCAAAGCATCCTGTATCTTCTTCCACCATAACACTTGCTGAACTGTACTGAAGTCACCTGTTTACCGCCCCATGGACTGTAGACTTGAGTTCAAAGACAATGTCCACTGCATGTTTGTGTCCCCAGTGCCTAGTGAGTAAGACGTGCTCAACAAATGACTGTTGAATGGAACAGTACCACCCTACTGAGATACCACAACCCCTTAGATCTCCAAATCTGCCTTGTCATCTTTGATCTGACTCAGACAGACCTAAATGGCGCAGCCCTTAAAGTGACCGGTTCGAGAAAGCCGAAACTATGTGATCGGAGTAACAGTCTTCATGCTGCATGGCATTCTCTTGCCATACACTCAAAAGTTCTCCAACTCTTCTCAATGAAATTAATCACCTCAAATTCTCGTGAAATAAGTGTATTAAAGGAGTCATCACATTTTCCATCAGGCTCTTCCTTTCTCTTTCGAAAGACAGCACAATGATAAAGTATCTCCTCTTGATCCAGCCAACACATTTGATGATGAGAAAGCCAGCATCAACCAGAATATTTACAACCTCTCGAGTCCCACTGTGTACAGATTTAAAAATGCAAAATGTTTGTAGGTGATGCTATTGATATTCCTGAGAGCGTACTTTCTGAAGAGCTCATTGGGCTGCAGTAAAGAAATATCACATACAGGGAGAATAACAATACATTCCTTTTCACTAGCATCAGCTATTCATGAAATGTTCTGCCTTGAATATGCACGCAGATAAATATTTCAGCAATAAAAGGGGCAACAGAGTGCA
The DNA here is from genome assembly GCF_018350215.1 of Panthera leo. Classification (NCBI taxonomy): domain Eukaryota; kingdom Metazoa; phylum Chordata; class Mammalia; order Carnivora; family Felidae; genus Panthera; species Panthera leo. The sequence goes on along the minus strand of NC_056695.1, from coordinate 67,856,107 downwards.
TTTTAAGTATCTGAGGAACAACCCTGATGGGACTTATGAAGTCAGACTCTTTAATATCACCCCAAACTTAATCCTATCAATGTTGACTAACGCTGTACTGAATTTTGTAGTTATCAAGAAGATTAATGAAAAAAAAAACAACAACACAAAACACCCTCCTTATTCTGAAGCAACATCGACAAGAGTCTCAAGTCGGTGACAACAAACCACATACCACAAAGTATTTACATGAATCAGAAGTTCGGGTGGGGTCTAAACTTAAAAAAAAAAAAAAAAAAGCACAGATGTTGAGAACCACTGGTCATGTTCCGTGGTATTCCATTTTGATTCTTTTCACAGATGAGGAAACTATTTTCACAGAGGAGGAAACTAAAGTGCAGGCTGTTTAAGGAAATTCCCCATACCACCTGGCTAGCCGGGTGTAGTCACAGGATTTGAAGCTCTGGCTGAAAGTCGGCACAACCAAGGGGAGACAGACAGTAGGGTCTCCGCACCCAGGCTGCGTGGTTTCAGACGCTGGCTCTGACCCTTACTGGTCAGGTGATTTTGAGCAAGTTTCTTAACTCTATGACTCAGTCTTCTCATCTGCAAAATGGAGATATTACTGGCGTATACTTCAGAGGGCTGTGGTCACGATTAAGGAGTTAACTTATAGAAAGTGCTTGGCATCCAGTCAGCATTATTTTGCTCTTATCAGACTTCAAAGCCCATGCTTTTTCTTCCACATCAAGGGTTAATGTCATGAAGCACACGTTAATATCTCCAAACGTAATTGCTTTGCATATTGCAAGCAAGTAATAAATGTCTATGAATTAAGACATCTCACTCTGGTTTTCACTGTGTCTCAGTCCCAGAAGGAAGTGTTAGTGTTAGAAGCAGGCATTAAAGGACACGCGGTCTGGCTCCACAACGGAAATCATTTCCACCACTTAGAACTCCCTGAAAACGGAAGGAGCTGCCTATCCCAGGAGGTGCCTCAGTCAAAGATGACTACTTAGTGGAGACAAAGAGCAGATTCAAGAACTGCTACCTTTGCAGGGGAGGGGAAGAAGCGTGGGGGATAAACCCCAGGGATCTGGGTTTTCACTGGAGCACATTACTAGCTTAAAGTGCTGCCTTTGAGGCATTTTTATAAGAAGAGAACTGTAGTTACATTATTCTCATACTTACTTTGACAAAAGGCATGAAAGGTATGCTACAGAGGCTGTTAAAGATGAGCACGTAGGCACAAAGTGTGTGTGTGTGTGTGTGTGTGTGTGTGTGTGTGCGCGTGCGTGTGTGTATGTGTTAGAGAGAGAGAGAGAGAGAGAGAGAGGGAGGGAGGGAGGGAGAGGTGTTAATTTCAATCATTGATTTTGGGATATCTCATAGTAAAATGGCCAGGGAAGCAATTATAGCAGCTTAGTTGAACAAGTGACTATCAATAACTTTATGCTTGCAATGAGAAAGCAACTACTTCCTGGATTTCTAAATATATTCCATTTTCTATGCAAAATAAGTAATCACAGGTGTTTGGTTTTCTGAAGGAGACCTGGTATAAGCAACGTTCCTTTTTGTTCTAATTTCTGAACGGAAAACAACAAGCAGAATCTCTGATTATTTTTGGTCTGTGGAAGACACATCTTGGCCATTTTCCTACAGGAATATTCGGCCTGGGGTCTGCCTCTCCTTAGCAGTTTTTGTGCAAGAACACAAAGGAGGAGAAGCTTTAACAAAATCATGACAAAAATGAAAATGCAAAACTCTACCACAGCAAAACTTAATTTGCTTCCCTTCTTGAAGAGTGCTACCTCTCACTCATTCATTCCCTCATCCATACACTCTGTCTCACCACTTTGCCACTTCTAGTGTGTGATATGATGCAGGAAAGGTGGTTTCTCATGATTAGATATGCCATGTACATAGGGGAGGTTGTTTGCTGTGGGGTCAAGGGTGCAAGCCCCGGTTAAGGCAAGCGCTAGATGTCATTAAACCTCGGGTTGTAAAATGGGGTTAGTAACAGGACCTATTCCGGAGGGCTATGGAAAGAGTTAAATGAGATCATCATAAAGCTGGGAGTAAAATGCCTAGCACATAGTCAATGCTCAGTAAGTGCTAATTATTTTTTAACTATTCCTCAAGAGCTAATCATTTTGCAAAAATAAGAATCTGAACTCAAATTCCTACTAATACTTTAAGGAATACTATTTAGTTCCTTGATAATTCTGAAGGCACATGGGTCACGGTTGTGCAGTTCAGGATCCTCATTAGAGGCAACAATTATCATTGGGCCACAATGGGCTTAAGTTTTAGCCAAAATAGTATTTCAGTTAATAGAAGGCTCAAAACAGAATTTCCTAAAGGTTAAAAAAAACTAATCAAAGCCAGCTCCGTAAATGTATAAAGTTATTACTTGCCTGTACTTTGGAGAGACAAAGTTCAAGCTCTTCCCATAAATCTAATTGATTCTCCCAAGAATACTACCCCCGTCTCTGCCAAACACAAATGTGCTTGCTATACAAATGCGTATTAAAAGTTAAGGACCAAATAAGGCAGAACATATAATGATGTATTACAAAGGGATTAATTATCCACTCTTCGTTTTCTCCTTCCTTACTCTGCCCCTCCTAGACCTTCTCAGAGCTGTGCTAACTGGAGACAGACATGTAGAGCCCAACAGGGAAACTCTAGACCTGGGTGGGCATTCTCTCTATGGGTCAGGAAGGATGATCAGTCTACCAGTAGGGTCTCCTTTTGGGGGACACCCTCTGGGAGAGCTTGAGACCCTCTCTCAAGCATACATCCCCCGAATTTTGATTAACTTTTTGTTTCTTTTCTCCCCAGATGACTTTCGTGCAGGCCCTTTTCAGACATCTGCTAGCTGGTGCAAGCAAGATGGTGAAACTCTCACACACCTTCTCAGCCCTGAATCTTTTTCTTCCATTGACAGAAACACAAAGACAATCACACCAGGAGCCTATGCAAGGGAAAGACACGGAAGGTACACCCATAAATTGTAGGTATTTAAGCAAAGGAGCTAAAGATCACAATGCTTGCCCTGGAAACAAGGGATCTGGAGGCAAACAAAAGTCATGAAAAGGTGCTTTCCCTCGTTCTGGAGCCAGAACCTGATGTCATCCCAGCAACACGGCATTTAAGAAAGTCCAACCTATTTTAAGTAGTTTCAGGTGACAGATTACTGGCCCACGACGAGAGACAGACTGACGGATCACAGAGGAGAAAAAGCTCGCTGTGCTGTGAACCACCGCTAATCTCAACTGATAGAACCAGAACAGACACACATCTCCACTTTCAAGTGTTTACTGGGTGACATCACTCTGTCGATTTAACCCCAGTGCTGTCTGGATTATCCAGTAAATGTCACATAATGGTACTTGAGTAGCTTAGATAAAGGCCTCAGAAGCACTGTGAATGAATTCATACTGCAAAACAAATTTCCCAGATAAGTGCATAATCTTAACTCCGCGCCATTTTCCTTGGTGCTCTTTTAGGTACAGCCCTAAGCTCGTAAGTGACATATGTCTCGTACAGAACTATGGTTTTGTTTTAGAAAGTCAATCCAGGAACGTAAGACATTATGTGCTTAAGAAAGTATAAGACGGAAGCCGTTGCCTTAGGTTGGCAAAATAAACATTACAATATTGATCCATCAGGGAAATGCGTATCAAAACAATGAGATACCACTTCACATCCACGAGGACGGCTACAATCAAAGAGACAGATAATAACAAGTGTCGGCGAGGACGTGGAGCGATTGGAACCCTCACACACTGCTGGTGGGAATGTAAAATGGTGCAGTCGCTTTGGAAAACAGTCTGGCAGTTCCTAAAAAGGATAAACATAGAGTTACCACATGACCCAGCAACTGCACCCTCAGACAAATACCGCGAGAAATGAAAATGAAAACATACGCCCACTTGTCCACGAATGTTTGTAGCAGCGTTATTCGCAACAGCCAAAACACAGACACAATCCAAATGAAACGTGGTATATACAGCCGTACGATGGCACGTTATTCAGCACTAAAAAGAATGAAGTTCTGGTACATGCTGCAACACGGGTGAACCTTGAAAACATGCTACGTGAAAGAAGCCAATTACAAGACCACGTATGCATATTTACATGAAATGTCCAGAACAGGCAAATCCACAGAGACAGAAAGTAGGTTAGTGGTTGCTGGAAGGGGAGGGGTTGGAGGAAAATAGTTAGGGAATGCTAATGGACACAGGGTTTCTTTTTGAAAATACCCTAAAATTGACTGTGGTGATGGTTACACAACGCTATGAATATATTAAAAACCATTTATTGTGTACTTTAAATGGGTGAACTCTATGGTATGTGAACTGTACCTCAATAAAGCAGCTAATATTAACACATGAGATAGAAGGAAACCTGATCAGATCATCTAACTAGAGTAAGGACCGCTTCTTTGGGGACCCTAATGTCAACCTCCTTCACAACATTCAGTGTGTAACCTATCAGCTAAAGGCTCAAGAACTAAAGAATAGCCTTCTAGAGTTTCGGCGACCTCACTAATGTTCAATATAATCCTGCTGCTCCTACTTATCAGTACACTGACGATTAAGCTTTCCTCCTGTCTGTATTCCCTACAGTAAGTAGCATGGAGCTTTCCACATAGTAGATGCTCACATATTTATTGAATCCCATTTACATACAGGTCCAAAAATAACCAACTGGGGTCAGTAAATAAAAAATCAAACCAAGGGCACTTTGCCCCGAGGAGAGCTGATCAGCACCATTAACAGCCACTTGCCAAACTAAACCTGGGGCATGTGAAATGCAATCATGTCCCTCAAATTTTAGTCAGTCCTGGTGACAACAATAAGATTGCTGCTCTTCAACTGCCCGGTGTGTCTGTCCCTTGATAAAGTCAGAAACTTCCTGGGCAGGAGTTACTTCTCATGTGGATTAACTGACAGGATCCCGGAGAGTACAAGGAAGGCGGCATTCTGTTTCTCTGATATTTAATGCCAGGAAGTCCCCAGGAGGTCCTCTGCTTTGTGATACTACAGCTTAGTGTCGAGGAGGATGACTTCTAGAGCTAGTGTGCCTGGGTTTAAATTCGACCTCTGCCATGTATTCCTAGCTGTTTAACCTTGGTGCACATTATTCGACAGGTCGGTACTGCAGTCCCACCATCTGTAAAGTGAGGACAATACTAACACACACCACACGAAGATTTCTGTGAGGGCAGAGAGTACGTAGAAGGATGCCCGGAATACAGTAAGTGCTCAATAATGTAAGCTATTATTGTAGTAAAGCTTATTTTGCAGAGCCCCTGACACGGGCCTCGGGCACAGACAGCCATTGTTCTAAGAGAGGACCATACGTTATCGGATATAAGCCAGGTCCACTGGACGGATCGAAGTAAAGCTACAGAATCACACTCTTTCCTCCATTCTTGGTTGGGAAGTGCTACTCCAGACTGAAGGAGGTGTGCAACAAATACAACCTACCAACGTTTACATTCTAGTTTTCGCACTGCAGAGCCCTCCTGGAGGAGAGGAAGATATCCTTTGATGCGTATGTCCTGACCACAGCTGTACTCTGGACAAGAGGATCAGAACTACCACCACCGTGATCAGATACCAACAATCTTCAGAATCTGTATGCTCTTAATTTTCTTGTGGACTTTCCATCACTGATACGGAATCACAAGCGGTTTGTAGAGGTGAACAACATTACCAGTGGTAAGAGGTTTCTGAGAGACATTTCCTAAATTCTTTAACTTTCTTTCTTTCTTTTTTTTTCTTTCTTTCTTTCTTTCTTTCTTTCTCTTTCTTTTTCTTTCTTTTCTTTCTTTCTGTCGAAAAATAACTTGCTTGGAGTCATTTCGAATTTTATCAACAAAATTCTTTTGAAACTACAAAGGCCTTTTCCACAATATTTCCCTTTCCACATGTTTCCCACAGCGTCTCGAATCTACACATTGCTAGCATGGCAGGCACTGAGAATACTCACCAATATCGACTTTGTCTTCTTCCCCCTAGGTCCCTAAATATACATTTCTTCCAGCCTTCCCTGTAGGTAGGTGTGGTACATGTCCCGGCCACCGAAATGTGAGTGGAAGTAATGTGTGTTTCCTTGTGTAGGCCTGGCCCAAACTCATTCTTTCCCCATGGACCAGCTTGAATGGAGGGACCTCAGGAGGAGGAGGGAGCCCCAAGACGGAAGGAGCCTGGGCCCGTGAATAACTTTATACAGCAGATGCCACCCTTCCCCATCTGCACTGAACTCTGCATAGGAAAATATACACAGTAATAAGCCACTGGAGTTTTGGAGTTGTTTATACAGAAGCTCATGTTAGTTACTCTAATTAATACAGCTAGGTCAAAACTTTGGTAATTATTGCTTAGGAGACCTGGTTTGCTTCTATCTAGAGTAATTCTATCTCTGCTAGATATTGGCAACAAGTACACCCAAAAAGCACATTTCTTAAATCCCTTTGCCTTTAGTCTTTTTTTTTTTTTTTTAAACTATCGCCAAGACCACTGGATACACCCTTTCCATCATATTGACGAAACACATCCTGGTGGACCATCTGATCTTGCCACATTCCCCATTCGAGAACATGTCCTTTGCATCACGTTATTTGTAATTTCAGTCCAGGTCTCTCTGCAGAGCTGGGCAAAGCATAGCCGCTACTGTGCACTTAATCAATCATTCATTATCTTAGAGAATTACTTTATAATTACACTAAGTCCTGGGCTAGGAGTTGGCCAATTGAAAACCGTCAGATAAAAATTAAAAGTCGTCAGCAAATTTGAATTATATTTATTTATACATTTCAGGTGGCTCTTTATAGCGATCTTTTAGTAGCCCATGCATTTAATACAAACCACAATTTTTTTGTATTAAATTTATAAATGGAATAAAACATAAATGGAATCCGTTACGATTACTGTCTCCAGCCTCTTGGGATGAATAAGCAAAGTCAATATGGCCACCATACTTTGTATTCTTGCTTAGTAACTCCTTTCTCTCATCTTTTAAAAAAGTTCTTAGCATTCACTACAGTTATAGCTAAAAACTATTTGCTTGTTTATTGACTGTTTTTATTATCAGACTGTAATGCCCAGGACAGCTGATCTTATCTGTTTCTGTTCATCCAATACATACTTACTGAATGCCTATTGTCGGACGCTGTTGCAGGTACTGGGGAATTAGACATAAATAAGGTATGGCACCCGGCTTCCACGTGCCTGTAGTTTGGTGGAGGAAACAGGCAATAAGCCTATAAATAACGTATACTGGGATAAATCCTATGTTGTACTTTTCACTTCACGCATCCTTGGCTTGGTGGTAGTGGGGCTGGCTGTCTGTCTGTCTGTCTGTCTGATGGCCCAGCCTGCTTGAGAAGTGCCTCTTTTGCATTCATATGGTTACGAACGTGACTGTATTTGTATCACAGGACTCTGCACAACTGCTCGGACCACAGAGGACTACTGACCTACGTTGCAGCAACCAACTTCTCTCTTCTGAGAGGCTGGAATTGGAACTGAGAGATTCTAATGCAGTCTGAGCTCTTCAGCTGAATTGAAAGAGGGTCTGTAACCTATAGAGTCTGTGTGGTGGCCATCCTCTGCCAGACAGCTGGGCAAACTGAGAACGCTAGTCTAAAGAGAGAAGAAAGGAGCAAGGCATGGAGAGAGGTAAAGATGAGAGATTTTATGGTCGGAGAGAGACCTGAAAACCCATTTCATATGCTGGTTCTAGTCCTTTCTCCCATGAGACATCTGTACTTTATGGCCCTTTTCTCTCTCTCTCTCTCTTTTTTGCAAAAGCTATTTTATTAGTGTCTTCTGTTTTCAATCACGTCTGGACGGAGACATTTCTATTTAGTATAAAATATTCATAATTCTACTTAATTTCACTCACTTTCATAGTGTAAGACACATGTACTATCACCAAAAAATGTAGCTCTTTTTTCCGTGTGACAAACATCGCATCTGTTGGATTTGAACACTTAGGAATTCTAGCAGCGTTTCTCAGGTGTTCGCCCAGAAGTTTCCCTGTTTCCTCACTGGTGATTTTATACTGCAGACTCATTTCTTTTCAAGGGCAGAACATCAAAGGCCAACATTCTTTAAACTCCGTGAAAAACACTATCACATGTGTGCACCATCTTTTGTGGCTAGTTAACATTCAGGGGAGAAAATAATTCTTCTTATAAACATCAATGGTGTGTTTGTACTCATAAACAAAAAGGCTTTGATAATGAACGCTTTGATTTGAGCTCAGTAAGTTGATCAGCTAGTCTGATTAACAACTGTTAACTGGAGACCCCAGAATCTGAGCACACCCAAAATTCATTGCTTGAAGGTCCGACTCAAGAAAAGGAACTTAGACTTTTATGTAACTACGGCTTTACATGTATATTCACGTTGCATTTATACTTAAATTTTATATTATACACTAGAGAGTTCTGTAACAGCACACCTATAAACATCTGCTACTTCCAAAGCCCATTTCTTCTTTGTTCCGCACAGACATGTCAGGCGCTGTGAATGTAAGGGGAGTAAGACTTGGTCTCTGTCCTAAATGAGCTCAGTCTACTGGAAAAGGCAGACAGGAAACTGGACACCATCACGCCGTGCTCTGATAAGTGCCTTGCCAGAGACACCAATGCGGATGAGAGGCATCTAATCTGTCCTGAGGTAAGCCTTTGGGCTGAGTCCTACAGAATCAGCCGGAGTTAGGCAGAGCCAGAGTAGAGGCAGAGACAGATTTGCTGAGAAAAAGGAGCTCGTGTACTGGCAACAATGTGAGGCGGAAGAGGGTCTACAAGCTAAGATCCAGGGTAACAGCTGCACCAACAAGTCACTCTGGATAGTTGCCTGTATTTTCCCCCAAAGCTCCTGTTTCCAATGCTTTTCATGTGTTCTGATTGCTCTAGAAATTCTGATTCAGCTCAACAAATATTTATTGAGAACTTAGTAAGTTTTAGGTACTTTTTAGTCCCTGGGAGTACACAGATTGAGTAAGACGAGGGAATAGTACTTGTCCTAAGGACGCCCAGCCCTAGTGTCCCGGGAAGGCAGACACACAGCACCTGGAGACGGCTCAGAAGGACACATGCGTATCAGCCAAGGGACAACACAGCCTCAGGTGAGCCTTTAAGGATGAATAAGAACACACTAGCCATGGGGACAACAAACAAAGTGAGAGAAGCATTTCAGAACGGGGAGGGACACGAGCAACAACTGGCAGGGACAAGGACCAGGGCACAGGGAGAGAACACATCTGACAAGTAGCTAGGAAGCAATACAACTGAGATGGGACGGCTCAGGGCGAAAGAGGGGGTTAGTCGATTTGACTCCAGGTTTATGACCGACTGGACGATCCATTAACTGAGGCAGGGACCGCAGAAGGAATTTGGGAAGGAATAAAGGTCACGTGGAAGCTGCGGCGTAGCCACATCCAAGTGGAGAGAGAAGGAGAAAAATGGGATTATGGCTAAGGAAGTTTTCTCAGGAACACAAACGGCAGGTGAGCTGAAATCACAATGGCGGACACGAAGCGAGGAAAGCCAGTGTCAAGGAGCACAACTGAAGCAGAATCCTTGAAAAATAGCAGGCGCAGCTCAGGAAGGAGCTCACAAAGGAGGTGAAGTCGGGGGCAGTGCGTCTCTAGGAGGATTCAGGAGTCAAGACTCAGTAAGATACTGAGTCAAAAAGTTTACACTCTGCCGAAGGCTGGAGAGATCTTCGAGAGAGGCTCTGTAGAGTGGCACAAATGTCAGGCCGCCATGATGGGGGAGTGAATGGAAGGGAGGAAGTGGTCCCTGGGTGTTCAGATCACTCTTGTAAGAAGGCTGCCAGAGAAGGGGAGGTGAGAGAAGGGCAGTCCCGATCTCTATTATCTATCACACTTTATTTATTTTTTAAAAACGTTTATTTATTTTTGAGGGAGAGAGTGACAGAGTGCAAAGGATGGGCAGAGAGAGAGAGAGAGAGAGAGAGAGAGAGAGAGGATCCCAAGCAGGTTCCACGCTGTCTGCGCAGAGCCCAACACGGGGCTCGAACTCACGAACCCTGAGATCATGACCTGAGCCGGAATCAAGAGTTGGACGCTCAACCGAGCCACCCACGCGCCTCTCTATCAATACTTTTAAAGGAAAAGACTAAAAGACTTAAGTGGGTTTCCAGGCTGAGAGGAAAGCCGGCAGAGACAGAGAGACTAAAGGTATTGGCAAGAGGACGTGACTCAAGGAAACAGTCCTAGAGGAGAAAATTGTCCTAACGAGGTCATCTACTTTAACAAATTTTAGCTTCTAATGGTGTCTAGCCAGGAGAGTTGTCGAGCATCTGTGGAAAGCAGGAGCAGCAGCAGGCAGGCAACTGGTGCTGGGCTTGGACAACCCCAGAGAATAGGAGACAGGCTCTCTCCCTTACTAATCCTGGAGGCTTCTGACTTGCGCGGTAAAACCCCGTAAGAGAAGTCACGTGTAGTGAGATTAGAAAGTTCACCCCCCTCGTCTGCATCTCCTGAAATTCTGTAACAAATGACAGAACACAGCCCCCAGTCCAAGGGATTGTAATCGCTGCACAAACAGCACTTTCTTGGGCTGCAAAGGAGTCAGATTTGAGTTTGAGTCTCAGCTTTGCTAGAGATTAGCTACCAGCTTTGGGCAATTTCTTTGCTCTAGGCCTCAGTTTCTTGACTTACAAAATGGAGCCAAGCGATTGATGCCGCAAGCCTAGATGGTGAGGCTTAAGCAAGTTCACAGGCCTGAAAGTGCTCTGTAAAAAATCACGCTCTCTGCAAATAGACGGTGTACGATGCACACGTAAAGATGGGATTTGAAGTCTCAGAAAACTGGGCAAAGCCCACGCACAGTTTTTGTTGTTGTTACCCCTGTAAAAAGACATATCAATTACAAAGGAGAGTGTTAAAGCCAAGACCTTCAGCTTTCACTGAAGACCAATTCCTTGCAATCCTGAGGAGCCAGAAGGTCAGGTGTTGAGGGTGGAATACAAATGTGTTCTCCCAGGGACTGGAGCCTGGGGAAATGGGGCCACAGGGGCACGCACTGTCCCTGGAGGCAGGGGGCACCAGTGCACAACGGAGACTGTACCCACAGGACTCCAGGCTGTATCCTCACAGTGAAGGGCTCAAGTTTGAGTCAAGACAAACCCGGGTTCGAAATCTGACTCCGTCACGTATCAGCCGTGTAACCTCAGACAATCCAAATGCACTGAGCTTCCATTTCCTCATCTGTAAATTGGGATGACAACCTCTACCTTGAGAATGCTGTAATGATTAAATACAACGTGTCTGTATCTGTGTAATAATGCATGCATGCATTTGTGTGTGTGTGTGTGTGTGTGTGTGTGTGTGTGTGTGTGTGTTCAATTGTAAGTGTTCAATTAATGGTAGCTATTATGTTGGGTCTGTTGTTGTAGGCTTCACAGAAGCTTGTTTTCACACACAGCTGTTATTTACTGATACTTACTAAGAGCTTTACAGGTATAGTGTTAGCTAAACATAATGTTTAAAGTACAGGATCGAGGGGCGCCTCGGTGGCTCAGCTGGTTGGGCGACTGACTCTTGATTTCAGCTCATGTCATGATCTCACGGTTTGTGAGATCGAGCCCCATGATGGGCTCTGCACTGACAGTGTGGAGCCTGCTTGGGATTGTCTCTCTCCCTCCCTCTCTGCCCCTCCCCAGCTCGTGCACACATGAGGACTCTCTCTCTCTCTCTCAATAAATAAACTTTAAAAAAAATCTTAAAGGGGCGCCTGGGTGGCTCAGTCGGTTAAGCGTCCGACTTCGGCTCAGGTCATGATCTCACGGTTCTGGGGTTCGAGCCCCACGTCAGGCTCTGTGCTGACAGCTCAGAGCCTGGAGCCTGTTTCAGATTCTGTGTCTCCTTCTCTCTGTGACCCTCCCCCGTTCATGCTCTGTCTCTCTCTGTCTCAAAAATAAATAAACGTTAAAAAAAAAAAAATTTAAAAAAAATCTTAAAAAAAAAGTATAAAATGTATTATGTCAGTTGAACTTAAAAAAATTTTTTTTAATGTTTATTTATTTTTGACAGAGAGAGAGGGAGAGAGAGAGAGAGAGAGACAGAGCATGAGCAAGGGAGGGTCAGAGAGAGAGGGAGACACAGAATCTGAAGCAGGCTCCAGGCTCTGAGCTGTCAGCACAGAGCCCGACGCGGGGCTCGAACTCACACACCACGAGATCATGACCTGAGCCGAAATCGGATGCTCAACTGACTGAGCCACCCAGGAGCCCCAGTCACTTGAACTTTTAAAACTGAGAGCAAAAACTACTTCTATTCTATTTTTTTCTCCATCCTTGGGTATAATAAAGTCTCTAGCACAGAGCAGGGATTTAAGAAATGTTTGCTGAAAGAAGGAAGAAAGGAAGAGAGGGAGGGAAGAAGGACAGGAAAAGCAGAGGGGAAAAGAGAAGGAAGCAGATGGATAGTGAGAATACTGACACAGGTGTTATGAAATTCAAGGACTGACAAAAACAGAGACAAAGCATTTCCGAGCTACTGAATGAATAAAGACTTCATATAAAAAAGTCACTTTCTCGTGCTGATGTGATTTATTTTTACTCCTCTAAGCTCTGGTATAATCTTTCCCTCCATCTGGCAAGTGGGAACGGACCAGCTATATTTCAAGTTTGCTAACAAAGATTGCTTAAGGTAAATATTTGTGGCTTGCCAGAGCAAACCATACCATTTCAGTTTTAGGTTGTTTTAATGATAAGCTCCTTCAGATCTAGCTCCATTGATACTTTGTAGCACAGCATGGAAGTACATTGGACTCAAATTCCAACTATATTTAGAATCCCTTTCACACTGCATCATTCGAGCAGATGTGGGGCCAGCTGCTGTGAATTCTTTCCTAGAATCTTACTGAGACGTAGATTTTGGTACGATTTTCAAAAATAAGTTACACAGGTGTCATCTCTGAGTCAATTAGCACTCTAGCTATAAAAAGAATATGTACAAATTGGGCTCTCTTCCTACGAGTTCCGAGACAGGAACAGGGTTTTCGCTGTTTCGATCAATCTGTTTTCATTTGATTGTATTAAGCGATTTTTTGCCCGCAAAACAAAAATAAAGTTCTCCCTGGGCTGTGCCACTGCAATTTTGTTCCCTTCTTGCTGTTAGCATTTATTCTAATATTATCATGGAATGAGGTGATTGGATAAAATCCTTTCTTTGGATTCAGATTCAAGTAATATTGATGGAGCACAAAACTCTGGGAGTGCCTCCATCTCCGCTACGTTATTTTCCTGCTTAGGAAAAGCGGTTTAAAGATATCGAAACAAGCCTGAATGACCTGTCTCCAACACCATGGTAAGTCCGGAAAACAGCTGAAAATCCTGAAAGCATGTGAACCTAAGTATCTTGGGGGCAGGGCCAAGGTCACTGGTTCAGCAGTCCTGGACAAGGCAGGAACGTTCGTAGACCAGTTTCCTCACTTCTCAAACAAGGTCTCATGGACTGGTTGGTCTCAGATCCCAGGCGGCTTGCTAGAACCTCCTGTGCCCTGCAGGAGACCACAGTCATGGGCCTGCCTCAGTGTGCCATTGAGTGGTAGCCACAGTGAGGACCTTTTCAAAAGCAAATCAAATAATGAAGTTGTGAGAGTTGAGAAAACTCTTCTCTCTTCAGGGGGGTATTTTTTCTTTAAAAAAGTGGGAGTACCCAAAAGTCAAATTTACATTCTGTAAATTTTTGTTTTAGTCATTCTAAAGCCAATAATATTCTTTTATCTCATTTTCTTTCTTTCTTTCTTTCTTTCTTTCTTTCTTTCTTTCTTTCTTTCCTTTTTCTCTCTCTCTTTTTTTTTTTTTTTTTTTTGAGAGAGAATCCCAAGAAGGCTCAATCTCACAGCTCTGGGATCATGACCCGAGCTGAAATCAAGAACGGAACACTCAACCGACTGATCTGCCCAGGCAACCCAACCCCCTCACCCCGCCTAAAGCCAATAATATCCTAAGGCTGTGTTGTGGACCAGTGTGCCTGAGCGGAAACCGAGGGATGGGCAAAATTGGCCTTGGGTTCCTCCACCATTGCCACGTCGACGGTGCTGTGTCACGAGGGCCATGCGCCTTCCCCATGTGGTTACGCTCACAGTTCTCCCCTGCCATCAGACAGCAATTTTCATCTGTGCATCTCTTCATGTGTTATAATACTTAATTACACTTCATCTTCATATTATCCTAATCTTACTGATGCTCAGAGAGGTTAAGTGGTTTCCAGTAAGTCCCAGCTACAAAGAGAGGCAGAACGGGTGCCTAAGCCCAATTCCTTTGATTCTCAGTTCAGTGCTGAGTTAAACACAACAGTAGCAGCAGTGGTGAAGAAGTATTCTGCATTTACTGCACATCAGGCGTCGAGCTAAGAGCTCCACATACAAGGCCATCTTATTTCATCATGGTAGGAACTCTGTGATGTAGGTATTATTATAATCCCCACTCACAGATGCGGAAAGTGAGACCACAGAGAGGTTACGTGATACGCCCAAGGTCTCACAAGTATCAAGACGTACAATCGAGAATCGCTTTCTCACTTGCTCGTTCGACAGTTACGCTAGATTTGCCTTCTTACGATAGATCGCTGCTGCCATCATGGTTTCCATCCATAATTCAGATGAAAATATATGCAAGAAGAGTCCAGGGCTGCCTAATATGGCCTCCGCTGGAGCTCTGAGTCACGTATAACACAGATCATTGGCATTGGGATATCCTGCTCTTGCGCGGCTCACAGATTCTCTGAGGGCACCGACTACATGGCTTTATTCTCAGTGTCCAAACACAACTGTATTACATACAGACAATTCATAGCAACCGTGTGCTGAGTGGAACCCAATGGAAATTACCAAGTCTTCGTCAACACAGACGGAAGTACAGACTGTCTCCTGGTTATAACTGCAGTTTAAAATTAAGCGACATAAGCCTGAAACCAAAAGGCTAAGTTTCGACTTTTAATTCAAGGGAATCAGCAGAGCAGAAGTAAGTATGTGACCCACCAACTACGTGTATCCTGCAGACAGGTGTACGTTGCCTTTAAATTTCGAATCAATGGCCAGTATTTAAAAATTGAGAGATTTCATAAGAAAAATCCCAATGTCCAGTTTCTCTAGAAAAACTGAAACACATGACACTAGATGGGGTATCGGCTGGCTAGCTCACCAACCGCAATGGGACCAATTTCATCTATTTATATTCTGGGGCTGCTCTGGGATTCTGAGGTTGTGAACCTCAGAAGCTACAAAGAGGGCAGAAGAAGCTTTGGAAGTACACAGGAGTCTCCTAAGGTTCCTGAATCACTGCTTCAACCCAACAGTTGACTCTACGAGTCTTGCCATACAGTAACTTGAAATTTCAGCCATTTTGAGCTGTCATCTTTGCCTCAGAGGACAAAATAAACTGACTGCTCACTCTCAACCTGGTTTACTTGTCACCAAATCTAGAATGTGTCCAGCTTTAAGCTCTACCACAAAAACGATCAGGTCAGCGTCCCTTCAATGGCTGCGGGTCCGATGCTCCATGCTGATGCTTTACAGGTGGGGCAAAGAGCGAACTATATCGCACCGATACGTTTTAAGGAAGAAAGGCGGTCATTGGCAAAAACACTGAATCTTTTGAAAAAGCCACCTTTAATCAGCTTATTAGTTGTCACAAGGGTGTAGGCAAAAAGTTGACATTCGCACTCGCTGACCCCCTTCTGGGTAGGTGAGCAGGGTTTGCGTCCTGAAAATTCTGTGGTCTCTGCAGCTGTGCTACTATTCAGGAAGACCAGAGGTCTGCAGAGCCGCAAGCAGGGAACTAAACATGCATTTGAGAAAGTCTTTAATCACTAAATCAGACAGGTTTATGCAATGCAAACACAGCCACCGATGAACTACACTGGTATAAAAGGAGACTGCCCTTACTGAAATTTTGGATTATAATGTAAGAAAAACATTTCCTCCATTAGTCAGCGGCTTGCTATTGAATCCTATGCCTTAAATAATCTACAGACACTTAAGGGCTTTCTCTTGTCTGGGTAGCAAACAAAACACTAAAAACCTAGAAGGGGTCAACAGTATTGCTAGAATTACACATTCAGTATCATTTTATGTTACAATCAGCTAGACTTCAAAGAAAGACTTTAAAAATGTAGTTAATGGGATCATTTCTGAAGAGGATTTTTTTAAACTATGTATGATTGGAAATACGCAGTTTCTTTCACTGTTAAAAAAAAATAATGCCTGCTTGTTAGAAAGTCTGCAATCAACTCAGCTTTATTGCTTCAAATAAGCAGTTTGCACACAGAACAATAAAATTGTTTAATAAAAGAACATAATAGGCTTAGCAGATGTTGCAATCATAGAACATTTTAGGTAAATGGTTTTAAAAGGACATTTCCTCAGTTTAGAAACACACTTTGGAAAATGAAATTCAGTTGCTGATTTTATACAGCTTCTCTCTGAGGGAGTATTTGGGCTTTTTTTTTTTTTTTTTTTCTAGCAGACACACAAGACTGAGTTTACCATGAGCCAGCTTCCAGCAAAAGCGGGCCGGAGATTCGAATGTTAACTCCTTTAAGCAGCTCACATACCCACGTTCCTACTAATAAAGACATCTTGGTGGTTTCTTCCAAGACATCTTTACCATTTGTTCGCTGACAGCTTTGGGGTCTCAAAGAATATTGTCGCTTTCTCAGCAATGAATCCTTCAACATTTATTCAACACTCTTCAGAGGACATAAAGATGTGCCTCATTTCCTGCCTGCAAGGAACTTACGTTCCACAAGAAACACAGAAAATGACCAGATACAAGCTCGTGGTTACACAGTTCCGGACGGCTGGGTGTACTAAGTCGTTCCTCTAATAAACAATGCCACCTGCATAAGGACAAACTTCTGAAGGCTGATGAAAGACAGGGCTTCGGCTCAAAGGAGGAAAAAGTGTTACAACGTTTAAACGTCACTTAATGTAACCTATCTCCCAAGAAGATGTGCAAGCATGGCAGGCAGCCAACATTTCCAATTGCGTGCCTATTTCCTATCAGCAAAACTGGACGAGGTACTTGATCGCTTTAATAAATTATAAGTTATGTTTTAAGTCTGTATAGTGTCTCAGCACTTAGCTTCCAAAAAAGAAAAATCAAAGTAGTAATCTTCCCATCTTAATGCATCCTTTTCTGCCTTATGACCAATAAATGCCCCAACCCTAAATGCTCACGTTGTATCTGCTACAAGTCCAAGCGGACTTTACAGCAACTTAGTGACTTGATTCTAATTAGTTCCCTTACTTAACAAAATGCTTGTATCACATACCACACACCACAATAAATCTATGTGTGAGAGAAGTCAGCACGGTCCTTATCATTTTTAAGTAATGAGACCATTTGTCACAAGGAACTTATTCGGACAGTGGTTCAGAAAATGTTAACGTTTCTGCTGCCACAATCAACCATTTACAATATATATGCGGGGAGAAACAACCCTTAATATATCTCAGTGCTCCATCTGTGCTAACTGCCTCGGGCTCAACCATGTCTCAGCTCCCAGGTGCACTGAACCACATCTATCAAAATATTTACCCCTAGAATAGCTTTGTAATAAGAGTGGAATGTCCTTTTTGATGATTTCCTTTGAAAAATCCATATACTGGCATTTCTAAACTTTTGGAGATGATAGATTGCATGAATATACTCATTTAAAAAAAAACCCCCAAGGTGATTAATGTATTATAATACCTATACAAACACATAATATATTTAACATGCTTTATATTTTCACCTATGACTATGGCTCTAACTTACAGCTGAGTGCGCCTCATTTCTTTTTTTTTTTTAATTTTTATTAGTATGTTTATTTATTTTGAGAGAGAGACAGAGAGAGAGATTTGAGAGAGAGAGAGAGAGAGAGAGAGAGAGAGAGAAAGAGAGAGAGAGAGAGTGCGAGTGGGGGAGAGGCAGAGAGAGAGGGAGACAGAGAATCCGAAGCAAGGCTCCAGGCTCTGAGATGTCAGCACAGAGCCCGACGTGGGGCTTGAACCCATGAGTGTGAAATCATGACCTGAGCCGAAGTCAGACTCTCAAACGACTGAGCCGACCAGGCGCCCCTGAGCGCGCCTCATTTCTAATGCCATCCTGGTTCTCACTGTGAGTTGAATCCCTGCTAGATGGTTAGGAGGGAGACAATACTAGGTATGAACCTTCAGCGGCAACGGCATACCAACATGATACATGGCTAGTGAAAGCTATGAAGGTCTAGAGTGGTTGTTGAACAGGTTAAAGCAAATCAGCTTCTGGGACTGCAATTTATGTTGCAGAACGAAAAAGAAAAGAGCACCCAAAATCTTAAATACAGAGAACAAACAGAGGGTTGGGGGGGGGGAGGGGCACTGAGGAGGGCACTTGTTGGGATGAGCACTGGGTGTTGTATGTAAGCGATGAATCATGGGAATCTACCCCCAAAACCAGGAGCACACTGTATACACTGTCTGCTAGCCAACTCGACAATAAATTATAGTTAAAAAAAAAAAAAGAAAACTGGGTAGGGGAATTCCTCCTGATGCAGCAAAAACATACCAAAAATTTACCGAACTTTTAAATATTCGGTGCTCATTGCAGAGGAAATACCTCGACCATCCCGTCCACATGGTCACGGCATGATCAGTACTTAAAACAGTGGTTCAGCACTCTGAGTCTCCCCAGATGTGAAGGGCAAGTGGAAAGTCAGTCCCGGCATGCCTCGCACAAGCAAACAATGGAAACACCGCAGGTCCCTCCGCTCCCGCACGGTTCCCAGGTCCTGGCTGTGGTGTCCCTTTGCTTCATTGGCTCTAGCAAAGTTTTGCCCTCGGGGCTTCTGTGCCGCCCCCAACTTCCTATCCTCGAAAGGAACCAGACAGGGTGGCAAGTACACTGAACAGGGCCAGGCAGAACATTCAAGAGGCTCTTACTGGTACCACCCAAGGGCCCCAAAATTGCTCAACGTCTCCATAGGAATGTGGCACCCATTCTGCGTAAGTGGGGGGAAATTCCCTTCAGTTTCTTTTTTCTTTTTGTCAATAAAATAAAATGAACGTAAGTAGAATAACAAAATATCCTTACTTCCTTCCCTTCATAACAATGATGACCATTGTTACTTTACTACAATCAATTAATATCCAGCATTAATTGGATATTAATCCAACTGTCTGGGTCTGAGAACCCAGGCATTTGGAAGATATCAAATATACTTAACTTTTAGAGTCCCAGCGTCAACATCACATCAAACATACTAAAAGTTGTATTCATAAGCCACATTTAAAAAATAACTTTATGGGGCACCTCGGTGGCTTAGTCGGTTAAGCATCTGACTCTTGATTTCAGGTCAGGTCATGATCTCACACTTTGTGAGATCAAGCCCCATGTTGTGCTCTGTGCTGACAGCGCTGAGCCTGTTTGGGATTCTCTCTCTCCCTCTCTGCCCTTTCCTTGCTCTCTTGCTCTCAAAATAAATAAATAAATAAACCTAAAAGAATTTAAAAAATAATTTTAAGGCCAGGGCGCCTGCCTGGCTCAATCAGAAGAGCATGCAACTCTTGATCTCGGGGTCGTCTGAGCCCCATGCTGGGTGTACAGATTACTAAAAAAAAAATTAAATTAAAAAAAAAAAAAAAACTGATGGCCAAGGCATTTTTGAAAGAATTTTTGCCTTTGTTTTTGAAACTATTTGGCTACTACTCATTTATTCCATAGTTGGCTATGATTTCTCAGTAATCATGGATACATTTAACATCTACTGAAGACAAAAAAATCTGATTCTGTATTTGTTTGCTTAAACATTTATTGTTGATCCCGTACTATTTTTGAGCCAATGTTTTTTCTTTGGCGATTTCCGACACTTTGAGTGTTCTAAAAACGATATTATTTAGTCATTGCGCCCCTCGTGCCTAATGATTACCACGATGGCCTTGACTGTAATAGCCAGAGAGGCAATGTGAGGGGGAGACACCTCCATCGGGACTGCAGGAAAGACACAGGGGGAGCACGGAGGGAGGGAAACGTAGGTGAAGGAGACGATGGCCGATGGAAGCTTGTTGTGGGGGCTGCAACCCAGTGAAACAGCAGACAGGGTATCGGACGGTTCGACAGTCACTCTGCCTATGTCTCACACGAGACACAGATGAAGAAAGCACGTTCTCTCCTCTCAAGGAATTCATTACTTAGTGGGGGAAAGAGGGCTTTCAGACAGCATGTGAGGCAGGGTGGGTATGCTGCTGTCAAAGGCTTTCCAGAAGAGATGGCATTTCGGCAGGTTCATTTACTGGCAGAGTAACCATGAGCTTCATTTGCTCATCTGTAATTGGGACAATAACACTGACTTCACTGGGTCAGGAATCACAAAGAGACATACGTGTACGGTACACTACCTGTGTCAAATGTACCTTCCTTTCTTCTTTACTTAAATGAGCTTTTACCATGTGTCAGAGGCTCTGCCAGGCACTGTATATACAATGGACAATACACATCAGGTTGCCTTCATGAAGCTTGTAACAGAGACTACTCTAGGATACGAGGAAGGTGGGCCAGGCAGAAGAATCAGTGTGAGCAAAAGCAAAAAGCAAAAGTGTGTTGAGAGAGCAATCAGTCACCCAGTTTTTGGAAGTGAGGAAGGAGGAAGGAGGAAGGAGTGAGGAAGAGGGTTTGAGGATGTTTGTTACTGTCAGTGGTTAAGACCAACAAAGAGTAGGAAAACCACTCAGCCGCGGTAAGTTAGGGGGTAGAACAGAATGGCAAATGGGTTGTATCTACTATATCAGTTCTCATCGGTTGGTAATGGCTTCCTGGAAGGCCATATTGAAAATGAACTCATGACTGCCAATGTCCATCACGGGCACTGTAGGGGCTAGGTGTAATATGTGAGTGGCAGATAGGGCATTCTTTGTCTACATGAAATTGAGCACTGTCTTTGTAAAGAGTCACATCCGGAAGAATGTGTGTCATTTCCTTAGCAGAGACCTAGAAACTAGAGCAGGACAGAAGACCCAGTGGGGGAGGTAGATCTCTGACGAATGGCCCAGCGGAAGGCCAAGAGATCAAAGGAATATAGGGTAGTGGTGACTGCTTTAATGAATTGGCTTAGTGTGGAATTCATGTCAGGCTGAGTCACGAAAATGGAGCCAACAAATTGGGAAAAGTGAAAAAGGTTGGGTTATGGAGACAGAGTTCCGTGTTCAAGTTACAGCTCTTCCAATTATTAGCTGCTTATGCCACTCAATCTTTCTAAACCTTAGTCTCTCAGGATAAAACATGTGGATATTCGTACCTCACAGGTTTGTGGAAATGACTAAAACATACTGGACAGTACCTAAAATGCACTGGGCGCTCAATAAATAGTACTTCTCTTCCTCTTTTCTTGAAGTGACTGAAGGTCCATAAATAGAAAATTGTGTAGGTCTACAGAAAAGGAAGGAGTTAGACGGTAACTATCCAGTGTGGCTGGGCTGGGCAGTAGATGAAAATTACAAATGCCTAGAATTAAGAAGTCAGGGAGTGGCGAGATTGGAAGCCACTGGTTTGGCTGGCTGTCCATGGGCATGGTCTCGGAGGTCACATAGAAAGTTACAGTGAAGGGGGCGCCTGGGTGGCGCAGTCGGTTAAGCGTCCGACTTCAGCCAGGTCACGATCTCGCGGTCCGTGAGTTCGAGCCCCGCATCAGGCTCTGGGCTGATGGCTCGGAGCCTGGAGCCTGCTTCCGATTCTGTGTCTCCCTCTCTCTCTGCCCCTCCCCCGTTCATGCTTTGTCTCTCTCTGTCCCAAAAATAAATTAAAAAGTTGAAAAAAAAAAAAAAAAAAGAAAGTTACAGTGAGGAATATGGAATGGAACCCTGCTGGTGGAGCTCACAGCTCATTGTGAAGATCATTTTAACCACAGGTTATGATAAGTGTGCCCCAGAATTAGGCAAAAAGGACACGAGAGGGTTAGGGGACAGGGGACAAGGTGAGAGAGAAACTGGGGAAATTTTCACAAAACGGCAATGAGAGTTGCATCAAAGGTCATCAAATTTTTTCCCAAATGCAGCGAAAGAAAACCACTCTTCTACGAAAAGGGAAGAGTATGTGGAACAGAAATTAAGTGAAGAGTTTTAGGGGCCTTTTCAGCAAAGATGTCAAAATCACACAGGACAAAGGCAGGAATGAGGAAGACAGGGGAAAAGAATGAGTCAGGGGCTGAGGTCACCTAGGATAACCTACTATTCTCTTGTTATTGTTTTTATTCTCTTCAAATTGGCCAAAACAAACCTTAAGACCAATCAAGAATAGATTCTTATCGTTAGATTCTAACCCTAGTCACTGAAACTCAACATGCATTTACCATACACAGAAAACAACCTAATTAGGCAAATAAATATGCATGAAACTGGAAATGTTATAGCCCATATGCAAAAACACTTGCCCAGCTGAAAACTGGTAGGTGACATCCAGTTAACTGAGCTTAGAAGACCTTGACTGACAAATCAGAAAGCAACTCGTTTTTAAAAGCCAGTATCGGGGCGCCTGGGTGGCGCAGTCGGTTAAGCGTCCGACTTCAGCCAGGTCACGATCTCGCGGTCCGTGAGTTCGAGCCCCACGTCGGGCTCTGGGCTGATGGCTTGGAGCCTGGAGCCTGTTTCCGATTCTGTGTCTCCCTCTCTCTGCCCCTCCCCCGTTCATGCTCTGTTTGTCTCTCTCTGTCCCAAAAATAAATAAAAAACGTTGAAAAAAAATTTAAAAGCCAGTATCATCTTCAAAAAAATTAAATGAGCTTAAAATAAAATCATTAAGTTGGTAGGAATTAAAAATAAATTCATGCAAAAATCTTGCCCTGAAGTTTTAAAAATCCTGTTTTGCTAACTTTAGAACCTCCTCATTTTCAGTAAATTAGTTGGAACATTTTTGTTTGTTTGTTTCATTTTCTGTTTTGAAATCTTGGATGCTTGAAGCCTTCCCTTGCGGTTGGGACCTCCAACCTGCCAGAGAGTGTGTATGGCTTAAGCTTCACTTGTATATTGGGGTGAATGAGGATGGGGTATACAGCAGTTATGTCTTTCTTAAACACAGTTTGAGATGCCCTTGTCTCAAGAGCTCTGGGAAGTCCTCTGAGAATGACATCATCACCAACGTGAATCATCTACAATATGTTCCACCTCGCGGAAGGAGAGGGACCTGAACACAGCACGAGTTAAGCTACACGGGGCAGGAGAGGCACCTGGCGCGGGGTGCTTTAGAAAACGTGGGCACCTACTGGCTCCAGGCTGTCCCATCAGGAGACAGGCAGGTTGTCAAGAAACACCCACATTGGTGAGATCTCAGGATTCTAAGATTTATAGTCCAGCAACCCCACTTCATAGGGATAGAAACACAGTCACGGGAAAGGATATCAGGTGACCCTCACCTGTAATCTGAGCCAGGAATGGAGCCAGAATTAAGAAACTGGTCTCCCAACTTTACCGGTCGTTCCTAAGCCCCCTTTACTAAACTGAAAGACACACACTTCAGGGGATGATCTGAAGAATCGCCAGCTGTGGTCTAAATAAAGAATGAAATAAACACCAGTTGCAACCTCAAATACGTCCATAAGCTGTAAGTCGGAAAGGTAGTTTTAAAATAATACTTTCTAATTCTTTTGAACTAAAATCAAATTTGGGACGCCGTAGGAAGGCAGTTCAAACAAAAGCTAATTTTGTTTAATGAACTAACCAGGAAGGCATTGTGAAAGTATTGTGCAACTGAATGCTTAGCTAATTACTGTGAGATCAAATAACTGTTACCATGGTTACTGCACACTGTTTTCCATAATAACTTTTATCACTTCAATAAATCTTTGTGACGCAACAAATATAAAAAGTTTACTGTAACATGACTATAATGTTTTGGAAGGCACACACTGATGACTGACCTACTGAAATTACCTTCCCATATTTGTCAGTGAACAAGGGGTGATGCCCTATCTAGTTGACTCAGTGTCAAAATGTTTCAATGGCTCCTTGAAGAAAAGTCTGTAATTCATCAAAAGTTGAATTTACCTGGTCCTGTCATCCGACAGAAAAAAATCAGAGGGCTCTCTCAGCATCACATCTCGTCTTTGGGAATAAAAATAACAGCAACCGTTTATGAAGCAGTAATTGTCAGGTTGCACGCTGGGCAGCTGACCGACGTCACCCTGTAATCTTTCCCACTCTGCTGCGGGAAAAGGATCCGGCTAGTGTCATCCAGCTCCCTCTTGGAAGACATTTCAACCCAGGTCAGTCTAGCTCCAAAGTCACTTTTCTTTCCAGCACACCACACAGCCTTATGTATATAAAGACAGACAGACAATTTCTATAATAACTGTTTTCTTGCTGCTGAGTACTGGTAAATTTGCACCGAAGTGCCATCGGAGGCTCCCTGACATAATGACTGGCTGGTCTGTTAGCTGGAATGATGTCATTGCTCCACTGGAAAATGGGCCTTCTTTCCCCGGATATACTGGAGTTAAGACTTGCTTATATTCCTATTCCTGGCCCCTCCCCGCCTCCACATAGGCAGGGCTGAGTCATCTGGTCACTTTCACTTTTTGCTGTATCTTGCTTGCCCTTTTCTGTATCTAAATGCTGAGATTTCTAAGTGAAATAGTAAACATGATCTAATAAGTTAAGACTGACAATGAACATGAGTATTGAGTGCGATAAGATAAAGGAAACTGCAGATGTAGAATTCAGTTCTGCCGAGGTGAGGCTGTAGAGCCTCGGGCAGGTCGGTCACTGAGTATCTCTCTGGGCTTTCCCATCTGGAAAATGGGGCAGTAATCACCTACTAACTCACAGGGATATTATGCAGATTAATTATTTAATGTTGTTGCATTTTTTTTTTGAAGATACACAGTGCTAAGTCATAATAATCATCATCAAGGTGAAATGTAAAACATACATATGATTAGAGTTATTAAAAAGCACAACCGGAAACCACTGTTGAAAGGGTATCCTACTGCAATAAAAGCAAGGATGCATCTTCCAGAACCCTGAAGCAGAAACCCTAATTCATGAACCCTGATTCATACCTATTCAGCACTGTTCCAAAGGTCTCAGTTTCAGAGAGGCCAAAAGCCATTTATTTCATGGTTGGTTTCAGAGATGAACAGGTAGGATTCATGTCCGGGACTGAATCAGCCTTGGATGACTCAGCTGCTGTAATCTCTCTCACGTTTAGAGATAGCCAAAGGCTGACCCTTCTGTCTTTTGTCCCCCACCGCCCCGGCATTTAAGCTGCAAACCTGTCCTTGACTCTCTATCCGGTCTCTTACCACCTCCTATCTTTTCCATTCAACCCGTTACTGCTACTTCCCAAATACCTCTCGAATTCAGTTCCTTTTTTCCATGCCCACCTTAACAGTACCTTCAGGAAGACTTGTCTCCTTCCTGCCTTCCTGTCTCCAGTTTCCCCTCCTCCTTAAATCTATTTGTCATAAGGATTTGCATAATCGCATATACTGTTTCCAGTTCATTTTTTACTTCTTTCCTTATCCTACTCTCCTCACACTTGCTCTTTCTTACAGTTCCCGATGCTTACTGCTACTGTAACATCTACTACTCCAGGGGATTAAAATTTGTGTGCTTTGTACCAGATGCTGGTTCTGAAGAACCCCAAGGTCAGTGACTGGCCTTTACTTCAGCCTGGCATGAAGTGTGTATGTGCTCGATAAATGTTAAATGAATGACGGAGTGCATGAGCAAAAGCTTCCAGTGGACAGGTTAACCAGGTACACTGGTTAATAACTCTGTTGTGCCCTCAGCTTGGTAAAAGGCTCTTGACCGATTATTTTTAACTGCAGGTGATGACAGTAACTGATTCAGGATGTCTTGTTATTACGACTCAGTGAATTAAGTTGTCCTTTGTGATACAGAGCTACACAATTCAAGTTTGCCTGCAAGCTTTTCGATTCAGTCCGATTCCATGAACTACTGCCAAGAAGCAAACACAAAGCATAAAACAAGAGTGTTAATGATTTTGTAGAAAGCTGTGATCACGGAATGTTCACATCTATCAGAACTCCTACTATTAAAAAAAAAAACCCTCCTCTTCCAAAGTTATGTCAAGGGACAGGAAAGCAATTAATCAAGCAGTAAGTGGAATACAGAGGAAGGCCATTTTAGGGTGGTATGGTTTTGTTTGCGCCACAGATTGAAGAGAAAAAAAATGAAAGAAAATCAGTATTTTACTTCCTTGCTCTGGAATGCTACTAGACACATAAAACCAAGTCGGCCACATGTTTAAACCGGCTTCTCTTACTCAAAGTAAAAGAGCCAAATTTATCTTCATCTATTCTGGGGAATGAGCAAAAGCAGCCGTTAAGAAGCTCATATTCGGTGCGAATACAAAAGATCTCTCCCCAAATATCTGCTGATTAAAAAGATAATTCTCTGTTGGGGCGCCTGGGTGGCTCAGTCGGTTGAGCGTCCGACTTCGGCTCAGGTATGATCTCGCGGTCTGTGAGTTCGAGCCCCGTGTCGGGCTCTGTGCTGACAGCTCGGAGCCTGGAGCCTGCTTTGGATTCTGTGTCTCCCTCTCTCTCTGACCCTCCCCCGCCCATGCTCTGTCTCTCTCTCTGTCAAAAATAAATAAACATTTTTTTTACAAAAAAGAATTGGACTACATATTGAAATATTTTTTAAAAAAGATAAGTCTTTGAGATTGATAAACACAAGAGATTTAAATGTCACCTATCGATGGCAGTCTAAGGATTAAATTTCATTTGAAGTTCACACAATGGTCTTCCAACAGAATCACCTCTGATTTTAGCTTCTAACTTCCTGACACTCTCCCTCTTCTTGGATTTCGATTTTTGTTTTCTAAGCCCAAGACTGCTCCTGCGATTACTCATTAGTTTTGGTCTCCAAGCTCCGGCACTGCGGGGCAACACCAGCCCTCCTGAAATCATTCCCTCCCTTGGCTCTGCTGCTCCTCTGGGATCCAGCAGTCCTCCATCACAGACCGTTCAGCCTCGAGTTCCCTCCTGTTTCTAGCCAATGGATGTGTGTGTCCATCTCAGCCCTCTGTGTTGTGTCTGCTAAAACGTCAACGCTATATTGGAGTGTGCGACTTCTAAATAATTACTTTCAGCCTTCTTCTTTCTCCCAGTCCCAGGGCTGCACCTCCAACCACCTAAAGGATATTTTAATTGCTCATCACATCACTGCTTCAAAGAAAACATGTGTGAAATGGAACACACCATCTTTTCCTTCACTCGCAAACAGTTCCTTCTGCATTTGTGGGTAAGGATTGGCCATTCTCTAGGGCATTCATGATAAAACCTGGGGGTCCCCCTCCTTTCTTTTTTTAAAATAATATTTATTTGTTTTGGGGAGAGCACAAGCGGGGGAGGGGAGGGGAGCACAGAGGATCCGAAGGGGGCTCTGTGCCGACAGGCAGACGGCAGTGAGCCCGACATGGGGCTCAAACTCAGAACCACGAGATTATGACCTGAGCTGAAGTCTGACGCGCGACTGACTGAGCCACCCACCTGCCCCTCTCCTTCCTTCCAACAACCAGTCTATATGCTGGTGACGAATGCCAATGGCCTCTGACACATGGCTTGCAGTCTACCTTTTGAATTTAGCCAACCAAAATCAGAGTTCAAAATACTTACTGCTTTAACACACAAACTAGTATCGTCCCTGTCTCCAGTTTCTACTCTTTCCTTCATCATGCCACCAGATTAAACCGTTTGTATATATCAACCTTTTTTTGGCATAGACTTTTGTTTATACCAAAAGTCTCCCGTAGGTTCAGTATCACCTGTAAGATATCCACTTCCTAGCACAGCATTCGGCTCCCTCAGCAATTTGGTCCTGACCTTGTAGTCTCACTTCTCACAATCTCCCATAAAAATACCACATGGATGGAAGCCTACAGACATGTTTGTGCTCACTAAAGGAAAGCAATAAAGAGAACAGATGTTCTGTCTGGTCCTCAAACCAAATGTTCATGGCCTTTGTTTATAAAGCAGAGTTCTTATCCGGTGAAATTCTCAGGGCCACCGTAACTGCTAACATCACTCCTCCTCCTTCTCAACAGACACCGCAGCATAAATAATTCTAAGGTCTGTTTCCTTGCCCTCAACTCCCTTCATCTCTGGTAAGACTTAGTTGCAAAAAACAAACAAACAAACAAACAAAAACCCCCAAACTCTACCACTGCTGTCTTTTATTTTCCCTTCTATTTCTTTTTTAAAAATG
This sequence comes from Panthera leo, assembly GCF_018350215.1. Taxonomy (NCBI): domain Eukaryota; kingdom Metazoa; phylum Chordata; class Mammalia; order Carnivora; family Felidae; genus Panthera; species Panthera leo. The sequence goes on along the minus strand of NC_056695.1, from coordinate 67,827,882 downwards.
TATTTATTTATTTTGAGAGACGGAGAGAGAGAGAGAGAGAAAACTGATGGAACCACCCAGGTGCCCGTCCCTTCTATTTCTAATCTCAAAACTGCCAGTACTTTCTTTTCTTGTTCACCACCAACCCCACCCCGACCCCTCCACCAACAGGTATACTAGACCTGAAATTCTCAAGGATGCTTGTAAATTATTCCGAAGTAAGGCATGTATAAGGAAAATGATCTGTCCTTCCCAACAATATAGCAGGACCAATTGACAAGTACTTTAGAAAAACATAATCTTCAGAGAAAGAGATCATTTATACCTCCCTGTAGTCCCATGCGCCCTCCCGCCATAGAAGGTGAACACGGACAGTGCTGTTTGCTCATTACCATGGACTGTTTTCATTATCCAAGAAACTCACTAAAGAGCAAAGTCGGTAGGAATTTTGATTTCAGGGACATGCTGCTGAATTCCTTGTTGTTATTCTAATCACTAAATCATTCTATAATTTGAGGGTTTAAAAAAAAAAAAGACCTTGTCTCCCTCAGCTCATGCAGAATTAGCTATACTCATACATTCTTAATTTGACTCACAGAATCTAGTTCTAAGCAAGGCAGGGATTTCATAGTGTGCCCCTGAGAGAAGATTCATCCAGAAATGTTTAGAAGTCAAATAACTTAAAACCATAGAGGGTACATAATTACATACTTACAGAAAAAAATATGCGGAAAGACCATGAGGGGGTAATAAAGAGACTCACATAACAGGGTTTAAAAGCAGAAGAAAAAATAAACGACGACAACAAAAGACCAACAGAGGCTCAGAGGCAAGGAAGATTAGGTATTTTAGGTAGCTGTGTGGTGTGACAGAAAGAGGCCAGAAGCCTTGCTCCAAAAGTAGGCTCTGCTATGGACAGGCTTATGATCAAGGGCATCTATCTGTGAGGCGGGCTGCATCCTGGGGGAGGTGAGGGAGGCAGCGGCCTGGGGGCCAAAGTGAAGAGAGTACACAGAAACTCACTAAATCAGAACAAGTCCTATTTTAACGTGATATTCGAGCCATCAAAATGAATGCCCAAAAGAAATGCATGATGAACAAAGTAAAATTTTATGTTAGGACAGAACCCAATCCTGCCCTTAACTGCACGACTCACCTTAATCCTGGCCCTGTCAGATCCTGCGAATTTTAATTTTTTAAAGACTGCATACAAAATGTTATTTGTCTTGCCTATTGACTTTTTGGCAGCCTCTTAAACTCTGCGCCCCAGGCAAGTGCCTCACTCACTTCTCCCCAGCTCTAGCCCTGCTGCTGGTCTGCGATTTCTCATCTGTGCAACAGGAACACTGAAAACACGGAACCATCACTTTCTCAGGGTTGCTGCAAAGAGTAAAGGAGATACTTGCATGGGGGCGAGGGACTGGAAGAGGTGAGGACATTTAAAAAATATTATTATTACTTTAGGAAGAATGGAGTCATGAGGCAGAAAGATGGCCCAATAAAACTCCCAGGAGGTAACTGTGGCCAGCTGTCCCGCTCCCCTCTCCTCTCCTGTGCCAGTGCTCTCTGGGCCTTTCGGTCTCTTCCACGGTTCTCGAGTGGCTTCAAAGAACAGCCTGCCCCATCCTGTGCCAGGCCGCATGGGCAGGTAGGTGCCACTGCGTGTAACAGACACAGAGAGGACTCAGCAGAGGGTATACCCGAGGTAGCTTCTTGGAATACTGATTGTATCCGTTCTTCGGAGAATTATTTTTTGAAAGGGACATGAATAGAGTAGAAAATCTAAAACGAAACAGCAAAGATTAGAACAGAAACTCCAGGCCAAGAGACACGTGAAAAGATGTTGGGGGAGCCTGGGTGGCTCTGCCAGTTAAGCGTGGGACTCGGCTCAGGTCATGATGTCACGGTTCGGGAGGGAGCTCGAGCCCCGTGCTGGGCTCCACGCTGACAGTGCAGAGCCTGCTTGGGATTCTCTGTCTCTCCCTCTTTCTCTGTCCCTCCCCTGCTCGTGCCCTCTGTCTCTCAAAATGAACAAATAATTTAAAACAGAAAAGGTGCTCAACACCACTAATCATGAGGGAAATGCAAAGCCAAACCATGAGATACTGCCTTATACCCGTCAGAACAGGTGCCTTCGAACAGGAATAAGACGTGTTGGTGAGGATGTGGTGAAAAAGGAACCCTCATGCACTGTTGGTGGGCACGCAAACTGGTGCAGCCATGGTGGAAAACAGTATGGAGGCTCCTCAAGAAATTAAAAACAGAGATACCACAGGATCCAGTTATTCCACTACTGGGTATCTGCCCAAAGAAAACAAAAACACTAATTTGAAAAGATAGGTGTGGGGCGCCTGGGTGGCTCAGTCGGTTAGGCGTGGGCTTTGAGCCCCGCATCGGGCTCTGGGCTGACAGCTCGGAGCCTGGAGCCTACTTCGGATTCTGGGTCTCCCTCTCTGCCTCTCCCCCACTTGCACTCTTGTCTCTCTCTGTATCTGAAAAATAAGTAAATGTTAAACAAAATTGAAAAACGAAAAGATATATGCACCTCTTTGTTTACTGCAGCATGATTTACAATAACCAAGATACTGAAGAAGCCCACGTGTCCACTGATAGATGAACTGATAAAGAAGACACGGTGTATATATATCCGACGGAGTGTTACTCCAGTGGAGTGTTACTCAGCAATAAAAAAGAATGGGATCTTGCCATTTGTGACCACATGGGTGCCTAGAGCATATTATCCTAAGTGAAGTAAGTCAGATGAGGACAAACACCGTATGATTTTATTTGCACATGGACTCTAAAACACAAAACGAAACAAACGAAAAAGCTGAAACAGACCCATAAATACAGAACAAATTGATGGTTGCCAGAGGGGAAGGGAGTGGACAAAATGGGTGAAGGGGCGGTGGGCTGGGAGGGGGGGGGGGTGGCGATCCGGGCTTCCAGTTACCGAATGCGTAAGTCACGAGGATAAAAGGTACAGCACAGGGAACATTGTCAGTGGCAGTGTAACAGCGCTGCATGGGGACAGATGGCGCCTACACCTGAGATGAGCATACAGCATAATGCAGAGCTGCTCAATCACTGCTGTCTATCTGGGACTAACGTGACACTGTGGGTGAACTATACTATAATAAAATAAAACAAATCAAAAAGCTTAGGAAAAACCGAAACGAAGACAAGAAACTTCAGTGAAACTTCCCATTTGTTGCGGGCCACTTTGGACCATGCCTCCGACTTCCTGGGAGCAAGTCCTTCTCTGTCTTTTAGGGCTTCTCTAGAGAGAGATCAGGCACTCCTGTGGGGCATCCGTCACAGTCCTGGTTATTCTGGTCCATGTGTTCATCTGACAAACACCTAGAACACCCAGTTATGTGCCACACTCTGGAAATCTGGAGACGGATAAAGTATAGCTTCTATCTTCAAGAAGCCATCTGGGGGCACCTGGGTACCTCAGTAGGTTAAGTGTCTGACTTTGGCTCAGGTCATGATCTCACAGTTCATGGGATCAAGCCCCACGATGGGCTCTGTACTGTCAGCACAGAGCCTGCTTTGGTTCCTCTGTCCTCCTCTCTCTCTCTCTGCTCCTCCCCTGCTCATGCTCTCTCTCTCTCTCTCTCAAAAATAAACATTTTTTTTTATATATAAAAAAAGCCATCTGGGATTATCAGAGTATCAGAAGAGCTCTATATGGCAGGCTGAAGCTTCTATTTATTCAAAACATTTTTAGTGAGTCTGTCATCAGGCACTGTTCTAGGCCATGGGAAATAGCAGTGAGTGTAACCCAATAATCTCTCTGTAATGTAGGACTGATATTTCAGAGCAATTCTTGAGTTAGTCCAAAACTGGGTTTGCTCTAGGGAAGATTTCACCTCTCGTCTCATCCTAGAGCATCAGTGCGGTAGACCTAACACTTAGCAGTGTATCAAACGTGAAGCTAGAAGTGATTTTTTAGTTTCCTCACAAGATGATCTCTTCCATGATCCAAAAGGGATACCAGGGATGTCTAAGAGACAGGGCCCCTGGAAACATCATAGGGCCAACTGGACACCTCTGTACAAGTCCTTAGGAAGCTGCAATTAAGGTAATGAGTTATATTTGGCCACTTTGAAGACAGATGCCATCTTATCCCTTATGGCTCTCTCTGCCCACTTAGTCTGAGCACTTAACCAATACTTGTTGATTTAATGCAGTGTAATACTTGCAAATATGTTTTAGCAGCTATAGGCATCACTCTCCCACAGTGACATCTCTAGAAACTCTATGCCCCATGGATGGGAGATAAGGTGGCGGTACATGTGGAAGAAATGGTTTAAGGCTGTCCATCATCTACATACAGATCTGGTTCAGGAGAACAATAAAAACGTACTCATCCTTAATCCTGTCCAAAGCGGCAAGAAGATGGTCCAAACCACCATCACAGTCACGAGATTACCACGTCTTTACGCAAGGCCTGACAATTTTCAGATTTCTCTCAAAATCGCTATTTCATTTCATTATTTTATTATTACTATCTTATTTCATCTCATCACTATTTCACTATCCCATCAAAGCTATGAAGTAAAGATGATTTCAGTGATGAGGAAACAGTCACAGAATCGGTCTCACCTGAAGTCCCACAGATTACCAGGGAGTTTAAGAAAGCACCTGGACCCCCACTGTAGCATTCGCACCGTCACAACCAGCCTGTGCAGCTATTATAAGCATTGACTGCTCAAGTTTCAAAGCGCCTGGCAAAGAACAGGCACAAATACGGGCTTCCATATATACCTCTGTCACCCCCGTGTCTACAGCAGTATTCAGTGAATTAATACATGAACAATGAATGGATGAATAATAACAAACAGATGCATGAGGGGCCGGCAAAACTGAAGGAAGGTCTGATTCGTACTTGAGCTATACAGATAGCAGCTTTCACAGAATTACAAAAGACTGATTTCACAGATGCTTTTCAAAAGCTTCTGAGTTGCTTTTATAAGTTGCCTTACCTGACTGGCTGTGAAGCTAAGTAGGTGAATTTCCCTGACCTATTTTCAAAGCTAATCTTTAAACCCCACGCTTACAAAATCATAAGGACCAAATATTTGTTCTGAGAAAACATATAATGGCTCGGGCAAGGAGAAATTTAAAGAGTAAGTACCGATTAAATTCCCAGCATTGAAGATACTAACAAAAGGGCTGTATCAAAAGGCTTCATGTGTGATGAACCTCCAATGAGAGCTTTAGCTGCTATTTCTCAAAAGCTACTCAAGTCACAAGCCCAAATGCGTAAGAACAGTAAGAGCAGAGCACAGAAGCTAAATTAAAAAAGCAAAAAAAAAAAAAAAAAAAATGATGTTTCCATAAACAGTAAAAGCCTAGGATACTCGATCCAGACTACACATGAATATTAAGTGCAGTTTTCTGGTAGAAAAGAAAAAAAGTCTAGCATTTCCAACCTTCCGAACTTGACCACCTTCACACTCTCTCCCTAGATGAATGAAGCTGGGGTTCAGCCTGCATCAACTCGCTCTCGCACACTATCCAGCCCAAAAGTGTCCACATAAATGTTACACAACAAACTAGGTAAGTCCACAGAAAACTGCAGGTAAGGACAGGAACTCTGTGATAACTACGGAGTACTTTGGTTGATTCACAAAACAGTGATTTTTCTCCCCTTCGTTACTGAAATGTTAAGTACCAGGGGTTTCTTTACCAGGGCTATTGCATGCTTTTCTCTGTAGGCTCCGTTCAACACATGGTGCTCCTCTGCACACACACAAGATCATTCACCTGTGGGATGCGGTGGCCACGTTTTGTCTTAAAGTATCTGTGCTGTAGGGTATATTGGGAAATAAACATTTAAACCATGATAGTAGATAAAGGGGCTCACCTAGATCTAAATCCTCATTTTGGAAAGGAAATTCAAGCCCAGAGAGTGAATTATCCCTGGTTCATTACCGGACATGTGAAGGAACCAAAAGGACTCGAATCCAAATCTGCCGAGGGAAGCAGGCAGAACGGGTGGGATGCACACAAGTGCAGTCGTATGTTATATACATGTGCAGTCATATACATACAATATACACTTAGCCCAGTGCATCAAAGCAACCTGTCCCAAACTGTAATCATCTTTTTGCTACAGTGCTGTTTTGATGGAGTCCTGCTACTCAGATGACTTCATCTTTGATTTTAACCCTCCTGGTTCTATTCTGAAACATGCATTTTCACACTGGGCTGACACCACTGACTTAGCCCGAGGAATCAGACTCTCAAAATCTCATTCAGGGGCCCACTCCCTTCTACCCCACTCCGACTTCCACAGAGAAATCTCCTTCCATATTCCTTGACTTGAAACCCCAAACCGAGAGTAGTGTTGTAGGATGCATTCTAGCTCTGGCTTTGACACTGACATTGGCCTCCGGAAAGTCACTGACACGTTCTGGAACATTTTTAATGAATTATTTATTGAGCAACTTTCATGGTAAATATTATGTATCTGGCACTGAACCAGATACTTTATATATAGTATAGTAATAACGCATTTCTTTTAATTTTTAAAAAATGTTTATTTATTTTGAGAGAGAGAGAGAGAGAGGCAGAGAGAGAGGGAGACACAGAATCCAAAGCAGGCTCCAGGCTCTAAGCTGTCAGCACACAGCCTGATGCGGGACTCGAACCCACAAGCTGAGAGATCATGACCTGAGCCGAAGTCAGATGTTCAACTGACTGAACCACCCAGGCGCCCCTTTCAAAAAAATTTTTTAATGTTTTTTTATTTTGACAGAGAGAACAATGAATTTTCTAAAAGCGATGGGTACTCTGGGATATGATCTCACCAGATCCTCTTACCCTTCCCCTAAGGATGGTACAAGTATTCTTTCTATTTCACAAATAAGGAAGCCAAGGCTTAGTTCTCACTTGATTCTTCCTATTTGAAAGTAGAGGATCCTGAGGCTTAAAGAATCCTTACCCAGAACCCACCTAACATAACTAGCTTACTAGTGACTAGCCACTGAGTGGCTAGGAGGTGGCAAGGCCAGGATTTGAGCCCATATCTAGACAACCTGAGTCCACCATGGTGGACATTGTGAGGTGCCTTCCAGATGCTCCTCAGGAATGAAAACAGCCGGAGGGCTGTGGCCAGCAAGTCCTCTGCATCCAGCCCCCTTTGGAGACCACTTTAGTTAAAAGAGAGTTCCTTGGGGCGCCTGGGTGGCTCATTCGGTTGAGTGGCCGACTTCGGCTCAGGTCATGATCTCACGGTCCGTGAGTTCGAGCCCCGCATCGGGCTCTGTGCTGACAGCTCGGGGCCTGGAGCCTGTTTCAGATTCTGTGTCTCCCTCTCTCTGACCCTCCCCCGTTCATGCTCTGTCTCTCTCTGTCTCAAAAATAAATAAACGTTAAAAAAAAAAATAAAAAAAAAATAAAAAGAGAGAGAGTTGCTTGGGATGTCTGGGTGGCTCAGTTGGTTGAGCATCTGACTCTTGATTTCGGCTCAGGTCATATCTCACAGGTTGTGGGGTCGAGCCCCGCAACTGGCTCTGTGCTGAAGGTGTGGGGCCTGCTTGGGATTCTCTCCTTTGCCCTCTGTCCCTCCCCTGCTAGCGCGCTCTCTCAAAATAAACAAACATCAAACACACACACACAGTCACCTTACTCAAGACCATGCCCCTTCCGAGAGTTGACTGGCTTCTGACGGCTGCTCAGAGGTTATAAGGGCCTGGCTTTATTTTCCCAACTCAGGAACAGCTCTGAAGGGTCATCCACCTTCAGAACTCCCTGCAGGGTCTGCTGACGCTTCTGCTGAGATTGTATCATCAGCTTGACTTCTCTCTCTGCCCAATCCTCCTCCCTTCCCTTCCCTTCCCCAGGTGTTGATCCCAAGATCACTCCCTAGCAAACTTCTGCATGTCAACCTCCACCTCAGAATCGGCTTCCCAGAACACCCAACCTGTGGTATCTGGGTTCTTTCCACTTTACCAGGCTGCTGCCTCAGCTGCTTCATCTGTAAAAGGGGAGGTTGGTTTAGATGAGCCCCGTTTAGCTTCGGCTCCCAGACTACAGTGTGGCGTAGCTGAAAACAGTGAAAAGTTACAAGATCTGATTTCTATTTTTATTTCAGCCGCTTACTAGCAGTATGACCTTAACCCCAGAGATTCACTAACATTATCTACCCTGTCTTTCTCTCAGGGTTGTTGAAAGCATCAATTTATAAACTATAAAGCCTGTATTAAGATAAGCCCTATTTTCATGAGGATTATTACTGTTAAATTTGTGGGAGGAGGAGAGCAACAAGGGATGAAAATATGGCTGTTCTATAATTCTGGGGAGACCCAAACAAGGTCCTTGGTACCCCGCTGCAAGGCCAGTGGCTGCCCTTGCCCAGAGGGAGCCCCCAACTCAACCAGGGTCCACATCGTTGCTCTGAACATCAGGAATCCGTCCCGACTGGTGCAGGACTCTCACTTCCTCTTTACTAAGCTCTGTGAGAAAGCCAGAAGCCGCTGGGGGCCATTGGTCAGGCGTATCCCCACAATGCCTTGTACAAAAGATACGTCAGGAATTCTCTTCCAAATAATTCCCTTCCGTGTGTCACCTCTGGCCACCGAATAAAAGGAAGTCCCATCACCACCCCACGCCCCCAACCTCTCTCCTTTACCCCAACGTCTTACTCTTTGGCATTTTCTCATCTGTGGCTTTTCTCATTCTTGATTCCTTTCCAGATCTTTTCTATTTTGCCTTTGGGAATCCTGATGTCATTATTAAAAAAAACAAAACAAAACAAAAACAAAGCAAATCATTCCCCAGCTTTACCCAGAGTGCTCTATCGCCCTGCTGTAAACAAAACGTCGTTCTTCCTGGAGGCTCTGCTTCCTTCTCTGTGGAAACTGAAGATCATGGTCGAGACTGCACATTTTCCCCACTTCTGCAGCCAAAGGGGCCAGTTAAGGGGGGGGGAGGAGTGGGTTGGAGATGAGGGCATTCCCTTGGATAAAATCAACCATGCAGACGGTTACTAGTACAAAACTATCATTGCCAACATCGTGGGGGCCTTCAGGGTCTCCTGCCATCCCGCTCGCCTACTGCTAGCCAGCCCTTGCTTGCACTTCTTTAAAACGTTACTCTAAAACAAGTCCCTCTCTTCCATGCAGCTATTAATCCCGCTTTGCTCCCTTCTCTCGGTGCACAAACTTGTCTATTTCACAGAGAAAAATAAAGTCCATCAACTCTGATCTTCAGTTTCCCATCCTCCTCCTATAAAGTCACATCCATCTATACCCACCCTTCCTGTATTCCTCCAATCTCAAAGGACTGCCCTCGATCCTATGCCCTTCTGTCTCCAGGCAGATGCTACTGCATGAATCACATCTTCTTACTCTTCTCTCTCCAACCACTTCCTTTTACTGGCCTCAATTCCTCGGCTCATAAAAGCATTTACATTTTCCATCCCGCCGCCCCCAAGCCACCACCATCACTACCACACCTTCTCATGCCCTGTGTTCTTCTCCAGTTGGTCTCCAATCCCTTGGCTACATGATCGGCGTCTACTTTCCAACTTCCCATTCACTCACCCATTTGTCCAGCCTGGCGGAAGTCAGAAATGTGTTCTCATCTATCCCTAGCTTACTGGACTGGTTGCTTACATTTGACACAAAAGATTTACTGCCTGCCTGAAACGACTTATTTGGTTACTGTGACAACTCCTTCGTTCTCCTGGAACTTCTCGTATCGTTCTTTTCCAAATCTTTTATGAGTTCCTTTGACCACCTTTTATTTATTTATTTATTATTTGTAATATTTATGTATTTTGAGAGAGAGGCAGAGAGATAGAGGGAGAGGGAGACAGAATCCCAAGCAGGCTCCACATTGTCGGTGCAGAGCCCGACGTGGGGCTCGAACTCACAAACCACGAGATCGTGACCTGAGCTGGACACTCAACTGAATGAGCCACCCAAGCACCCCCCCCTCCCCCACCCCGTGCCTTTGACCACCTTTTAAATGTCAGGGTACTACTCTCAGGGTTTTATCTTCCATTCTCTTTCTCATTCTTCTCCTGAGTGAGCTCATTCAACAGTAATTCCAACTGTCAACTCTATGACAATGTCTGTCCCAAATCTTTCTTTGTAGCTTAAATCTCCTCTAATTTTTGACTTTGCTTTAAATTTTCCGTTGCCCCCTTCTAGTGGCACCTGCATCCAGCCGGTCACCCAACTTAGAAACCGGAAAGTCTGCCTTCACTTTGTCCTTTCTCCCCCAGTTAGTTACTAAACATTATCTTCTCACCTCATACTTTCTTTCTGAACCCGCTAAATATTTAATGTGTTTTCTTTCGCTCCTCCCCATCACTGCACTGTTAACGCAGGCCCTCACTGTCCTTGCCTGAACTACTGCAGCGGTCACCTAACCCTAGGAAGGGTTCGTACCCTCCAAGTCCACTTGGCCTACAGTTCCACAGAAGGATCCATCTAAAACACCAATGTGACCAGACGGCTCCCTCCAACACTACCTGAGGCAATAACACCACCACCAGACTGACTGAACGCGACATGCCTGCACTTAGCGTACAAGGACCTCCAGGACTCAGACTCTGCTAATCTCTCAGGCTACATCAATCAAGGCTTCCCATCTCGGACGTTATGCTCCAGCAACCCCTAAGGGCCCCCAATTCCTCATGTCCATCATGCCACTTCCCGCCTCTGCTTCTGATCACACGGTTGTCCCTTCAGCCCAGAGCACCTCACCCTCTGTCCCCCCCCCGCCCCCCACCTGGCTAACTCTTCCTCAGGACTCCGTTCTCTTGTGCTCTCATTGAGGAGGTCTTCCTTAATGCAGAAGGATTACCCGTCTCTCGGCGGTGTTCTGGGGATGCCCCGTACATACTGCTGCCGTTGTAACTCTACGCTGCTTCAAAATTGCTTGTTTATGTGACTACCTCCTTGCTCCACCAACAAAACCTGGGGACCTGACACAACAGTCGCTTATTCTGTTCAGGAGTCTGCAATTTGGGCAGGGCTCCGTGCGCATGGCTTGTCTCTGCTCCACACAGTGTCAGCTGGTGCAGCTCTCCCAGGGCTGGAAAATCTACTTCCAAGATGACTCACTCACTGTGCTGACGAGCAGGTGCTGGCTGCTAGTTCCTCTCTGCCAAGGTCTTTCCACAGGGCAGTTTAGGCTTCTTCACGCCATGGTAGCAAAGTTCCAAGAGTGAGTGTCCCAAGAGACAGGAAGTGGAAGCTGATAGTTGCTTAAGGCCTAGGCCCAGAAACTGAACAAACCTTCTGCCACCGTCTCCTGTTGGGCAGGCACAGAGCCCAGATTCAAGGGGAGAGGGCACAGCCCCATCAACCGATGGGAGGACCGGCCAAGAGCTTTGGGAGCCATGTTTTAAAAGCATCACATTCCCCTACTGGACTGCGTGAGTCATGGAGTCACAGACATGGCATGGACCGGCTCAGCGAATGGGTTCATTCCTGGACCAAACTGCCTACAGAGAACTTCACAGTCTCAGTCAGTCGTCTGCACCACGGAGATTCTATTCCAGACAAGTCGGCCCCATCAACTAGCAAAAGGATGAAGGCCCAAAGGAAATGAGACTTAAAGTCTTATAGTAGTTTAAGAATGGGAGGGTTTTATGAGCTAATCAAATTATAGTCCTTCATTTTGCCAAACAAAACACAAAAACAAACTCAGAACTTGAGGCACACAGAGAAAAAAACAGAGCAAAGAATCTTTGTGGGTCAGTTATACAAAAAAATAGCAATGATTCAGAATTTGTGACATATGGGAAGTGCATCCTATTTACTTGCTCAGCTTTTTTGTTTTCTTTTAGCAAGCCAGAGCTAATTAAACCCAAGAACCTGAATGATGAGTATCGTTAAATTTTCTTTCTTTTAAAGGGCACACTATTTACTTTTGCAAATTGGGTCCTGTTTACAGCTATAGTTGTAATTTGATTACTTGATGATGCACTGTATGTCGGGGTAATATATTTTGTGGCACAGTGATGACTCAAATACTACGCACTGACATGCATCTAGCCATTAAACAGAATATGAAAGAATGCATAAGACCTCAGTTATTCAGTTATTAGACATCTTTAAACATGACTGAATCACACAAACAACAGAGGTATCTGACTTTGAATCATTAAATGTAATTATTAAAGTCAAAGGAAATGAAATAATGTGACATCAGTGAGGATCAGACTGCAAGCCTAATTCCAAAAGTAAATCTTGACTAAATAAAAAACTAATAATAAATTAGTTTGCTGAATTCAGAGAGACACCTCATTATAGCTTTAGAAGCACACACTTAAACAGACCTGAAAATACTCAATCTCTTCTAGGCTTTCTGAGGAGCTTCCAAAACACTAGATAATCTATTTAAAAAAAAAAAAAAATTGGTGGGATTTGTCAATTAACTGAATACATCATAGCATTTTACCAAGAAAGTAAAATGAGTTTTCCCCAAAAGAATGAACTTTTTTTTCTCGGAATTCTTCTTGTGTGGCAGAACATTTAGGAAATGTAATTTCCTACGTGCAATTACCTTGTAAATTAGACTGCCTATATGACTTCATTTTAAGCAATCTGGAGGAAGGGGCACATTAATTTGGCAATTCCACAATAAAGATAAGTCAGACGGAATGCTGCTTTTATAAGACAGACTAAAAGGTATATCTATAACATAATCTGCACTACCTACCCAATGTTTATGCAGTTACCCTTGTCCAGTATAACATCTGAGAAATTGAAAAATCTCCTAGAACAGATTAAAGTGGAAAGTAAAACAAGTGAATAAAAATCTCTTAAAACAGCCAGACTCATTATCCTAACCCTAAGCCTGCTTCTCCTTCTGGGGTCTTTGTCCTGTAGTGAAGGTGTAGTATAGTATTCTATAGGGGGAAAAAAAAAAAACAAACCACTTTAGACTCATGGGTCCGAGTTCAAATCTCAGCTCTGACACTTTACCCCTGTGAGATCTCAGGCAACTGACTCACCATTGCTAAAAAAACGCCAGTTTCTTTATTTAAAAAGTGGGGTTAATAAGAATAACTTTCAGATGGTGAAGCTGTAATCAGCTAATTTATGAAAATAACTGTTATAGTGTCTAATACAAACAGGTTCTCAATAAATGGTTCTTTTATTGCTGTTATTGGTGAGATCCTCTTCTGTCCAAGAGCTTAAGTTGGGAATTTGGAATCACTGTCCCTTAGTACTTCCTTGAGCTCCACATCTACGCAGGCACCAAATGTTACCGATTCTTCTTAAAGAACGATCATTCTTTCCATCGTGTGAAAAATTGAATTTTCTTCTCTTTGCATGGGCATTTAAACACATTCAAGCCTCTCCCATTTAAAAATTGTGGTCTTCCCACTGGAGCCCATGACAGAATTTTCCACTGTGTCAAGTACCTCAGAAAGATTCGTTTTCTTTTTGAAAAGATGTACATATTTCTTAAATTCATTTCTGGGCATTTTATGTATTATGTTACTAAAGAGGATAATATTATTTGCTTATTTATTTTGTCCTTCCCCCCCATCACACTTTCTAAGGGTATGGCTGGTGTGTAAGATACCTATTGACATTTGTCTATTCTGTCCTGTAGCTATCTTACTCCACTGCTAATTATTTGCACTTTTAAATTATGGAAATAACACATTTTTGCTACCAAAACTTTGAATATACATACAAATAAATATTTAAATCACTGGTAATCCCATCATCAATAGCTGTGTATATTTCCTTTTAGCTTCTTTTCCAGATGGCTTATCATACATTTATCCTATTTTATAAAAATGAGATGTTGCACATGCTGTTTTATTGTAATATATATAGACATTTAGGCTATGTATGTATGCTAACATTAATGTTATCATCAACATTATTATCAGCTGTGAGCGTAAATCTCATTTAAAGATCAGGATTCAGATAAATTTAAAATATGAAAACTAATAAATGGCTGGAAGAGACCTGACAAAAATAAAGGAGAATTATAAGAAATTATAGCTATAACAACTTCAGACAAACCTGAATTTGAGAGAATACGAGTGAAAAAAGTAAAAGTGGGTTACTTTTCATTAGTGTTTACACTTATTACAATAAGGAAATCACGGACTTTTTATGCTATAAGCATTTCCACATTTCTTATTAATAGAGATACACTAAACTTACTTTGAAAAATAGAAGGATACACTGAAATTCACTGGTATCATGAGATGGCAACAGCATTTCAGGCCTTTTCAGAAAAGTAACAGGGCTAGAAAAATCTGGGAGGATACAGAAAGGCAAGCTGTTTTTGAAAAACACCTTGTGAATACCTTAACACTTCCATACCAATAAGCAAACCTATAAAACAGTGTTTCTCAATGCTTTTAAAGTCCATGCCACCTTTAAATAAGCTTACAAATCCTAAGCTTAAAATATTAAAATAATGGCAGATTTGGGGGGAAACATTTGCTTAAAAAGAATGTAAGCCTTGACTGTTCTTGCTTGCTGGAATCTTCTGCCTCCCAGCCTCAGTGGCATGGAAAAGAGAACTAAATGCGGGCCATGCTAAGCACACTGCTATTGCTTTCATAGTCACAAATGGAAACAAAACAAAACAAAACAAAAAACAGCCTTGCAAATGTATTTTGATGAAAGGAGTGACATTCAAAGTCCACTCCTTTGTTTTGGGGTAAACAGGGGAAATCTTTTACGCAAAAATTCTTCAGAGTGATTTTTCTGGAAGTTATTTTGGCAACTGAAACTTGAATTCCAAACACTCGCCAGAGATCTTCTGGCAAAGATTGGATGTAGGTGACAAAAGGATCCCTCAAAGGCTCCCAGAGGATCTTTAGCTGCAAACTGGGAAGCTCTCACCCAAATTTACTCTTCAGACGGATTAAATTTTTCCCCTACCTGGATTCATCATCAGAAATCTGTTTTTTGAGAACTTTAGTAAGTCAGAAAATTAAGAGACATGTTTGGTACAACATAAGGGATATCAGGAAAGCAGACTCTGGCACCAGACTGGGTTTGAATCCCGGCTCTTCCAGTGATTAGCTGGGTGCCCTAGGGCAAGCTTGAGACCTTTCTGTGCCTCTGAGCTTTACCTGGAAAATATGTAAAGTACTACATGTAACTACTTCAGATGACTGTTTTGGGTACTACGTGAGGTAATACATGTAAAGCATCAGAACAATGCCTGGCAAGTACCAAGCACTTGAGAAAGTTAGTCTTATTGGTACAGCTGGACTTACGGATCAAGTAATGATGTTGCATTTACCCCCTGGATATTTCGGTTCTTTTCAGATAAAAACCTCCAAATAAAGCTTGCAAACATGTTATGCTTCGTTGAATGTTTGCAAGTTGAAAGTAGCTGTTTTTGCCCTTATTGTCTCAGAAGCAATGCAACATTATCCTTCAGGTTATAAGTCTTCCTAAGCGCTTTTACTTCTGACATGACTAAAAAGGTCTAACAGGACATAACGTGGCATAAATAATCACTGTTTATTTCTTTCCACAGTTTGGTTTCAATTTTTAACATTAAACTCTTCAATTCATCTGGAATGTATTTTAATGTAAAGTATAAACTTGGGATTTAAAACAGGGTTATTGAAACATTAGCCAATGGTTCCAAAGATTTTTCGTGGGTAAGCCAACGTTCCCCCACTGACTTGAAATCAATCACACAGCCAAATCTTACGTGTGCTTATTACAACAATGTCTATTTATTGTTGTTCTCCTACTGGAACTAAGTTTCACAAAGAAAGGGAGCTGGTTACTTGGGTTCATCTTTGGATCACCAGAGTACTGCTTGGATGAGAGGAAGACAAAAGGCTTTCATCCCGTTTTAATTTTATTATTATTATTATTATTATTATTATTATTATTATTATTATTATTTTTGTTTTTAGGGAGAAAGAGAGCGTGCAAGCAGGGGAGAAGGGCAGAGGGAGAGAGCAAGAGAATCTGAAGCAGGCTCCACCCCCAGGTGGGGCTCACTCTATCGACCCTGAGATCATGATGTGAGCCAAAATCAAGTCACATGCTCAACGGACTGAACCATTCAGGCGCCCCAAGGCTCTCCTCTTTTGACCCCTCAGTGTGATTACCACCTTACTGATTTCTAAGGACAAGCAAATGCTACATTATCGAAACAAATCTGAACTGATCACTGGTACTATTTCTTTCAGTGAGCTGGTGGTTTTCATTTGCTAATATCAGACCGAAGACTTCAAACATTTGGTTTTAAGTGACGGTGTTTGTAATTCTGGAGAAAAAAAGAAAAAAAAAAACAAAACACAGAATTTGGTCATAGCCATTCTAGTTTCATAAAACAAACAGGGAAGTTTTCCATATTTTTCTGTGCTTTGAAGTAGCATTAGAAAGCACAGGAAATACCTGCTCTTTTCAGATCTGACAGAAATGACTGATAAATAGGTCTAGAACTTGCATTTTTGAGGAGGAATCTTTCTTTTAGTCTGATTTTTGCCCCTTTTAGCCATTTAGAGTCAATTTTTGAAGAATTTATTTTTGGTCGTTCATTTTACAGATTGAATTTATGGTCATAGGGCTAAAAATATTATTCTTTTCAAATATTGTTTTTTAAAAAAATTCCCTCTGCATCTGAGGTTATATACCTTTTTTTTTTTTTTTAAACCTGTGACTCTGGATCACATTATGGTTGGATTTTTAAAAAAATCAATTTGAATACTTGTCTTTTAACAGAGTAGGGTAGTTATATTGCGTGGTAATGAATATGTTCAGTTTCAATTTAAACTATACTCTGCTTTTTAATGCCTCCAAATTGTTTTCTCCTTACCACTCTCCCCGTCCCTTAACCATATTAAAAGGTCTCCCCCAACTCTTGGCCAATCAAGAAACTTTCCATCCCATTTCTACGCTAGCCCTGCTTCACTCACAGCTTTCTTCATTTCTCTCATTTCTTATTTCTTTACAGAAGCCAATAGTAAGATAGCATGGAGTCTCCTGGCACTCCTATATCTTCCTTCTGCCTGCCAAACTGTCGAAGCATTTTTATAATTGTAGGTCCCTGTTATTATTAGTCTGTTACATTCATTTTTTGAGGGCTCCTTTATCGTTAGCATAACGACAGCTTACTACTTTATGAATAACTGTTATTCATAGTTAATTCTATACCGCTTAAGAAAAATTCTATTACGATTCTTCCCTTCATTGAGTTTAATTTATTCTAATTACTTGTTTGGCTCTAGCATGGCTTTGCATTTTTGTTTGTTTTTCAGGACAAGTACACAAGTGGGATTTTTCGCAAGTCGTTCAATGTCAAAGATGATCTTTTCGTGCCCTTTCAATGAAAGCAATGACGCCCAGCTGGCTGTAGAATTGGAATAACAGCACTCTCCCCCTCACGTCTAATGTGATGCTCCATTGCTTTCCTCACACAAAGTCGGTAGGTGACTGGGTACAAATTTATTCTCCTTTTGTGGACATCTTCTCGTTCACCCCACCCTATCCCATCACCACACATCGGGATGCTTACAGTTTATTCCTTTTTTAAGTATAACAATTATGTCAGAATACATTTAAAAGAGGATTTTTCATCATTTTCTTTTTGTTAATAACTGCTTTACTGAGATGTAATTCACATAGCATAAAATGTCTTCATTATTTTTTGCCAGCCACCTCTGAGCCCTTTGATGTGAAGATTCACGATTCCCTTCAGTCAAAGTGGAGTCTGAACGTGTGAAGTTTAATATGGAAGCTCAGGTTACCACCACCTTGAACCAGAAGCCTACCCGCTACCGTCCTGAAGCTGACTGTTGCTGCCACACTGCCACTCCTCCCTCCTGTTCCCCAGGCTCCACCTTGGAACAGGCATTATGTTCTTTATACTCTTTGGCTTTCTCATCAGATTCCTCTTCTTTCTCCATGGCTTTGCCTGGTCCAATCCTCAGCCCTCCTCTCCTCTCATTCTACATACTCCTCCTGGCTCCAACTATCGTCTCTATCAGTGACTCTCAAGCCCCACCCTGAATACTTTTATGTAGAAACTTTCTCCCATCAGCAACCTGTCATTAAACATGCTGACTCTCAACTACAGGGATATCCTGAAATCTCAGGAGCGGCATTTATAGCCTGAAGAAACACTTCTCCTGCCCAGCACCTGAGACACATCTGTTCCATCTCTGGTGACCAGCACCATCATCTGCTGAGCTGTCCACTCCAGAAGCCTGCACGTCATTGCCGCTGGACACGAGGACGGAAATGGTGTCTCATCTAGTTTGCTACCATTCATCAGGATGCACCAGATAGACTTCTGGTTCAAGATGGTAACCTGAGCTTATATATTAAACTTCACACATTCCCCACCACCTTAGCTAAAGGGAATCATGAATTCTCACATCAAAGGGCTCAGGAGTGGCCAGCAAAAAAATAACAACAACAACAACAACAATAAAGAGTGCCTAATACATAGCACAACAAGTATTTGTTGAAGCAATGAATTCAATCAATCGCTAAGTTCTATGGTTTCCAATTCATTTTCTTCCCACTCATCCCCTTCTTTTCATCCATAGTCAGCACTTTAGTTAAAATCACTATTACTGTCTGCTTGGTTTACTGCTGAGTCTGCCAGCCTCCCGTCCTGCTTGTCCCAACCCATTTTCCATGCCACAGTCTCTTATCTTCCTCACAGGTCAGTTCTTATCATCCCTCCACTAAGTCCTTTTAAAATCAAATCTGAATTTCTCAACATGACCCACAAGTCTCTAATGCCCTTGACTTTGTACATAGCATTCCTACTACTTGGGAGAATAACTCCAGTGTCATTGTAAGGAGAACTTCTTGAGGAACCAAAGCTGAATTAAACACCTGTCTGATGTGCTCCCCCAAATAGTCTATATTTGCCCTACAACTGCATCAGTTCTGTGTTGTAATTGTCTGTTTCTTGTCTATCTCGTCAATTACGGTGGAAATTTTGATGGGTGGGCCACTGTCCTTTACACTGTATTTCAGTGCCCTGCATGGTTCCCGGCAGAGAGCAGGCATTTGATGGGCATCTGGTGAATGAATACATTTTCATATACCACAAGTGACCATGCAAGCAGACAACTTTGGAATTCTATCATTGGCAGAGGGGTTCTGAATCAGTGGAGATCCGTAAACAGGCAGTAACAGTGCATGAACATCACAGAATTGTACCCAACATTTTATGTGTATATACATTTGTTGAGGGTAATTTTTAGACTGTCTAAACAGTCAATAATCCTAAAAATTTAAGAAATGCTTGATTAGAAAGGACTCTTCTGAAGTGTATTACAAACTAGCAAAACCAAAATGTAGATACATACATACAACACACATATACACACAGGGATTGCCCTGACGCTACCCAGCCTTAAGGTAAACCTTTTACTGAAAAGAGACAAGGTCAGAGAGTCGAGGGCTGCAATCCCTGAAGAAAAACAGATGCCACCGAAGAACTGAGGCAGAACAGAGAGAAAAAAGGAACTTCTGTCTCCGTGACAATTTTACACAGGGTCCTCATGCAGTCAGTGTGTGAAAGGGTGGTTTCCATGCAAAGGGTATCAAAGTCTGAAGAGATCTGTATAATTTTGAAAATTGGAAACTTCAGCTTGCCATAATGCTGCTCAACTTCAGGGAAGTTGGTCTTTTCAGTTCTGGCCAGTGACTTCCCTATCTAGACTCTGACCTTCAACAAAAGGCAAGAGAAAAGGAAGAGGAAGGCAGTGGGCTAGGCTTATGACAAGGGAGGTGCAGGAAGAGGGGGGAGGTCAAACCCTCATCACATCTCAGGTGACCCTCTTTCCCTGGCTCACTCTACTCCTCCACTCATAGTACAGTTTACGTACTTCCCGAATTGCAGGAATCTTGACAACGTATCAGGCACTTTGGTCAAATGATAAAATGTACGTAAGTTCTGAAAAACACAGGCAGTTTTGAAAGTTCTAGGGTTTCCTTTTTTCTTAATAAATGCTGACCATGTGCATCCTCCCCCGAATTAATTAAACATTTAATAAAGAAAGGGAATATGATCTTTCTTTTTTTCGTTAAGTTTTCATATCAGCATACTGCCTGGTTTGCTTTAGAAAATGTTAACTTCGGTCTGAGATGTTACTAATCCACAAAGGTAGGACAGGTAGTTCAGAGTGGTGACAGGCTTGATTACTTTGTGTTTCAATGCCAGCTGGCCTAACTTCCATCACTGCAGAGTCCGCAGGGTAGTTACTGATCTTGCATCTAAGATGTCTCTAGGCGTGAAACAAACGTCACTTACAACAGATGGAACTGGACCCTGTCCTCATTAGCAGCATCTTTCATCCAAAGGAAATGAAAGCCCGTTTGGTGAATTGGGTCCAAAGGCCTGGCGAATTCTCTTGACCAGTTAATTAGCATCTAGGTAATCAGGAATGGTCCACCCTACCTGTCTAGCAATTCAGCCCCGGGATCACTTAACAACACACAAGAACAGCTCTCGTGATGCACACAGATGGGAGCCCCATGAATTTACTATACATACTATTAATCCACTAGTGCCTAATTCTGCTGCAGAACTCCAATTGTGTAAATGGACAGAATCGTGAATGCTACAAAAATAGTTTTTAAAAACCAAGTTTGTCAAACATCCCTTTAAGATCCTATATTCAACTATTCTATCTGGACTTTTTGTGAGGTTTTAATCTACTACTCCCAAAAATGTATTACTTTAAATAATAGTGACAAGTGAGGACTGCTCTGGGTAAATTCCTGATGCATTTATGGGGAAACCTGGTGATCAGTTATTCTGGCTGGAAGCCGGGGTGAAAGGGGAAGTAGAGAAGAAAGGGGAAAAGTTATAATTTAGTAAAGTCCCACCCGACAGCGTAATATTTGACGCCATATTCACTTAAAAAAACAAACGTCCAGGACTCGCTTAAGAGTTGTAATGGGTTTTGCCCTGATATCCTTCTTAGCAGGAAATGGCGGGTAACGATTTAGTGAAATCTGGTCTAAGTTCCGTTATATTCATAGATGAGCTGAACATGTCACTGAGAACTGGGCTGTACTGTTTCCGTAGCAGTGTGTGCGACCTGAAACCTTTTCCGATGCTACTGGGACTGTTCTGAGCAAAGAGAGAAAGATGAGAACGGAAGAAAAAAATTCGATAACCTCGTCCATTGCCTGCTCTACTTGCATCCTTATCCTTAATCTTGTCGACCTCATTGTGTCTTCCATCTTCTTTAGGTTTCGCTGCTGCAAGAGAGACCCAGGTTAGGAAGCGTGACTTGAGAATGATGCCAGGATCAATGCTGACAATGAGATGAGAGCCGGAGTGAAGCCAGAAGAGGCCGAGAAGCCAGAACTGGAAATGAGTTGTCAGAGATGCTCATGATGAGGCATCTACAGTATACATTCCACCCCTCCGTACAGGGGTGAAATTTGCCAAACTGAACAAGTAATACTCACCCAGAAGAAAAGGGTCTACTCTCGCTGAGATCATTTAATTTGGTACTAAGTGAGATGTGCACGTGATGAAGATGTTCTTAATACACTACTTCTGGGAGGAATCATTCTTGTGAAGTGTGGAATGGGAAGGAAGCATGAGGCATGGCGACATGGATGCGCATCACCTGGGACATCCAGCAGTCTGCTCCCACAGATGCCCTCAAGGTAGTATTCACCTTGAGGGGCCTCACAGACTCTGACACCCGATCTCATGGACTGGACCCAGGAATGCAGACTCATGCTAACAAAACTCACAAGACACAGATGTATTAAAAAAAAAAAAAAAAGAAGAAGAAGAAGAAGGCGACTTTATTATTTACAGTGAACAGAAGAATCAGGTGTACTGAATGTCCATCAGCCTGATAGTGAATTATCTCCTTGGGAAGGAAAATTTACCGCAGGGAAGCGTGGTGGGCATGGACGCAGAGCAAGTGGAGTTAATTACACAGGATTCCAGCACCAAACGGCATAAGGCTCTGCAGCTCTCTACAAGAGGGTTACCCACCTGCCAGGCAGGCTGGATGCTTGCCTCAGCCTGGCAGGTGCTACTGCTCAGAAGGTGCTTTGCTGGGTATCACCACAATTAAATCGATCAGTTTTCTTTTTCTCTGTTTGAGAGACAGAGAAAATGCTCATCTGATGAAGATTTTATATGTTTGGGTAGTTTTAAGATGTCAATACCCTCAATTAGGGTATAGTCAAATTTTACTGTCCAAGGAGTCTTTATGTCTCTTAAGATCACAATGGCTCTCTTGGCTTTAATCTCTTCGATGTTCATTTCTTCGATGAATTTTCAGAGAGTATTTTCGTTTCCCTGCTTTCTGAGATCAAGAGGGGCACCGCAAGGTGGACTCCACATTTGCCTACAGGTTCCACAAAGTGTCAGTTAAATTCAAATCAACCTGTACTCACTGTGCCAACTTTATGCCCACTGCTGTGCCAGGTACAAAATAACATTCAAAACAGCCTCTAAGGAAATGTTGTATCTACTGGATGCCTACAGCCTTTCTCTCTTTTTAAGATACAAGAAATATAAAGATAAACACAACATTGTCTTGTTCCCTTTAAGTCTTGCAAAGGAACAAGATACGTGTGTTTAAAAAAAAAAGAAAAAGAAGGTGCTGTGCCAAGTGGTATAAAGCATGGCAGAGGGAGGTCCTTTTATATTTATGGGCAGAGACAGAAGCCACATCTTTCTGTAAGTCTGATTAAAAAAAAAAAAACCAAATAACACTGATGATTACTTTAAAAATTTAACAACAGTGAAGCATGAAATAGAAGTTCCTTCCTTTCTACTTCTCCACCCCTGTTCTACCTCTCAAGGTTGCCCCCAGTAGTTCGGTGAATACTCTTCCAGATCTTTTTCTACGTATATGAAACACACACACACACACACACACACACACACACACGCTTCAGCAGCCCCAAACACACATATTTATATACATAAGCATAAATTTATATATTATATCAACATGCAAAATTTATATATTACACATCCCATTTATGTAATATATACACATATGTGAGATTGTAATATATATATTGTTTTATAACTTCTTCTACATTTAATTTTTTGTTGTCAGTTATAACATGTATTTTAAAAAGTACAAAAAATAAATATGCTGTTTAGAAACCAAACTACTCTGGTTGCTCCCACCAAGTCAATAAACAGAAAATTCTCAGTGCCCCAGAAACCCCCTGCATCCACCCCCCCCCCCCATATCATCATGCTGAATCTTATGTTAATCATTTCCTAGCTTTCTGTATAGTCTCACTACCTATGAGGCAGGCAAAGCTCAAATTAGCCTGCATCAAATGCCCTCAGGGCAACAGCAGCTTCTGTTCTCTAAATCTCCATGGATTCTGTTTCTTAGATTTCCTTTGATTTTCAGTCCTTTGCTGCTCTGAGGATGTTTTCTTATACATATTCAATAGTTGGGGTTGTTTTCAGCAAGAGGATTGTTCAAGTAATGTGATGGGCTGTATTTCCAGTAACAGAAATCTGTGTCACTTGTCAACTTCTTTCTGTGTTACAGTTATATGTATAAATGTAGAGTCTTACCTACTAGATCCTGACTCCTTGGGGGTTATGGGAGGCAAACGTTCTTAATCTGCCACGGCACACAACAGTGAAATATGCAGTCAACGCACAAAGAGTAAAGAGCAAAGGAACGGACATGAGAACGAATATGGAATTACACCTGTTCCGGAGGGGTTGCCATTTCCTTGTTTCGAAGGGAGAGGAGATGTGGATGCATAAAACGATCTGACATGAAACAATTTGAGGCAACAAGGCAATGTTTTCAACGAAATCACCTCCACTCACCAACGTGGGAAGTTTTCCAAGATACATTGTCAAGTGAAAAAAGAAAGTTGTAAGATGGTGTCTGTGTATAAGACAGATCTATCTCTATCTCCCACGTGTGTAAACAGGCATGTGTGTGACTGTGTGCCCACACACATTCTTGTTTATGCCCAGAAACAATGGCTGTAAGAGCACGTAGCAGTGGTTACTTCTACGAACTGGGCCTGGGAAGCCAGGAGTTAACCTTTTCATTTTCAAGTATCCTATATAATCTTTTTACATGAAGCAATACATTATTTTTATAGTTAGGGGAGAAACTTTTAAATTACATTCAAGGGGAAACATATCTGATGAGAAAAATCAAGAAGAAAAAACAGACAGGAAGACATAAATTATTGGGGAAGGCTCCTTTAAAAAGGCAGGACCTGCAATGAGTCCCAGGCCCTGGTAGAGTTCACACTGGGAGGACAGAGGTGAGGGAAAAGCAGGGCGACGTGGACAAGAGCTGTGTGTGAGCAGATGTTAGGAAGAGACGAGAACGACACCTGAAGAGGACCCCAAGGAAGCTCACCTAGCTCAGGTTAACTCAGTTTACACCGAGAGGCGTGATGTTTAATCAGACACAACGGCATCAAACAGCATCAAACGGGCAACGTCATCAATATTAAGAGCTTATCACTGGTTTCATGGGAAACAGAAGTCATTACAGGGTACTTGACAAGGCAGTAACAGAATACTAACCTCGTGGAGGACTTCGTGCAGAATGAAATCAAACGTGAAAACTCCCTAGTAATTTGTAAAGTGCTGCATCAGCAATGATAGGTTTTATTACGCAAGAGTTACATTTTGGGGAGATTATCGTGGTATTTTGGCACAGAACGTACCAAACAGGGGCAGAAAAACTCAGGGCCAGGAGACTCCTCAGCAACAGAATACACCTGTAAGAGCTCGTCCAGTTTTCACAACCTGAGACGTGCGCATAACAGCCCTGCCTCTCAGGTTTGTTGAAGATTAAGTGTACATAAAATGGCACGGTCACAATGTATTAGTTCGTTTCTTCTCAACGCTATCAGAGTCCAGATGTATGCCGATAAAAAGAAAAACTGATGCCCTGGCCAAGGGAATGAAAAAGATAAAGCCTGAGACTTTTCTAAATAAATAATCAGTAAGGATCTATTTCTGGGATGCCGGGAATGACCGAGGAAAAGATGATTTCGAGCTATCCAGCAGGGGAGACTGGGGAAATGGTCATGTCCCTGAAAGAAATCTACCCAGATGTGTGATCCACAACATCTCTGGAGTCAGGACACTCCTATAACATGACTTTCACCTCCACTGTCTGGTACTCCCGACCCATAACCCTCCCCACTGGGTTTGGGGCAACCTCCTTATGTTAGTATAAATAGATCGTGAAATATTTTAACATAAAAGTGTACTCATATCTATTTTATTTGGGGAAAAAATGTCCAGGATATATTAAAAACCTCAAGACAATGGAGACATGCAAAAGTCACGGACGACTCATTTATCGCAATGGGCAAAATTTAGCAGTACCTTATGACAAATCAAAATGAGCTCCATGTTTGACTTCAAGGAAGAAAGATTCTAGATAAATAAAATATGTGACAGAATTAAACATCTTTGTTTTAAAATTATTTGTATCATCTGAAGACCTGAATCACAAAATTATGAAACCAGAAAAAGTTCAATAAAAATTAATAAAGTAAGTGATTCTTATTTACTGTGTTTTATGAAACCAAAAAAAGTTCAATAAAAATTAATAAAGTAAGTGATTCTTATTTACTGTGTTTTAAAAATTCCCTGCTTCTAAGGGGACTCTTGACTTCTGAGTTCCATGTTACAACCCTGGGCTGTGGTCTCGAAGTAGAGTTTATTACTGCTTTCCAGTATTCCAGAGGTCTCGGTTGGATACACTTTGTTGCCCAGCTCAAGGTCAAAAGCTCGAGGAATATTATATGACAGAAAATAAAAATTCCAAAAGCTTAAAAGTGCTCCTCTATCATGCTTCAGACTACTTTTCTGTAAGACCACATCGCTGCAGAAGAGGACAGAGTTGGCAATTGTGTAACTAAGCCTCCAGAACTAGTTACAACTCTGGAATGTGATCTGTGTTTTGCAATATACTTGTTCACCATCATATGAAAATCTTGGGAAATAATGTATCTTGTTTACCTGCTAGTTCCTGTCAGAGAATAACTCATTTAAAAGAATGTTAAGACAATTTCTACATACTTGACAAACTAAAGAGGGGGGGAGGAAGAGGGGAGGAGGAAGAAGAGGAGGAGGAGGAGGAGGAGGAGGAGGAGGAGGAGGAGGAGGAGGAGGAGAGGGAGGAGGGGAAAAGAAATCTATTCTTGTTTCATAGTAAGATGGGAAGGGGAGGTAGGAGAGGATGCATACGAAACAAAACTGGCTCTGAGCAGCCGGCTGTTGAAGATGGGGGTGAGAACACAGAAGTCCACCCTCTAACTGTGCCTTCAGAATGAGCCTCCCCGAAATGCACCGCTGTGGCCTGTGTATTCTTTTGAGCTGAAGACAATCAGGGCCCGCAAGAGTCAGGAAGAGCTTCTCACCTCCCGCTGAACTGCCTCTAACAATTTAAGTAGAGGGCTTGGTCCTGGAAGAGAATCACCACCAGAGATAACTACAGAGACCGGGAGCTAGGTGTGGTGAGCTGAGGGGAGCTGGCAAAGCCTGCTGGTTCGAAGTCCTCTCTGTGGTCCACTGGCTCCGGATGGCATGACGAACATTTGTTTACCAAATATCGGCTCTTCCCATCTCCCTGTGAAGTGTCTTCCTTCCCTCTGAAGCGTCAGACTCCTGCCACCTTCTGTTTAGCTCGGGGTGGCATAGAAACCTCAGCTGCCTCTCATGTCTTTGTGGGGCTCCTGGACCTAGGCAATTAGGTTTGTCTTTCTCCTTTTAATCCTTTTAATCTCCTGTTAATCTTAAATCGATTTCATTAATAGACCAGTCTAAAGAACCCAGAAGGGTAGAGGCAAAAATTTTCCTCCCTGTACCTGCTTTGTATGTGGAAAGGCTTCATAATAAAAAGTTTAAAAAAGGCACCCACCCAGTTTTTCAAGACTGTCTCCTAGCTCGGTGTCTACGAAGGACTATCACAGTTTTACGAACAGAACTACAAAAAAATACATCATCCTGAGAACGCTGAGTTAAGATTTCTACAACTCCTGAGGCTTATATGCCCAACGACAAAATTACTGCAGACAATAATCCTGATTATGCTCATAACTCTTCTGTAAAGAAGTTTCACATACATGATCTCAACTGATCTTTAGAATAACACTGTGAGATACGGTGGGTAACATTCCAACTTATGAGAAAGAAATACGAGGCTCAGAGAAATTAAGTGACATTCGTGCATGCATGCATGCATTCCACAAACATTTACTGAACACCTCGTATCTGTCAGGCAGATCTGTCCTGGTATTAGGAATTAAGAGACAAAGAAAACGTGAAAATGTGATTCCGTCTTTCTAGAGGTGCCTGGTCTAGTAGAGGGGAGAGATTTATAGACAGAATTACATGACGATGTGATGCATGGTACAATGCTGTGTTTTTCAAAAACTTTAAACATGATCTGCACTAAGAGATGACATTTTATGTCACAACTCAGTGTATATGAACATAGGTTGAACCGGACAAAAGTTTTATGAAATCACATGATGCACGTGGCATTTTCTAACCTACCCTGTTCAGCATCTTTTATAATAAAATGCTGGTCAAGACCTTTTACAATGATGTCATTATTCACTAGCGGGGTGTGACCTACAGTGCACAGAAGAGCTATGATCAGAGTTCTGAGGTAATAATGCACAAGGAAACGCAAACTCTCTTCCAGGGAATGAGAACGAGCTTTCAAGAGGTTGGTGTCTGAGCACGTATCAATATTAAAGTGGCAGAACTAGAACAAAAGTCTTGAGATGCTTTAATCACTTTGCTTTTGCAGTAACTGCTGTTTTATGCTAGACACATACGAAGCAGCAACCGACTGAATCCAGATAAGCTACAGAAACAAGCTCTTTTCTTGAAGACATGTCAGCGACCATCCATTCACATTTACCAAGTCCTCGCTGCAGCATAGCACTTCCTGTAGCTTGGCTCATCCTGCTTCCTTCCATCTGTAAAACCATTACGAACATTCTGAGACTATCAGGTTTATTTTATGACTAACAGTCCTAAATATCTGTCCTCTCAAAAATTCTCTAGAATCGGGGTGCCGGGGTGGCTCAGTTGGTTGGGCGACTGACTTCGGCTCAGGTCACAATCTCACAGTTTGTGAGTTCGAGCCCCGCGTTGGACTCTGTGCTGACAGCTCGGAGCCTGAAGCCTGCTTCAGATTCTGTGTCTCCCCCTCTCTCTACCCTTCCCCTGCTCACACTCTGTGTCTCTCTGTCTCTCAATAATAAATAAACGTTTAAAGAAATTTAAAAAAAAAGGTGTAAAATCAGATACTCTCATTTTTATTAACTACCGGTCTATACCATGATTTTGTTCAGTGCTTTAATCATCTATCTCAAGAGTCTCAAACTATTTGCTGTCAATGCAGGGCAGCTGTATCTGGTGTGTACAGACACTCAGTGAAGGAAAAAGGTAGCGAGTGAGAGCTGATGGCTCCGGGAGAACGAGTGTCTCCTGCTGCTGCCCTCTGCTGTCTAACAAAGACAGGGGCAAGATCAGGGAGACCCATCAACTTGACTTTGCTTTGCCATTTCTTCCAATAGGAATGTTTCCTTTTTACGTAGGTGTTTTGAGGCTCTATTTGCCCAAGTGAACCAAAGATTCTTTTTGTGAACTTGACCTAGTCTCCTAAGTTCTTTGTGCCTTTTATCCATTAAGCAACAAAGAAAGAAAAGGTGCATTCCCACATCAGCATGTGCAACAAAGAAAGAAAAGGTGCATTCCCACATCAGCATGTGATCAACTTACAATGGTACCTCTATTCACTGCGTATTCAATAAATATTCATCACAGACACTGATATTGATGCTGAATAGAAAATAAACAAAAGGAAGTAAGTGAACTGAGCTTCATGAGATGGAGGAACTACAGCTGTTTTTCATCCCTACTTCCCCAAGGGGGGAGATGCTTTGAATATCAAGGGTAAAAGATTTTGTTGGCTGAAGGTTGAAAAAACAGTATTCTTAATTAAAATCAAACCAAACTGAACCACCCCCAAAACACCAACCAGCATTTGTGCCTTTAATCATAGAATTGTAGGGTCTTAATAAATGGAAAGTATTCTGGGCTATGCTTTATAGGTATTAACTCAGTAACAGAGGACTAGCCAGAAGGAAATGAGAATTCTACTTTTGAGAAAGTTACTGAAAAGCATAAGCCATTTATAAAGACATCCTGATCTTTGGATGAATCTCTTTGTTTAGAAGAGACACTTAGGCTTGATACCTTTGAATATTTTAAGGAAGTCTGAATAGGTCAATGAATTACAGTCTACAAGGTCTTAAAAAAAAGATTTTCATGTTTTAGACTACACAAAAGAGTTATTTCAAGAATACTCACTCTTTAATTTAGAGCACCAGGGATAGCATTTTCAAAAATCTGTAAATATTTAGTTGAGAATCAAATGATAAAATACTAAAACAATCAACTAAAGATTACGTAGCTAAAAATAATATAAAACAGACTCCTGACTTTTTCATCTGTAATTATTCTTTTACAGAAAGTAGAACTAGGGAATAAAAAAAACTGGGCTCTATTTTGAGGATAAAGCTGAATTTCACCTAGAACAGAGGCTTGGTATGATTTTACTTCCTAAAATCTTTACTGCTCACTTCCAACTCTGAATGAAGCATCTCCAAATGACTGTGCTCCTCTAGGTGCCTCAAACTCCGTATGTCCAAAACGAAACTCTAATTTGCTACCTTTTCCTCCTGACAACCTTCCCAAACAACCATTCTTCTTAATTCCAGTGACCTCTAAAATGGATATACACAGGAAAATCTGCTGGAAAGGAGAGTAATATAAAATAGTAGTATTTCTGTCCTGGATACATACTCAAAAGTATTTAACTATCGGGCTACCTGGGTGGCTCAGTCAGTTAAGCTTCCTTCCGACTCTTGATTTCGGCTCAGGTCATGATCTCATGGTTTGTGAGTTCGAGCCCCGCACTGGGCTGTGCATCGACAGTGTGGAGCCTGCTTGGGATTCTCTCTCTTTCTGCCCCTCCCCAGCTCACGCACACACTCTCTCTCCCAAAATAAATAAATAAACTTAAAAAAAAAAGAAAAGAAAGAAAAAGAGTAACCATTAAGGAGTATGTGATTAAAAAAAAAAAAGTTGAGACCACGAACCTAATCCAGACCTCCTCGCTGCCTTGAGACCATCTGTCATCTGTCTTCCCAGTGTGTGAATTCTCCATCCAAATCTCTTCTCCCCGTGTTTGTATTTCCAACAGTACTTAGACCATTGACGCATTTTGCTTGGATTTCTGTGGCAGTTGTCAATCTTGTCTCGCTCCTTGCAATATCTTTTCCCAACTCACCCTTCACTCTGTCACTACGATTATCTTCACTAGTCAGATAATATCACTCATCGAAAAACCAGCAATGCCTACAAACACCTAACATAGTTTTCAGGGCTTTCTATTCTCTTATCTCCACCTAGCAAAGTAGTGTGCAAAAAAAAAAAAAAAAAAAGCATGAATCTCAGGACTACATTTGAGTTTTGGTCCTGCCTTCTACAAGCTTTGTGAGTTTGGGGGAAATCACTTAGGTTTGCTGAGCTTTTATTTCCATCTTTGAGTAGTGCTAAAAATAGCTCACAAAACTGTCATGTAAATCAAATGAGATTATATATGGGCAGGAACTTATTAGCAGAGAGCCAGGCACACACTAACTGAGCACCGACTGTCTGACCCCCTACGAGCTCTGGGTTCATTAGCTGCTACTGCCCTCTGCCTCATTTTCATTACTCTTGCCCCCATGGTCCTGGCACGCGACACACCAGTCCCTCTGGAACATTTGCTTTCTCCAACATGCCATGCACTCCCAGCCGCCGGTGGGTCGGATTATACTATACTCACAGCCTCACATGCCCTTTGCCGCTTTCTCCAAGCGAAATTCTACCCAAGCCTCAAGGCCCAGCTCAGATGTCAACTCTTCCAGGAAGTCTTCCCTTTATTCCACCGATCAGAATTAACCACTTTTCCTTTGTGTTCTCCCTGCACACTGCTTGCAGCTTTACTTTAGTATTTATTTCGCTGATTCATACTAAACCATTATAATTACATTAAAAGCAAAATTACATTTACATATATGTTACCTGCATAAATTGTAAGCTTCTTGAAGACAGAAAGTATGCTTTTCTTCTTTTTATTCTCAGCAATTAACACCTTGTACAGGAACGATTTCATAAATGTCTGCTGACTGAATAAATAGATGTATCAAAGCATTTGCAAAAGGAGTAAATTTTTACCAGAACAAAACACCAACCACTTGGCCCAACTTTTGAAGTAATTTTTAAAAAACAACTTCTCCCTGAAAAATACACCATTCTTTAATCTTTACAATACATAAAATGTAAAATAACAAAGAGGTGACCTAAAAATGGTGCATTTTGATAGTGCGGACTCAATGCAAAAAACATTATTTTTAAACTACCAAGCTGACTTTACAAAATGATAATATCCATTATTATCCACTGACTACCAGTGAATATATCAGAGGACAGTGCTTCAATGAGGAAAATCCTGGTGCATTAATAAAATGGAATATTAGGCATCATTTTAAAATCATGTTTTCAAGTATTTAATCAGCTCACATTATAATGAGTGAAATAATCAGGACACAAGGCTGATCTCAATTTTGCAAGCGTGTATTTTATAGGAAAAAAGACTAAGGAAATACAGAAGATGTTAGTATGTGGCAATCTCTAAGTGGTGGGATTATAGGTGATCTTTATTTTTTGACCCTTATATTACCTGAATTTTCTACAACATACACGATTGTAGCAAAGTAATTTTGAAAAGACTGAATATAAAGAAATTCTAATTAATGCTGAATCAGATTTTCAAATACATAGGAGTCTTACTGGCCCAATAAGAGACCTCCTGATTTTTAGTATTAATCTCAATTATGCAGGCATAATTAAAAACCAAAAGCTAATGCCAGAGCTTAGAAAAAGAGACTAATAAAAGTCTTCCTCGATTGCACACAGAAAGAGTAAGTGAGCACTGGACTAGCCAGCTGGTAGGCAGCAAAGCCCCAACTCTGGACGGGGAAAGACTCAGCTGGCGTTTCAGCTCGGCCACTTGTCAGCTGTGTGACTTGCTGTCTCTGAGCCGTGGTCACCCCACCCACAAATCAGGGGGTACCTCCCCCCACCTTCTCCCTGTTACCCAGGTGCAGACACCATTTACGAAATCTCTACTACGATGCCTAGAACACGGCAGGTGCTCCTCTGCCTCGTGTCCCGTGGATCTGGGGACTGTCCACCTGACTGAAGATGGAGGAGAAGGAGTACAGGGGGGCTCACTCTCACTTAAAGAGAACGCAAGGGGCCTGGGTGGCTCAGTCGGTCAAGTGTCCGACTTTGGCTCGGGTCGTGATCTCACGGTCCGTGAGGTCGAGTCCCGCATCGGGCTCTGTGCTGACAGCTTGGGCCCTGGAGCCTGCTTTGGATTCTGTGTCTCCCCCCAGCCTCTGAAAAATAAATAAATATTAACAACAACAACAACAAAAACTAAAGAGACTAGAAGGTCTGGCTAAGCTTGCTGGGCAGCAAAGGCTGATTCTGAAGCAGGTGCTGAGTGGCCACCAGCACTTCAGACTGAAGCAGCCATCCCGCTGGCAGATACCTCTGTGAGGGGGACGGGTCCACAACGAAGCTGCTGAGGGTGGGGATTAAGAAGGACACAGAAAGATGGCGGGGGGGGGGGGGGGGGGAGGGGGGAGAGCAAGTTCTAAAAGGCAGTGCCGTCTAAAGGGCACAGAGAAGAGGAAGCCGAGGGAGAAAGCAGAAACAACCAGGCTGTCAAACAGGGAGGAGTAAGGGGGAGAGGGAAAGTTGTCTCTTCCTCTTCTTTATCTTGCCCACAAATATTCTCTCCCGACCCCAACAGCTGCATCTCCAAAACGACATCTGTATTCTCAGGAGTGACCCCCACTCCCTCTGACAGGTGGCATGGCTTCCTCCGGAGTCAGGAAGTGAAAATCTCGGGAAACACTCACGTAGCGTAGCGTGGCCGGCAAAGCCCAAGCTGGCATCCCAAGCCCTCAAGGCGCCGAGGTGTCGAGGATGCCATCTAGAACCGATCCCGGCTACAGACGGGAGGGGGCACAGTGCCAGGAAAGTGGCCGTCCACCCGTCTCCTTTCTGTTCCTGAGCATCCCATGTCCTCCCTTGCACTTCAACTACAAAGGACGCACTGTCTTCAATTACAGGCGACCCACGCGAACGCCCCGTGATTAGAGTTCACTATCTGATAACTGTACGGTCACCTTCCCTTTCCGGTGAATTTATAAAGTGTTATTTTAGAATGTCAGGATGAGACAAGTTGAAAAGAAAGCTCACACAAAGACTGGGGCGCAAGAAATATTTAGTCAGAAGCCGCCATGCCCTCAGGGAACAAATGCATCTCTTTCCACAGCGCCATCATCTTGACCACTCACGTTAGTTTAATATGCAGAGAAAAAAGCCCGGGACAAAATGTTTGATTCTGGGTTTCTTGAAGAAAACTGTATGTGCTTTTTTTTTTTTTTTTTTTTTTTAACAATATAAAGTGTGTACTGAATCAAAAGCGTAAATTATTGCTAAGTGTTACATATGTGGGTGCTAAGTGAGGGCAACTTCGGTGACTTCCATTAAGCTGTAACAAGCCTATTAAAAATCCAGCTTTTGGAAATCATTACTGGAAAATAAAAAATAAAAAAAAAAAAGAAAAAAGAACCGCGGATACTATACCTGGAAATGCATTTATACCCACCAAGCCGAATCATAATTTGCCTACAATGGACCAAAGCTGGGCTGCATGAGGTGAAAACCACAGGGTCCTTGCAGACAACTCTGTTCAGCAAATAAGGACAGTGGGCCATGTTAAGAGAAAACCCTTTCTTATAAAATAGGCCAAGACATTAAAAAATACCCTACCAAAGAAAACAAATGTCCCCCAAAGCACTGAAACTAACACAAAATGCCAGGGGGCCTCCCTGGAGAGAAGCTTCTTTGCTCCCTGTCCCTGGACGCCCTGCTTCTCAGGAGGTGCTTCACCTACAGGACGCGGGCGCAGGGCCAGCTGATGGTTTTCACTTCTTCCACTTCAGCTGCAGCCATCGGGAACGTGGACAGAGCCAAGGAAGAAACAAGAGCTGCAGGGTCTGAATAACTGTTTGGTAGTGGTGACTATAAAAAAAAAAAATCATTGGGCTGGAGGTGAATGGAGTTGACAGGACAGAAAGAGGTTGTCAGAGAACTTAGTTAGAAGAGCCACGACACGAGGGAAGGAACACGGCCTTCGGACGATGGAAAACTTTACTTGGAGCTGAGCTGTTTCCAGGCACTGCTCTCTGAATGGCAGAACCCCGCACTGGTTTAAGAGTTGATTTTAGTCTCTGAGGTCATGTGAAAGAACACTGAGTCCTCAGACTCAGCTCATTTCAGGGACTGGCACATATAGCCTAAGAAAGATATGCTGGGTACGTGGTAAATCGCTCTCAGAATTAGCCTACTTATGAAGGCACTTTGTTTTAGCAACACAGATTTTAGCAAAAGTACTCCGAAATCATCACTCATTTTTTTAAAAAAAATCTAATACTCCACAAAAGAGATCCCGTTATTCCTGGTGTACTGACCCCCCACTTTCTCCTACTTATTCTAAGTGTCCTTTCTTTTTCCTCAGCAAAGCCAATCAACAAGAGGCAGTTTATGCAATGGTTAAAGGCATGGACTCTGCAGCCAGATTTCCTGGGTATGAATCATGAATATGAAGTTGGGCCAACTGCTCAGCTCTCTGAGTCTCAACACCTTCCTTTGTAAAATGGGAATGATACCACCATCTCCACCTCACAGCACCCTGAGCACAGCTGGTACACAGTAAGTGCTCATACAATGTCAACAGTTGCTATTGGCTGAAAAAAAAAAAGTTACTACCACAAGGTCATGACATCTTTGTACCTAGACTTTAAAAAAAAAAAAAAAAAAGCAGATGATGAGTGTATTTAATAATTTGCCTAACTGCCTCTCCAAGTGAAGACTGCACTTCTTGAAGGCTTATTAATTTTTTTTTATCTCAAATATCTCACACATTTCTGGCGTATAAGAGCTCAATAAACGTTTGAGTACAGAAATGAAGGAAAGGAACGGAACAAAACTTGGCTGACTAAATATGGTGAGCAGTTGTACTACTGGTCATATAAGTACATTCATATTCAGTGAGCTTTTATTGAATACCTACTGTGTGCTGGGCCCCGCACGAAGACTTTAGGTTATCTTCGTACATTTCTATGGACGAGACCCACCTACACAACTGTAATAAACACAGAGTGGCTACTGGGCTATGCTGAGATTTATCTGGATTAGCCCTTTCAGCTTACAACCTGAGAAGCGTTGGTTAACTAGACCTTGAGTTAATTTTCCAGCCACACAAATAACTCGTTTATATACCTCCCAAACGCAGCAGCAGAGGGTCAGTGTGACCACGACACCGGAGAATGCTACGGCACGACCTGGCAGCCTTCGCACCTTAACCTAGATCCTCTAGATCTAAGTAAGGCAGGATGATGGAATCCCTTTGGGATACAAAAAGCACCTTGGTGATATTTTTAGCACCCACAGGGTCCAAGCCAGAAAGCCCGGCTTTAAAGGTTCTCTTTAACCACAGAATAAGGAACTACATTTCACATTCAAGGTTTGGCAGCAACCCAGTTTTCAAATGTTAGGTTTTCATGAAATCACCATATGTCATAGGGAAAATTCATATTGATCTCAGCTCTTTTACTCTTTCCTTTATCGGGAAGAAAATTCTAAGGCGATGTAAATGGGTAAGTGAATTTCAGTCTTCTGAAAGGGCTTTTCGGGTGTGGCTGAGATAGCTAACTTTGAAAACTTAGCAACACAGGATACATTATGAGTAAGTTCTTTACTTTTTTTTTTTTAAATAATGATGCTAACTCACCAGATCCTTCTGAAAGAGTCCTTTTATTAATTTCAATGAAGTCAAGTAGAGAACAAGTTGTAATATGAAACACAATTTATGCAACTATGTTGAAATTCTCTGCCAGAGTTGCATCTCCCAGTGTAAGAATTTTATGGTAAAACAGTTTCAAAATAATATCAAGCATTAGGTTAGGCTCATTTTGGTTTTAGGCTATCATAGGAAAACTCTCTTTATAAATCATTGAAATCCTAAGGCAAAATGATAGTGCCTTTAAATAGAAAAAAAAAAAAAAACAAAACAAACAAAAAACAACCCATGTTCCCACAGATTATAATAAAAGAGTTGAAACTAAGCCTCAGTTGAAATTATACTGTTAGGCAACTCCAAAAACTAAACACAAAAACATGTTAAAATAAAAGATTGCAACACCATGGGAAAATCAATCTCATATATATAGTTTTAGATTCTCAGCCATCCTGACCCCAGCTCAGATGAGACCAACTGACGATCCTTAATAGTTTTCCTACAGTTGGCCAACAAGCTGTTCACTCCCTCCTCAGCCACACAGTTACTCGGGGGAAGGCATGCGATACGTGTATTTAAAGGGCCAATAGAAATCCCGTGGGTGGGTTTGGTCTGCCTTTCAAAACCAATGAACTTCCCATTATATAATCTCTAATAACAAGAGAGAACTTTACAGGTCATACACCCAGCTTAACTACAAGGCAGGCTATGTTACATGCCTCACCACATTAAAAAAAAGAAGAAAAAGAAGAAGAAGAAAGAGGAGGAGGAGGAAAGGGGGGAGGAGGAGGAGGAGGAGGAGGAGGAGGGGGAGGAGGAGGAGGAGGAGGGGGAGGAGGAGGAGGAGGAGGGGGAGGAGGAGGAGGAGGAGGGGGAGGAGGGGGAGGAGGAGGAGGAGGGGGAGGAGGAGGAGGAGGAGGGGGAGGAGGAGGAGGAGGAGAAAAGAAGCTTTCAGGATGGCACATTTTCATCTCATCAGCTAATGTCAGAAAATTAATGACTCCTACTTGGTAGTACTACTAAGCTCGTTTTTTATAATGATTTTCAGGAAGTATGATGTTTTTGATCAGAAAAGCCCAAGCATCTAAAACAAAACCTCCATGACATTTTATTAATTCTTTAAAAGATAAAGTAAGTCTTTTAACCACAGGAGAATTCTGAGAATCTAGCTTTTCCAGAAAGCCCAAGAAAAATACTTCAGTTTCACCATTCTCAAATTCATTTGACTTTGAAACAAAATAAACATATTACTCTATTTAATATCGTTGCACAAGCGAATTCACAAGAATGAAATCTGTTCAGAGTTCCTAGAAAAAATGTAGCAATACAGGCTGCCAACTTGTTCAATGTCAAGCTCTAGGCAATATAGCAGCACTAGCAGTAAATGACTCAGAGTGAGTCACGCTTAAGCTATTTTTGCTTTTAAAGTACTGCCAGGCACTGTGTTAATATTCAACCCAGAGTAAATTTAGCCCAACAAGAAAACAAGTGTTTCCATGGCTGCTTCTTCACAGTGTTTATGGTATATATGCAGCCATTAGGCACAGGAATCCAGCCAGATAAATTAAGGAGAAATGCTCATCTTTCATTTACATCCAGGCTTCGGAACACTGGAAACACTAAATGCAACTCAGGCTATTCTTCCATCTGCTTCTATCTGCTCTTCCAGAGACCAAACAGCCAATATGTAGAGAGTACAGCATTAATCATTCATATAAAAGTCTGTGTCATTAAAGTACCTTCAGTGGATTGTTGTTCATGGATTTCATTTGGCTCTGTATTAGGAGGCATAACCGGTCACATGTCTCTGATAGTACAGCCACAGGAGAAAACAACACTTACAAAGTATCTAGCAGAAACAGTAGAAAACGTGGTCTACGGATGTCAACTGGAATCATTATATGGTATCATGTACAGTGAATGATCAGAGTCTGGTAACGTAGTAATGTGAACACTCAGAAGGTGTGCAAAAAACTTTGTGGGAGATGAATGGCTAGCATCTGATCTGAAACTATCTCAATTTTTCAGAACATGCTAATTTCTATTACAAATGCACATGGAGTTAAACTTGAGTAGCACAATGAATTAGAAATAGATGCTAGGATGGGGCACCTGGGTGGCTCAGTCGGTTAAGCGTCCGACTTCGGCTCAGGTCATGATCTCGTGGTCCGTGAATTCGAGCCCCGCATCGGGCTCTGTGCTGACAGCTTGGAGCCTGGAGCCTGCTTTGGATTCTGTGTCTCCCTCTCTCTCTGTTCCTCCCCTGCTCGCACTCTCTCTCTCCTTCTCTCAAAAATAAAGATTAAAAAAAATTAAAAAAAAGAAATAGATGCTAGGACTTTTCCCTAATGAAACACACCTGTCTGTTTATAGCTGTTAGACTCCTTGGCATTACCGACAGACTCTATGCTACAGTTCGACAGAGTGGTGAGGTATTTGGCTCAGTAAAAAATATGAAAGCTAGCCATCTCAGCACCGGTTTTCGAAGTAAGATACATGCATGCACTGTGGTATGCAAAATCTTAGAATTTCTATTTAAAACTAACTTTTATCTAAAAAATGGAAAAAAAAAATATTAGGTTCCGCTAATAATGTACAGACTGTATGCAGAACATGTATAAATATACAAAATATCAGGAAGCGGACGCTCCCTCTGATAGGGGAGGTCAATGAAAAATGCACAGAGACCCCTGCTTTAAGGAACACAGCCTCCTGAGGAAGGAGCCTTCTCTTCCCTTCATGTTCTATTCCGGTATAGTTTTTTACGTGTACATGGTCACTGGCATAAAGGAAGTACAGGGGAAAAGGCTAGGTCAGCAAGCAACTGGAGAAGACAGAGAAATGGGAATGTGAGCAAGCCAAGTCCAGAAGACAGCCGCACAAAGTACCTTGGTGCAGCTGTAATGACAGGACAGAGCAGACAGTCACACAGCCTCATCACGCTCTTATCAAGACACCGAGAACCACAAAGACTCTCTGAAAATGATCACGGAGGTTCAAAAGCTATTTTCAGTGAAGAGCTGGGAAAGCCTAGCACAAGTGTAGTCACATAACAGACATCTTTCAAAACAAAACAAGTGTTTCTTGGAGAACAAGTGCAAAAAGGGTTCCTTGGTGCAAAAGGTGGAAGCTCTTACGATAGTCTCTAACTTGCCTGAATGGCAGCTTGAATTCCCACGGAAAGTATCTAGTGCAGGGGTCGGCATATAATAGGTGCTTAATAAAGCTTTGCAGAACAAACAGATGGAATACAAAACTGCATACCCACAAACATCGAACTTAAAACCCACGCGGTGTAAAGCTCTGTATCTGTTACCTAGATGTTTATTGCATAGGTAACTTTTCGAATCTAAAAGCCCAGGGGACCACAACTTATCAGAATTTTCTGCCTCCTGAGTCCCTGGATCTCTGGTTTAATTAACTCTAATAGCTCTGGGATCCTACTCATCTTTACCCGAAAGCTTACCTGAGTGCAATATAAACAAGTAGTGAAATGTCCACAGAAGGAATATAGTAAAATCTGAGCAGAAGCAAAGACGGCGGGGGATGAATAGTTGAAGCTTGAGATTTTCAGGGCAGCGAAACTATTCTATGTGTTGTAATAGTGATTGCATGACATCACGCACTGGTCAAAAACCCACAGGCCATCTGATCCAGTAATTCCAATTCTGGGCATAAAAAAATTGAAAGCAGCGACTCAAGCAGGTATGTTTATACCAATCTTCATTAGCAGCATTATAGCCATGAAGCAGAAACAACCCAAGTGTCTACTGACAGATGAATGGATAAACAGAATGTGGTTGATGCGTACAATGGAATGTTATTCAGCCTTAAAAAGGAACGAAATTCTGATACACCCTACAACACGGGTGAACCTCGAAGACACTGCTGTCCTAAGTGAAATAAGCCAGACATACTTATATGAACGAGGTACATAAAAGAGTCAAATACACAGAGACAGCTGAACGGTGGTTACCAGGGGTGATGCACAGTTACGGTTCCATGGGTACAGAGTTTTGGCGCAGGATCGTGAAAAAGTGCTAGAGCCAGAGACGCATGGTGGTGATGACTGCATAACAATGTGAATGTAGTAAACACCGCTGAACCGAACGTGGAAAAACAGTCGAAATGGTAAGTAAATGTTAGAAATATTTTACCATCAAAATCCCGTCACAGAACCGTGTAATACAGTGACCTCTAATGTAAATGATGGACTTTAGTTAATACTACTGTATTAATATTGGCTCCTCAATTATAACAAATACACCACACTAATCTGTAAGATGCTAAAAATAGGGAAATGGGGAGGAGGGGAAAGCGTATCAAAAATCTCTCTACTATCTGCTCGATTTTTCCGTAAACCTAAAACTGCTCTAAAAAAGAAAGTGTGTTAAATAAACAAGAAAGAGCTAACCAAAGGAGGCTTTTCTGTAGCAAAGTCCTTTTTTTTTTTTTTTTTCCCCCACCTAGTGCCCTCTACTGTCTCCCCAGAGACCTTCTTCCTCATCTGGGACCCAGAGCCTCCACCGCTTAGCCTCCTTGCCTATTCTGATCTCATCTCATACTCGTGCGTGTGCACATTAGTCCCAGAGGCCTGGACTCTGCATTCTCTTGCCCCACGGCCAAGGATGCTATTACTATTCCCCAGTCTGTCTAACTCACTACGACCTATGACTTGTCTTGACCTCACTGTCTGTGTATATTCTGGCTGCAAGTGGCCAGCCTACTACTGACCCTTGGTACTCTAAACCTTGATACAGTTCCCTAATTCTGTCTACTAAGCCAGTGTTTACCTTACTGTAAGGCCCAACCCATCCCAATGGTAATTAAATCTGAGGAGTGCTGGGGGGAAGGATACTGGTATGAAATGGTACTAACATTCAAAAACATTTCTTAAAACAGAAATAAGAGTTCTTTTTTTCCCCCTTTTTTTAAGAGTTCTTTATTCGATGTGAAATGCTTCTCTACAAAGCTCTGAGGGGCAGGACTTTAGCTTACCTTCCAATCTCCTGCATTAATTCTATGTTCACAGGGTGGCCTAAACATAAAGTGAGAACTACAAACTTGACTGCCTACCAGGGAAAGACACTGAAAGTGAACCAGCAGAGGACAAACACGAATGGTCAGAGCAGTGACTCAATGAGAAGCACAATTCTTACCTAAATGCATTTTAAAAACAACAAATCTCAACACTATGCGAGCCAAAGAAAACTTACATCTCAGGCTAATGTGGCCTACAGACTTCCAGACCTCTGTGTGCTTTGCCAAATGGTGCGGGGCGGAGAGGGGGTGGAGAGGGGGAGGGGGAGAGAGGGAGAGGGAGAGGGAGAGGGAGAGGGAGAGGGAGAGGGAGAGGGAGAGGGAGAGGGAGAGGGAGAGGGAGAGGGAGAGGGAGAGGGAGAGGGAGAGGGAGAAAGAAACAAGAAAGGGGAAGTATGAGTGCCTTATGTAGACTCTACTATTTAGGACAATAAATTTGAGCTGAATCACTCAATAAAAATGTTTATTTATTAAAAGACCAGAGACAAGCTTAGGCCTATGAAAGATATGGGCATTCAAATCACATTTCAGAACAGCTAACCCTCTGGCCAAGTGAGAACACAATTAATAACATGACTGGTCTCATGCACACTGTTGAGACGCAGACAGCCCCGTGAAAGGACATTCTTCTATGGGCTTCATTTTACTTCCAGTCTCCTCGAAGGGAAAATCGTGTGGCAGAGAATAAAAGCTTAAAAAGAAAAAAAAAAGCACAAATCTCCAAGATTCCTTTCTCATAAAGGGGCATACTCGTACAAGTAAGTAAGTTCTTCTCTTCCCTATTCTCGTTTTCTACAAGAGAACTTAACTATGACCAGCTATTATTTATGACTAAATGCAATTTTTGGATTAGAAATATTGTTACACATTGATCCTAAGATTAATTTTTTTTTAACAGATTACATGAGGTAAATGGAACAAAGCCTCTGCATGCCTACCTTGCGCATCTGACTTAGCAGATGAATCAGGACAAGGCACACGGGGTACAGGCCTTGGAGGTCAGAAAACAGGCCAGCATTTCATCAAGCCTTGCCTCCTCAGCCAGGTGTTTTGTGCAGCACATAATATACAACTGTAACCCAACAGCTAGAAATGCTACTTTAATAAAGGAAGTATTCGGATTCTGTGAATCAGTACTTTCTAGCCTACCGTGTCTCTCTCTTCACCTGATGGACCACCCGAAATTTACAAACTATCTAACATGTCAAAATACTTGAAACTCTCGCAATGACCTTCAGTGGTCACGTATGGAACCTCTGACCTGAATCCTCCCTCCCGTCAAATACTTCAGGCTGGCTAACAACCGCCCTGCCCACCCCGTTCTTCTCACTTTGCTGTCTGGAGAGGTGGTATCGTAGCCTGGTTATGAACTAGGCCTCCCGGCACAGCTCCCACCTGGCTCTCAGTGCCTCAGCTCTGCAGGGACAGTCTGTTAACCCAGCCAAGTCCCCGTACTTCTTCATTACCCCAAAAGGGCATCTTTTGAGAGATTCTTCCTCCCACGTTCTCAGCCAGAGTGGATCCAGAAAGGTTTTATCTAGGCCTTAGTAGGAAACAGACCATAAA
Organism: Panthera leo; assembly: GCF_018350215.1. Classification (NCBI taxonomy): domain Eukaryota; kingdom Metazoa; phylum Chordata; class Mammalia; order Carnivora; family Felidae; genus Panthera; species Panthera leo. The sequence goes on along the minus strand of NC_056695.1, from coordinate 67,785,353 downwards.
ATCTTATTGGTACCTTTAAGTGAATTTGTGTTAGCATCTCTAACAAGGTAAAAGTCAAAAGCAAACAGGCTGGGTTTGAGCCCTGAAAATGATTGGTATATAGAGTAACAGATGCTAATAATGTTACTTAAAATATTCAACACAAAGGCAGGAACTAGTGTAAAATATTTAGAAAGCCATAACCCTCTCTTCTTCAAAGTGACATGGATACATTCTGCCCACTTAGGATCATCGATCTATAAACACTCCCAGAGCACTGGGTGTAACTGAGGGGAAACAACACAAAGATGCAGAACAGCATGACTCTATTTGTCACACCCAAACCTGGAAGTGACAGGTACATGCTCATGGGAAAGAACGTCAGAAACAAGAATTCTCCTGAAAGTTAAGAAATACAGAGTCAATGCAAATATCAGATGATCTGATCAGATGATCAGCAAAGCACTGATAGTGCGAGGGAAATACATGGAAATGTTCGAAAGGATAACAAACATTAGAAACAGAATAAGAACAGTTTATCTGGGACACATAAGTGGCAAAGGCCCAAAAGGTGTAATTAAACTTGAAGTGGCCAGTATGTAGTAGACGGGCTCTCCCACACATTGTTGATAGAAATTTAAATGAATATAATCTTCATGGAGGGCAATTTGTCCTCCACAGGACAATCAAAAAATTCACATATGCTTTGACCCAGCAACTTCACCAGCATTTTTCTTACAGATATAGACCTACTTGTGTGGAATTTTGTCTGTGGAGTGTAAGACTATTATTGCAGCAATGTGGGTAATTGTCAATTATCCTCAACATCAGGGAACTGGTTAAAAACTACGAGCTACCGTGTAGCCATTAAGAAGAATAAAGAAGCCCTATTTGTACTGATATGAAAAGAGATCCAAAATATTTAAGTGATAAAAGCCAAGGAGAAGTATGGCCGACACGATACCATCGAGAGACATACACACACACAGAGATAGTTCTACAGGGATACAAAAGGAACAGGCAACAGTACCTGCCTCCAGGGAGGCAAAGACCCTACTTTTCACCACATAGTCTTGTGTACTTAGTAAATTTTATACTATATGCATATATTACCCAATCAAAAAGATAAAAACTTTAGAGAAGGGCAGGGAATATATGTGTGTATTTAATTAAAAAAAATTTTTTTTAATGTTTACCTTTATTTTTGAGACAGAGAGAGACAGAGCATGAGCAGGGGAGAGGCAGAGAGAGAGGGAGACATAGAATCGGAAACAGGCTCCAGGCTCTGAGCTGTCAGCACAGAGCCTGACGCGGGGCTCGAACTTGTCAACTGCGAGATCATGACCTGAGCTGAAGTCAGATGCTCAACTGACAGAGGCACCCAGGCGCCCCTTTAATTTTTTTTAATGTTTACTTATTTCTGAGAGACAGCAAGAGCAGGGGAGGGGAAGAGAGAGAAGGGGAGACACAGAATCTGAAGCAGGCTCCAGGCTCTGAGCTGTCAGCACAGAGTTCGATGCGGGGCTTGAACTCACAAACCGTGAGATCATGACCTGAGTCGAAGTTGGACGCTTAACCGACTGAGTCACCCAGGCGCCTCTGTGTGTGCATATTTATATGGAAGAAGTGCTACAGAAAGGAGCAGGCTATCTTGAGCTGAAGTGGGTAGCAAAGGTTTCCCACAGAAGGCACTCTGAGTGAGATGTGCCCCGAGGAGGGGGGAGATGGAGGTGGCCAGGGAAGGCTGCGACTTGCCCCAGAGGCCAGACTGCAGAGGGAGAAAGCAATAAGAAGCCAGTTTTTGTCTGCAAAGTGGCTCAAAAAAAGAGAGATGAACATTACACAGACGCTGAAAAGCTACTCCCTTCCCCACACTTCTCTTCTAGTACTTTCCTCTTAACGGGGCATGTGTATGAATGTACAATATAATCCAGCCACTTACTGAATGTCTGTTATGAGCCAGGAATTCTGCAAGATACTGAGGACATAAAACTTAGTAAGGCCCAGTTCTTGTCCTCAATGAGCTCTCTATCTGAGGAAAATGCAAAACTTAAGAGAGGAAGGATTCCAGAGAGAAAGGCCTGACTTCCAAAGGAAAAGCAGTGATAGACTAGCTAATGATGTTTGTGTCCTGTAAAGGCCACTTAAACAGTGAAATACTGCCTTTGATTTACCAAAATAAAAATTACGATTCTTGTATTCGATTATTAATTACACAGGTAAGTTTAGCACTTTGGCAACCGGTGTATACCTAAGTATTGTACTATTCAGTTGGCAGTAAGTAAAATGATTATAATCAATCCTTCTCCTTCTCAAAATAGTTTAAATTGTTTAAACAGGACAAAGGAGAACAGAAAGACTGAAAAGCAAATTTACCTGTCAAAGTTAGGAAAGGAATCTCCTCAATTTCTTTCTACCAGCTCAGCTCTTATGTCTATCTGGACACACGTGCAGAAAGTACCAGCCAACATTACTTAATGGGGGTTTCCTTACTTTGGTTAATTTTGGATTTCCTGATCAACAAGAACACACAATACTTGTTTCTAGTTTTTAAACCAATATATGACTACAGAGCGCTGTTCAATGAAAATGAAAATGTTCAGTGCCCTTATGAAGTAAAATAAGTATTCCCTACTCAATTTTCCAACCAAACGACACAAATATCTGATAAAAAGATTAAGCCCTGGCACCATCAAAGGGAAAAAAATTTGCCAGCCATCTTCCCAGCATAATGTTTTCTATAGTCTTCCTACTGTATTATCTCATGCTCTTTAACATTTGCCACTTTAAAAGGCTCTCTCTTTAATTAAATAATTATCTTCTTGGGAAAACACAACTCAGTCCTAAATTGAGTAGGATTTTCGCCTCTCCACTTATTCAAATTCTCCCTCTTCTTCAAAGTCTCGTTCAAAACTCATTTTCTCTATGAAGCCATCACCTGTGGTTTCAAAGCACTCTCCTACTCAGGTGTTAATTATATGAATCACACATCCTGGCAGTTGGTCATGTGCCTCCTATTCTTTTCCTAACTCAATAGCGCTCAGTTCATATTTCTCTCATGGAACTTATTATTTCGCTTTGAATTACAGTGGTTTTAAGTATCTGTTCCTCTGCTCCACTAAAAAGACTAAGCCATGTCCATCTGTGTACGATCTTTGATTAAAGCCCAGTCCTTGACACATTAATAATATATGCTTCTGGGATTGAACGGGCATACATTTTGCTCATCCTATAAGAATACAAATTTGTTGAAAGATTATGCCATGTTTCTTTTTTCTGTGTTCATAAATACCTATCCCAGTGCCAGGCACCAAGGAGGCACTCAAAGCTATTCAATAAATATTGTGCAAGTAAACCAGTTGTAGTCTAGTTTTACTTATGTTAAATTATCTCTTCGGTTGCTTTGGTATCTGAATAAACATGTCCCTGATCAAACGGATGACTCACAAAAGTGAGGTTACTTCAAATACCCTTCGCTTCTGAGAGCTGCATATTGAGAAGAGACGGTTAGTAACACACACACACACACACACACACACACACACACACTGTTCCAGTAGTTAAAATCTGGTATTTGAGTATTCGAAATAAACAAATATGAATTGGTGTGGTAGGCTGAAAATGTGGCCACAGTACTTCTGTCTCCTCCCATGGAGAGGAGAGTCTGTTCCCCCACCCCATCAATCTGGGCCACCTTGAGATTGCTTTGACCAAATGTCTGGCAAAGGTTATGCTGTGCAATTTCCAAGCTGGGGCCTCCAGACACTTTCTGCTTTTGCCTTGAGGCTCCTCTCTCCTTTCTGCCTCTATGTGAACCTGAACTAGCGTGCTGGAGGATGAGACCAGAGAGAGCAGGGAAAACCGTCCCACCTGAGGGTGCCCGAGACCAAGAAGCTCCGAGACACTCAGGCAGCTGACTGCAGACGTGGCAGTGAGCCTAGATGGACCAGCAGAAGAACCACCCAGCTAAATCCAGCCCAAATGTCCAATCCACAGAATCACAAGCCAAATAAATGGTTATTTTAAGGCACTAAGTTTTGGGGCAGTGTGTTCCACAATATTAATTTCTATCCCAGAGCAGCTTCAGCTTTACAGCCAATGCAAACCATTCCTAGATGTGTCATGTTTATTTTTAAATATTCTTAAGATTCTAATTGTTAAATAAAATATTCTAGTTGTGATTACAGCACAACTTCTAAATAAAAAGTAACTGCTATTACCAGCTTTTTGATGGATTTTTAAAAACCTGTTCTCCATTATAAATTATTACACCTCATTTCCATCCCCCTACCCACTGTGAGAATTATTTAAAACTACACAGTGCATTTCTTGTTTACAAAACCGAATAGTGGAAGTCAGGTGTGAGCTCCACTCTTCATTGCTTTAAACACCCGTATCTGGAAAGGCCAAAAGTATTTGTTAATACTTCCAACAGAAAGTAGAAACACGGAAAATAGACAATGGCCAATTCCACACCCCCAATCTCATTAGATTATAAAATTTAGTTTATGAATTTTGAGACACGAAAAATAGGAATAATTTTCCATTCTGGACTGAGAAGTTTGTGCATCCTTGGTAACTGGAAATTCAACTAAAAGAAGCAAATGATGTCAGGAAGACAAACTCTTTCTCCCTTTAATGCTTTTGGCCCATTGCCCCTCGGTCCTCCTTCTAGCCACCTGAAGGTTCCTTGCTGGCTCCTCCTTTTCTTCCTCTCCTTGCTCTTGGACTCTTCTCCTTGTGCGGCTCATCTACTCCGCCCTCCAACTATCACCTGGGAGCACGTGGAGAGCCTTTCTCTCCCTCTCTCTAGCCGTGGTTGGACATCAAAACTTTCCTAATTTCTAACCATTTGTCAAAAATCTATGCCAAAAGCCAGCACCTTAAACACAGTATACTCAACAAAATCATTCTCCCACCAAAAGACCAGCAACTCATGAGACATCTTGCTACTTTTAATGGTATCACCTTTTCCCCCAGTTACTCAAACTAAAATCCTTAAAGCCACCTTCAACTCCTGATTCCCCTATGCTTGTTATTATTTTAAATAAGTTGACAAGTCCTCCAGATCTTACCTCTGCAACACCTCTTGCATTAATTCTCTTTCCCTATTCCCCTGCAGTAATTCAGGATATGGTTAGCACTTGACTGGATCATTATAACAAGACCTCTTCCTTTCCCAATTTATCCTATATACCACAACGAGATCTACCTTCTTAAAGTCAGAATCTAATCAGATGGCTCACCTAATGAAAAACTTAACACTCCCCATGACTTATTAATTAAACTGTCTTATTCAAGGCAACAAATAACTTTATAAATGAGCCCAGTTACCCTGGTAATCTTATCTCCCATGTACTTACAGTCTAACTGGATTACCTGCTGGTCTTCATGCCCTGTGCCTCTTTCTACTTCATTTCATGGCTTACAGTATTTCCTTGCCTGGTAATGGTGATCAAACTACATATACAGTATCTCTATTCCTCTAAAATTTAACATGATGAAACATTTTCTAAACATTTAAGTTTTTTGATTAATGATTTCACAAATCTCAATTGCTTCCAAATTCCAAATATCACTGAGAAATATCTTTGCATATGAAATGCATTTACATTTTGGATTATTTTATTAGAATCGAGTCCCAAAAGAACAATTACCAGCAAAACATTATAAAATCTTGACACACATTCTGTGCCTTTAATACTCAGTTGACATAGTTGTCTTAAATTACCATTGTGTTATCAAAGCTTAGCCTGATCCTCAGATGTAGTTGGTGTGTTTTATTAACTACAATGTTGGCATGTATAACCTAGAATTCTAAAACGGTCCTCTCAACCTTCTGCTCCTTGAGGACCTCCTCTTCTCCAACTCTGACCTCCAGCCTATGCAATTATCAGAATTCAGCCGTAGGCCATTGGCCCTCAGAGCAAAGCCAAAGAATAGTTAACTGCTTCTTAAAGCTTGGAATTCTGAAAACATAATAATACACTTTCTATTTTCAGAGGTGGGGCTATGGCAGGACTTGCTAGTCAAGTCAACTGAGTCAGCCAAGATGAGAAAGTTAATGTATTTCAGTCAAGTATGTCTGTGCTGGCATGTACTATCACCCAAAGCACTGCATAGAGGTATTTTATTTAGGGGCGCCTGGGTGGCTCAGTCGTTTAAGCATCTGATTTTGGCTCAGGTCACGATCTCATGGTCTGTGGGTTTCAGCCCCGCGTCGGGATCTCTGCTGACAGCTCAGACCCTGGAGCCTGCTTTGGATTCTGTGTCTCCCTCTCTCTCTGCCCCTCCCCTGCTCATGCTCGGTCTCTCTCTCAAAAATGAATAAACATTAAAAAAAATTTTTGAAAACCCAATATTTTATTTAAAAAATTTTTTTAATGTTTATTATTCTTCAGAGAGAGACAGAGCACAAGCGGGGAGGAGCAGAGAGAGAGGGAGACACAGAATCTGAAGCAGGCTCCAGGCTCTGAGCTGTCAGCACAGAGCCCGACGCGGGGCTCGAATTCACAGACCACGAGATCATGAACTGAGCCGAAGTCAGATGCTTAACCGACTGAGCGACCCAGGTGCCTAGAATATTTTATTCTAAAGGATTGTTTTAATACCTCTTCAAGTATCAAATAATAAATCGGGTCTTTTAGTATTGGCTTCCACTCTGCACACTATTCAAACAAACAATGAGCATATTTCAAAGCCACCATAAGCTGCTTCAAATTCTTCTTGTAAACAACTGCATGTTCGAATCCTCCTAATTTTTGATATCCAGTATCATTGTCCAGATTAAAACTTCTTTCAAGATCCCATGTTATAGATGTGCACTTATCCTATCTTGGGGAAGACCCCCCCCCCCCCCGAAGTCAGTGATATCTGCATTTAAGGTAGAAAGATGGATTTGTCCTAAGCAAGTGACAAGAGACAGAGACGGGGGGTGGGGGGGGGGGTGGCCAGGGGGAGAGAGAGGGAGAGAGAGCAGAGAAAGCAGTACCCTCCACAAAGCGATCAGTGAGCATGAAAGTCCGCAGGTAAAAGAGAACACAATACCCTCTGGCGATGGCAAGTGTCTGGATCAAAGCGGTGAGCAGAGTGGTGAGACAATGAACAGAAACCTGGTGCCACAAGGGTCTTTTTATTCTGGAAGGCTCGGGGAGTCTCCAGAAGACCACGTGGCAAACAACCATGACCCTATCTTAGGATGATCCATCACTCTGGCAGAAACTGGCAGAAGGCAAGTCTGCTGCAGGGAGGACGTAGGAGGCTGAGAGTCAAACTGGAAAGAGGGCAGCAGTAGCAGTGGGAGAAGAAACGCAGAGAAGACTGGTAGAGGCTTTTGGGAAGGGGACTAGACAGCACATCTGTCTAGGAATAATTCCTATTCCTCTCCTTGTGGAAATAATCTTTTGCTTTAGGTAAATGTAAAATAAAACCACTGTGCTCTGAAGCAGAAAAAAATACATACCTAAATAAACTACCACTGTATTTTCTTGGCTCCACATCAACAAATGTAAAAAGCATCGTTAACTTAATAATGTGTGAGGAGGGAAGTCAACGCTACCACATAACAGGAGAGAGGGCTGTGAAGGCTGATGGTCAGGGAAGGAATTAAAAGCTCTAGAGTCTAACTTGGAAATTTCCTGCTTTACGCAACTAGAATGAAGTCAAAGAATAGCCCCCACTTCCCCGTCCCCCGGCCTCCTACCCCGGGGGTGGGGGTGAAGAGAAAGAAAGTACTTCTCATCAGTGAGCACCCAGTGGTGAACACAGCCTCCTACCCCGGAGGTGGGGGGGGGGGGGGGGGAAGAGAAAGAAAGTACTTCTCATCGGTGAGCACTCAGTGGTGAAAGTGGGTGAGAAGAGTTGCCAGGAAGTCTGGGAATACCCCCTGCCAATTGGCAGCCACACTTTGACCCAGACTGCGGTCATCAGCCAGGTGTGCTAAAGCAATCTGGGTGAAAAGGGACACCGCACCTTGCCCCATCCTCCCATTCCCAGGACCAGTGTGGGTCACAGTGTCTGCTGTGGAATATTTGTTCCCTGGAGAACATTCACTCAATGCCCCGAGTATATATGAAGCGCTGGGCCCACGCTGGGTGCTATTCTAGGCACCAGAGATGATACCAATCAAGGCAGACAAGGACCTGCTCTCACTGAATTGACATTCTAATCAAACTGCACGATAAACACTAAGAATTACATAGTAAAGAAAACTGATTAATGCATCTGACCCTGGGATCTTTATTATCGTTATCTCTTTTTGAGAGAGAGAGACAGAGGGAGTGTGGGCAGGGAAGGGGCAGAGGAAGCAGGAGGGGAGAGAGGAAGGGGGGGAGAGAGAGAGAGAGAGAGAGAGAGAGAGAGAGAGAGGGAGAGAGGGAGGGAGAGGGAGAGGGAGAGGGAGAGAGAATCTTAAGCAGGCTCCACACCCAGCATGAGCCCGAAGTGGGGCTTGACCTCAGGATAAGATCATGACCCGAGCTGAAATCAAGAGTCAGACGCTTAATCAACTGAGCCACCCGGGTGCCCCAGATCCTTATTATTTTTCCTAAATAAATAAACAGACCACATTTATGCTGAAAAACTCTACTCAACATTTTTCATCAACCCTCTAGCTCACTCTCTTGTTTCTTCTCCAAAGTTTGCATGTCAAGCTCTAGGCCCTGCAATCACAGGTGACCGGTTTCCTTTTTCTCTCACTCCCAAGACATTAATTATTTCCCTATGTTCCTCGAACCTACCACAGTGCTCTGCATATAGGAGGTAACTGTTTACTAAAAAAACAGAATTTAAAATAAGTCACTGGGTGATCTATTAAAAAAAAAAAAAAAAAGCTAAGTAAATAGGTTGGCTCAAATAGCAGAGCCAATTTTCTCCAGTTAAATCTCATGTGTATACATAAAAGAATCCCTAACACAGTAAAGGCACATGCAGCAGTTAGGGAAACTTGCAGCTCTGTAACATATGCTCCATTATATTTGTTCATAACGAATGTATTTCACCAGACACAGGGTGGTTCGCTACGTGAATAGCGTCGTTCCTTACACTTCACTCCCTGCTTCGCTATCAAGAGATGGTTGCCAAAACCAATATTGTACTGAAAAGTGATTTGTTACCTTTTCAACATGTTTTTTGTTCACACCCTTGTCAATGACAGAATATTACTTAACTACTAAATAGTCTAACAATATTTTATCTTTCATTTAGTCTTTTAACACTTTAACAAAGTGACTAAAACACTCTGAGCTTGCTTCCTTGCATTTCAGAATTTATGCCAATTGCTAATAACATAAAACGTATATCCTTTAAAGTAAAAATTATTGACGTAAAATGCCATTAAGCAAGTTTAAAAAGATCAGGTTAACTAAAATATGGGGAGTATTTTACAGTTTATAAAACACTTCCACTTTTCATTTTTAAATATGATTTAATCCTCACACAGCTCTGTGAGCTAGGAAGCATTATTATTATTATTATATTATCATACTTTACAGAAAAGTAAAATTCCATTGATCTGATTAAAAAAACACAAACTATCACTTGGTTGAGCAAGAATCTGAATTTCTATTTTCAGATTCCAAATTCTAGATCTTTCCATGGGTTGGACAGTTTCTACCCTTAACGCTGTTCTCAACATATCTAGGTGACTAAATACATGAGTTTAAGAGTTAGCAAGAGAATACGATTTCCTGACTAACATAAACTTTAACGAATGTAAGGACAGTACTTAAAATACACAAAAATGATCATTATTAAGGCTATCAATTATGCACATGAATAGATACCTTTCAGAACTACTAAGAATACAAGGAGATGCCAGCAAGGTGCCAAAGATTAGACTGTAAACCCCATGAGCACCAGGACTTGTATTTCTTGTTCACTGCCCTATTCCCAGCATACTCAACAAACACTTGCCGAATGAATGAAGAAGGATTAACATGGAATACAAAAGGGAGGCTTTCAGATATAGAAGAATGAATGAAGTTAATTTATATTCAAATCCAGGAGACCAGGTGCCATCTAAGTCGTTAGGTTATTCCTGAGTAATCTGTAGGTAGGTGCCTATAACTATGCTGTGCACATACGGCTCCTGCCCTGTAGGTAATAAACTGTGTGAGATCTAGAATTAGAAGTCAGATATTGAATCCTCTTGAGTGCCTGATTAACCAACCTTTACTAGATGAGTTATTTTCAACCCTGTCTGTACATTAGCATGCTACCTGGAGAACTTAAAAAGAAATGCCTGGAGAGCCCTATTAGATACCAACTAAATCTAAATCTCTGAGGGTGGGGACAGGCTGATTTTATTTTTAACGTTCACATTTGCTATGATACCCAGTGACAGGTAAGTGCCATTACTATAAACCAATGGTTCTCAAACTCTGGTGTACAGGAGACCCGGAGGGCTTGCTAAGATTAACCCCACCCCCAGAGATGCAGATTCACGAGGTCTGGGGTGGTGCCTGAAAATGTGCATTTTTAATAAATTTCCAGGTGACCTTGATGCAGGGCTGAGAAGCACACCCTGAGGTTGACTGCTGTGCACACCATCTACAAGGTCTCTGGAATTAAAGAATAAATGTAAGGGACAGGTGAACAGAAAGACATGAAAAAATATACAAAATTTACATATTAAAAGAAGAACTTCATGCTCAATACCACTGATCATTAGAAAAACATAAATTAAATCCATGATGAGATACCCCTACATACTTATGAGAATGGCTAAAATTAAAAACAAAACCCAAATAACCCCAGTGCTGGTGAGGATGCACAGCAAACACACCTCTCCTGTGCGGCTCAAGGGGACACAGGGGGGGTTCACCATATTGGAAAGCAGTCGGTCAGGTTCTCAGAAGTTGAACATGCACTTCCCATACCAGCCCAGAGCCCCATGCCTGGGTATTCATCCAGGAGAAATTAAAACTGATATTCCCGTAAAAACCTGTACACGAATGTTCTGTAACACCTTGATTTATAACGTCCCCAAGCTGGAAACAAGTGAAACACCCTTCAGCTGGTGACTGGATAAATAAACTATGATACATGCACACAGTGGAGCACCAGTCACAGTACACAATGCAACCAGCCACGGATATTAACAACACTGTGGCTGACTCTCAAATGCAGTCTGCGTTTGAATGAAAGAAGCCACTTAGATGGCTGCATATTGTACGATTCCATGTATGCAACATTCTGGAGAAGTTAGAACCATACAGAGAAAAGAAAGAAAAAGAAAAACAGTTACTGCCAGGGGCTAAAAATGGGGCGAGGCTTCGACTACAGAGGGCCGCCCATTGTATCATTATACACGTCTAAACCACCATAAAATGGAAATGACTCCAACCTCAGGAAATAATAACTTGACAAGACAACTCTTTTCTTAAGTATGATGTACGTCGTCCCCAGGACACATGATTTGGTCCTTCCCATTCTAGGTTCAGGTTGCTTTCTGAGCATGGACGGCATCCCACACTCTCAAAGTAAGCCACCAGGAGGAAAAAACACCCAGGGCTCACAGTTTGTGTTTAAACTTGCCGCTGACTCATTTCACCCTTGATAACTGAACCTTTCTCTCCTAATAACTTTAATTATAGCCATGTCTCATCCTAAAGCTTCCCTTTTCCTCAGGAATGTATTTGTTAGCCTTGTGACCTCCTGACTGTGAGACACTGGGTAAACATGTCACCTCCAGGATTCAGTCTGCTAAAAACAGAGCCTGCGTTTTTCGTGCATTCCTCCCTCGCATGTGGATGTCGTGAAGACTAGGAGAAATGATGTACGGGCACGGGGTTACTGTTGTGATGCTTGAAATAAACTTCATGGAATTTGTTCTAAACTTGTAAGTACAATAAATACCCTATTCCTCTCTGCCGTAACACAGCAACTATTCACACCGGAAACGGTATCCTTAGGCACTATTTCCTGAGTGTATTGCCAAAACCACAGGATCTGGAAAAGGAGGACCCAGGTCTGAATCTCACTACGTAACGTATTTTGTGACCTTGAGTCAACTGCTCACCTTCTGTGAGCCCCACTTCAAGTACCTGTTTCTCTAGGGCATACTTTGAAGACAGTATGAAACACATAAATAAGCTACTATAGAATGTCTGGTATGATTCCCACTCTGTGACCTCTGCTTGGTAGACGTGACCAAGCAAGAGATTCACTCTCAGCTGGATGAGGCAGATTCCCCCAGTGTCCTCAGAGTACAGCAATGCAGATCTAGGACCTGGGAGATTCAAACAAATTGTTCACTACCCAAGAGTCTTACGACAAATCAAATCTTCAAGACATAAATGAAACGCTTGAAGGGAGAGGAAAACCAAACAGGCACGTGTCTTAAAGAGTTAGTGTGGTACGCAGGGAAAAGAACACGGGTTTTGATGTCACCCAAACCTGAGTCTGAATTTCAGCATTTATGATCTGAGGGAAGTTATATTACTTTTCTTTGCACATTTTCTAATCTGTAAAATGGGTATAGTTATCTTGTAGAGTCGTGAGAAATAAATGGTAAGGTAGACAAAGTATGCAGGTGCCATACCCTATGCACGGGTAGGCACTCAAACAATGCTTCCGGTTATGCATTAACTCAACAAGGAATCATGAAGTATCATATACATCAAGCTCTGTATGAAGCGTGGCTATCACTTCGACTATTCCTATTTTCCAAAAGGACTAGGGCAAATCTAAGGTGAAGGCAAAGCAGATGGTGTCTTTACTGCTCCATAAAAAGGGCATTTCTCACTGCCAAAGAGCTCCCTGACAGCTTAGTGCCCTGATTAAAACACCACAACAGAATCAATCCAATTTGAATGAACCTTTTTTCCTCACTTACTCAGTTATTTCTTTGGTACTGAAAATCCTGCCTTAATGTAAAACTTCCTGGAAAGTAACAACTCTATGAAACAGGAGGAGGAGGAGGAGGTCGGCTACACCTGGCCCTAATGCTCTCTTTTTATCCCTGGCGTCTCTTGTCTTCCGGTTCCACTGTTTACTAGCTTTGTAACCCTGGGCATATCACTTACCCTCTCTGAAGCTGCTTCATCATGAAGATGGGAATGGTACCGCTTAGCTTCACTGATGCAAGTAAGGATGTATGGGAAAGAGAAACTACATGGGTGGGAAACACAAAGCAGAAGGGAAGAGAGACACAGAAGGGAGTCAGACAGACACTGACTCAGAGAAGAGGAAGAGGGAGAGAGGCAAACACACAGGAATAAAAAATTTGCATAGGACAGAAATCTCACTCAATGAGCATAAACCCTTAGTCAGGGATGTAATCCAGCCTGAAAAAGTCAGTCTCTGTTGTGAAACTTATGATTTTTAGCATTTCCCACCAACTAATGGTCATCCAGCAAGTAAATGCTAATGGCTTGATCAATATCATCAAGGAAAACATGAAGACAAAGTGAGGGCCACAGAGATGATAAAACTGTCTAAGGAAGAGCCAGCAACTTAAGTTTTCATTAAATGCTTAAATGTTCTAAGCAGTCACACTTAAACTGAGCCATACTTAATTCCTAAGCATGGTGCTATCTGACACTGAAAACTGTGTATTAGCATATACACCATACGTTTGCACCAGTAGGTAAACGGATATGCACACAAAAATCATTTATGTTGAATTTTTGAGCAATTTAAAGGATTTTCCAAGACAATATAAATTGCTAACCTTTGCTCATTTTAGATCCCAACCTTCTGAACGCTAGCTGTCTTCTTATTCTCTTCTTTACTGATGAGGTTATTATTGAAGAGAAAAGGTGTGTTATCATCACAATGCCTTCACTAGGGTCTGGCCCTCTTTTTCTAGTTGAATAATTCAGTTTTATAAATATTAACCAAACTCTGAGTATGTGAGGAGCAAAAGGAATATAGGGAGGATTAAGCAATTCCTGCCTTGAAGGGTCCTGGGCTCTTGGTTAATGGCAGGCCAGCAATGCACACTGTTTGGATAGGTGGTTATATTCTATCATATGACAAAGAGATTTGTGCGCTGAAGACTATCAGGACTGAGTCAGGCTGGTCAAAACTTTGCCCAGTTGAAAAGCACCCAACATATTTCTAGGCACAGCCAAACCTTTTGCCTCTTGGCACCACCTTTGTTCTTGTCTCTTTCCTTTCAGGTTTCAACACTCACACATGGCCTCCCAGCTTTCGAAATTGCTAATCTTCTCTTTAACCCCACTGTTCACCTGCACCTGTTTAAGAGCTCCCAGATCCGGCCCCTCCATCCACAAAAATCTCCATTTGCTTTTCAGTAGAACCCACCAGGCTTCTATACACTCCCAAATGATGTGAAATGCACAACCTGGCCTTGACAACAAAACCACCCCCTTCTCTGAAGAAATCATAGTCTACTGTTAATTGGCCAAATTAATGCTGATGTTGCTCGTCAAGGGCCTAACAAAGCACTGAAAAATGGTAGTATGAGAAGGTAAAACCAATGGTCACAAACTGACAGTTTTGTTTGCACAGTGTTTTAACAACTGGTAATGGAAAAATAGTTGAATTTCCGGGTTTCCCCAGATAACCTCAGGATCTGAGCACAGTGGGTCCTCACCTATTATTCCCAGCAACAACAGACAGGCATGCGTGGCAGGTGTCTCCTTCAGATAGGGCATAAGCTCTCAAGTATTTGACGGTTCTCCTGAAGATTCTTGTGACCGTCAAGGACCTGTGCTGTAGGTACCATGTGCCCAGACATCAAGCTGGAGTTCAAGGACTAAAGCAGTAAGCAAAACATCAAAGTCCCTACCTTGTGGAACTGCATTGTGGTTTTGACAAGATATAGAAGGAAAAGGAAAGCAACCCACTAGGAATAGCGAAGTGAAGGTATTCTAATGTTCCTGAGGAGCTCCCCATTCATGGCAGCCCAGGTAAATCCTTCTGTGACGTGAATGGTCACTCACTATTCTATCAGCTTTGATAACTAAATTAAGTGTGTTAAAGTGAGGGTACAGAGGTGATTTGTGAGTCCATGTAATTACAAGATTACAGTATAAAATGTCCCCATCACTGAAACAATTTCTAAGTTCACTCGTGGATTCCATTATCTCCACACCTTATATCCTACATCCTCTGTGTAGGATATACAATTTAGAAATACGTCTAAATTTCTGGTGAAGGTCTTCAGATTAGTAAATGTTCGCCTTTCCTCTAAGCATTTCAATGTACCAATAAAATTACATTTCAGATTAGATTTTTTAATACTAAAGACCACAGATTCAGTCCATTCTACTTTTGATCACAAAGTGAAGACCTTGTATTTCAAAGGTTTCTAAATATCAAATTATTGTCTAATGTCCTCAAGTTCTGCCTGGCTGAGCTGCACTACAAATTCTCATGCCTGCTAATTCTATAGCTGGTGAGTGAATAAAGGATGGCAGGAAGATTGCTTGATGACTTGAGGAAGTGTCCTACAGGGGTACTGCACATTCTAACTAAGTTCTCCTGATGCCAAAGTGCAGGAAACCAGGAGTTGGAACAGTGAAGACAGTTTAAGTAAAAGCATCAAGGAAGAGAGAAATCGCCTGAACATATTGTTTAGATAAATGAAAATCACTTTACTCAAGAAAGTACAGTCACGTCTTCCCTAAACCAAGTCATATTGCTGGGTTTCACAACTTGGGTTAATTAACAACATGATTCTCGTTTAGGGAAATGGAATCTTTTTTCTTTGGAACTGTTCCCTAACTCAGTTATCATCGCCACTACCAAAGGTAAAAATGATCTCCGATCAATCTTGATTTATGTGCCTCCAAGAATTACAACTAAGAAAAATGGGTGGCACCAGCAGGGAGGCCAGGCTACGCATTAAGTGACTCAAACCCAGGTCTTCTAGCTGCGAAGCTCATATTCTTTCCACCATGTTCTACTGGCCCTTTCTCAATATCAATAATAAGTGAAATCTAAAGCAAGCTTTCAGTTTGCCAAGATCCATTATCGCATTAGTTCTTGGTAATAATCTTGGGAAGCTGGGACAGACACAGTATCTCTAATATACAACACAATGGGTCCCCAGGTATGGTATTTATAGGAAAATCTGAAGTTTAAAAAAAAAAATCCAAACCAAAAACCTACCCTTGTTTCTGACTGTGGTTTAAATGTTTATTTGTTTTGGGGGGGGGGGGGGAGAGAGAGAGAGAGAGAGAGAGAGAGAGAGAGAGTGAGTGTTGGGACACTTGAGAGTGTTGGGACAGGTGAGGGACAGAGAGAAAGCAGGAGACAGAAATTCTGTACTCATAGTGTACAGCCTGACATGGGACTCGATCACACAGATCATGAGAGTATGACCTGAGCTGAAAGCAAGAGTCGGACACTTAACCGACGGAGCCACCCAGGTGCCCCTGATTGCAGTTAGACCAGGGGTCTGTAAACTGTCCAAAGAAGTTGTATCCAATGCCTTGTAATATCCTTAAGACATAAATAACTACTAATAAAAGAATTACTGTGTGCAGTGTAAATATGTTACCTTTCGAGTAATCGTATCTTGAAATGAGTATGGCGTACCTGTTATGTTTACATTCTCGGGACGGCAAATACCAGATTTTTGTACTATCTCTACTCTTTCCCACCGTAATCCTGGGCCTGAACTCAGCCTCTGAATCTTTCTGAACATACAGCTCCACGTAGCCCCTATCAAATGACTGGCAGTGTTGTATCAGCCATACAAATAAAAGCTGCATTTTCCTAGTCTCACTCTCTCCTATATTGTATAGCTGTGGTTTCTTGCATTTTTCTTTGCTTTTGATTTGTTATTAATAGTTCTCACATTATTCCATGTTTGCATATATTGTCTTCTCTGCCTTTTATTTATCTCGGAGCACCGAATGCAATCACTTATATACAGCAGTCCCTCGAAGTGTTTTGAACGCACCTAAGACAAATGTGTGGTATTTATTGGAAAAATCTAAAGCTAAAACAAAACAAAACAAAAAGAAAACAAACACCCCCGCCCCAAAACTGTCCTTGTTTCTGATTATGGTTTAGACCACCAGGTCAGTAAACTTTTTCTGTAAGGTGCCAGGTAGCAAACACTAAAAGCTCTGTTTGCCAGATGGTCTCCGATGTAACTACTCAACTCTGCCATCATAGTGCAAAGCACACACAATGTGGAAACGAGTAAGTGTGTCTACATTCCAATAACACTTTATTTTGGATGCTAAAACCTGAATTTTATGTAATTTTCACATGTCACAAAATATTATTCTTCTCTTAAATTCTCCCCCAGCAACTTAAATGTGTTGGCAAAAAACAAGCATTCTTGGCTTTCAGGACCTAGAGAAACAGGCAGGCTGGGCTTGACTCACAGGCTGTAGTTCACTGACCTCTGGCCCAAATTTGTGGTTCTCAAAATGAGAACTTCGGGTGGTCTGCACGATCCTTTCAGCAAGTCCGAGTACCGATGTGTGAGGCCAGATTTTCTTTATAGGCTTCAACCCAAACAACGTACCACAGCGGACTGAAGGCGGAAGCAAATGCGAGGGTCCAGCTGCCTCCTATTAAAGCCACAAACTGAAGAGATTTGCAAAAATGGAAAACAATTTCACACCTCTCACTCATTTTTCGTCATGTTTGGAAAATACATGGTTATATTTCATAATCCTCCTTACGGTAACACATTAGGGACTTATCACTGATTTTTAAAACGGATTAATATTTTTAAGAAGGTCTCAGTTTTGATTTCTAACGTGATAAATGTCAATAGCTACCACCCATGTAATAAACAAATGCTCTCCGGAGGCCCTCGGTAGATTTTTTAAATGTAAAGGGATCTTGAGAGCAGACGGTTTGAGAACCTGCTGCCGAGCCACAGCTGGGTTAACTTACTGGCCGCGGGTTGCGGGGAGGTGGCTTGCACGTCACTTCCTCAGACCCCCTGATTTCAATCTCCATCTTGACTTGTCCCCACCAAAGGGCTTCCTGGCGTTGCTGTGATCGGGTCCCCACTCGGCAAAACTGAATCCCACGCAATTTAGGTTTGTGTAAATAAAGGTGGTGAGAGCGTGGTGGTGATTTTCATGAAAGGACCCTTGAGCTCTGTGCAGACCAATAAAACTGTTTCAGCCTTTACTTTGCCAGACTAGGCAACTTGAAGCAAGACTCTCTCCCTGGCTTGTAGTTTCCAGTCTTTATAAAAAAAGAAAAAAAATTATTATTATCATTCCTTCCCTTCAGAACATCTCTCAAAACAAATATTCACTGGCTCCTGTATAAAGCCTGGTCCCTCCGACTTGGCTCCGCAAAAACTGTGGGCTCCCGATGCTAATGAGCGTCCTCACAGCAGCATTAAATCTAAAGAAACAGAATCCATCGCCCACAGTGCTACTTTGCCAGCACTAATAAGGCACCGAAAATCGCATTTGCAAGTCGTGTGCGCACATCCTAGAGAACACTTGAAGAGGGTATTAATATTTTGCTTGCTCTGTCATTTGAGATTTAAAAACTTCTGAAAAGAGTATTTTAGGAGAAACAAAAAGGGAAAGTTGTCTTAATTCCAGTGTTACATATATAGGGGAAGCCGATACAAGGAAGCATTTCTTTCAGTATAAGTCTACTTTGTCTCAAAGTTTAACTGTCTGTCCAAATGATGTGAAGTAGTGCCGGCCTTGGGAAACCACCCCCAACACCACCCCCTGACCATCTGAGAGAGAATTAAAGACATAATAACCACGATTCCAACACGTATCATTTTGCTGAACTGCACACTCTTCATTAGAAAGTGCGTCACCGTGAGCGTACGATTCTACAAAGCTTTACAGCTATCTCTTAGGGAATAATACTTTTGTAAACAATAACAAAGGAGGAAGAAATTTGTATTTTTGGCTATTTATCCTTCACTACGTATCATAAGATATCTTTTTAAAAAATCAAGAATTTTTGATCTTGATTATGATTGGGTAATTTGTCATTATTGGCTCCAAGCAGAAAAACGAAATACATGTGGCTACTTTGACCAACACCAAAAACTGAAATTCACTAGCATCTTTAAGATCGGAAAGACACTAGCAAATCATTATATTACCTGTTTGGGGGATTATTACCCATTTGGGGGAACCGCGCAATTTATATTAGAAGGATTTTGGTAGCTGAAGAAGAAAAAAATAGACTAAAATGTGGAGAAAATGCTTACTGTTTAAATCCACATTAAAGCAAAAGTCTCATCAGGATTGCAAAACATTCCAAATTGTGAAACTTAAGTTACTTGTAAGATAGACAAAAGTAAAGCTGCTTCCTCAGTCATTTTTTGAGATCTCAGCATCAATTTAAAGAAAATGCTTATATTTAAAAGAAAGCTTATTTCAAAATAGGAATCCCTCAGTACAAATAAGGACATGAAATAAATTTACATGCCCTACCACAGTGCTCCAGCCATATGCAAATGAAGGTGATGGGAAATTAAAGTTTACAAAAAAGTTATTTGCTTCCCTATCCGATTCTGTAAGGAATAAAAGAGTCATGAGCCGAAAGCAATGACAAACAATGCAAATGCAAAAACGATCAAATTACATAAAGTTGTTAAGTGGATTAAGCGGACAAAGAGGAAAAGAAAAGGACGGATGTACTTCACTGTACAGAAAAGACAGATTTCTGTCAAATACCGTCTACAAAATTTTGGGATAATGAATCACTTCTTTTCCCAATCTCGTTTTTAAATCAAAATTATGTTGGAATCCAAATCGCGATCGCGTGGCATTAATGCTACTACGAAGACAGAAGGGATCAAGAAGATTCTGGTCCACAACTGAAAAGAAAAAACTAGTCTGAGAAAACGGTGCTACTCCTCCAAAGCGGCAAAACCACAATCAAACTGGTTATTGTGAAGCGTGGCACAGCAGTTTGAAATTTGAAAAACACCATTGCTATTTTAATAAGACAGTTCCGTTTTAATTTCCCAATTCCTCTCCCCAGCAGTGGGACAATACAGTGTAACCATGTCTGGCTGCTGGGGAATTTTCTTAGCACTTTGTGGAAACTGTTGGCTTTCAGAAATGGACAGGCTGATTTGAACCAAAAGTCAGACAAAATACAGAATAGCAACAACAATAAAAAGCAATTTAGAAAGAGGATCAAGCCAAGCAGATAGGCAGACTTTATAAAGTCAGTTTTCTGGGGCGGTGTATCAGGTCAGTTCCCTCCATTCAAAAAGCCAAACCAAAGCAAAGCATGCGGACTTACATTGCTTCTTCAGTTCCTTCAGCTGTTGTTTAAACTGTACAAATTTTGCATTATTTTGAAAGTCTGTGTCACAATTCTTATTCTGTAAAGCCAAAAATTTCTTCTCCACTAATAATTTTAGATCTGGTATCTTCTCTGGACGTTCTTCTTTTACCTGAGGAAGACAACACAATTGCCTTAGTTTAAGGTTAACAATGACACCGTTTTGTGAACATTATTTTTATCTCATTTCATTCAAATAAAAATACAGTGAGGTAGAAAACACAATCCCAACAGAACCAGAGAGCTTGGGACTTGTTCCAGAACAGATGGCCGGTAAACGGTTGGGGAGCCATTCATCCCATCTCCTCATCACTTTCTTAAACCCTCCCTCCAATGCCCGACTAACCTCCTGTCTCCTGACAACTACTAGGGAAAAATCTCACAC
Organism: Panthera leo; assembly: GCF_018350215.1. NCBI lineage: Eukaryota > Metazoa > Chordata > Mammalia > Carnivora > Felidae > Panthera > Panthera leo. The sequence goes on along the minus strand of NC_056695.1, from coordinate 67,764,769 downwards.
CAGAGCAACTCTGTGCCCTCCAACGTCAAGGGAACCTGGGCCTCATGGCTTCCTCCTTTTTGTCAGGTCTGCTCAGTCCCCTCTCCTCCTCTTCTCTGGCTCTCTGTCCCAGCAGGAGAGAGAGGCTCCTACTTCACAAAGAAGTTGAGGCTTTAATCTTGAACTTTGCCATCTGCAGCCACAAGGAATAAGTGTCCCCTGTTCTGTTCAAAGCTAAACTGTCAATCTATCTTCTTTTTGTTCCCCCCCAATATTTTACTGTCAAACTTCTAAACATGTGGCCAGGTTGAAAGAATTGTGTTTTACCACTCATCTACCTCCTAGATGCCACAACTGACATTTTGCTATGTTCACTTTATCACCATAGCGATCCATCTATCTGTTCTTTCCATCCTTAATCTTGCTTCAAGTTCATTCCTAATTTATCCTCACGTCTGTCAGGCCACACCTTCTTTCCCCCAAAACCTCTGAATTGGCTCCTTACTCCCCAGTTTAACAGCCAAACTCCTCTAACCCCTGCCCGCTCCCCTCAGGTACTTTCTCTTCGTAGTCTAGCTCCTTGGAAAAATCATCTGTACCCACTGTTTCTAGTTCCTTGACCTCAACCTTTAGCCACTGCCATCAAGCTGCTGCCCCCGCCCCCGCTCCCCACCCCCTTCACTGTGACTGATCTTCTTTAGGCCTTCATATTTGGCTTCCTGATGCCCCTGCACCAAGCAAAATTCACCAAACTCTCCCTTGCAGCCCAACTCTCCCTTAAGCCCAACATGCTTTAGACTTTTACCATAGCCCCCTTAATATTCGACTGCATTGATTTTTACATGTCTACTTACCCTAGCAAAATGCAGACTCTTTGAAAAATGTGTGATTTATCACTGCGTTTGCCAGCACGTGGCATGTAGTAGATAGTATTCAATATATGTACTCGACAGATTTCAAACAAATTAATCTTACATGCCCCAAATATACTTCCCCACTAAAACCCACAAATGATCGACTTAACTGACATTAGGAGAGCATACAGGACAATTTCTAAGCTGGAAGACAACTCAGAGGTCATCTAACCTTGATGTCTACCTTCCTCAGTTTCATAAATAAATAAAATTATATAGAAAGAAGTTAAATGACTTGTTTACTATAATCCAGTTGGTTGGAGGCAATGTTAAGACTGCAAATAGATGCAGAAAATTCTTGCTTTTGGTTCCAGTCCATGGAATATATTCACCTCTCTGAATCTGAGTATCAACTACTGTGAAGTCAAAAGATTACCTGTAATTTATCTGTTTCAATTACCCTTTGTCATGGAAAAAAGAATTATATAATCTTCTTTTGTTTAACTGCTATGCACTTTAATTAGCTAAAATCAAAAAATGAAAATTAACCATGAAACCAAAATGCCTAAATGTAATTTATGGTACAGAGTGTAGAAACTGTTTTCTCATTGCATGGGTGATATTCAACCAGTGCTGGATCCATCATCAAAGAGAGCTGTGAGAAATATGGAGAGGCTTTAATGACACATCTTATACATAATTAAAAATTTTAAATAAGTCCTGTACGGCTAAAGAACCAATAAAGCTCAGTTTGGAAAAGAGAAGGTAGAGAGGCAGTTTAACAATGCCTCATGTCTCAAGAATAGGAGATGTTAGACATGTGACTAGCTATCCTCTACCTCTATAATGGACAGGACAGGATGAAACAAGTTCAAGACTGTAGCATGAAAAGTTCAGAGTAGATACAGAAAATAAATGACAAGTTCTCAGAAAAGAATTATAGTCTTTCTCTCTGGATTTATAAAATAAAATGGACTCACATCCACCTGAGACGTGAATAGTGCTATTATAACCAGGTATAAAAGACCTTCTCAAGGTCTTTTCTGGGCTGCAATTGTTATTTAATCTGAGGCAATCAGAGCAGAGCTGAGCAGATGATCAGTAAAGGCAAAAGTTCTTTTCCAGTAAAGTCTCTAGCCCACTCAACATATTTAATGTCCTTAGCCCCATTACCACCCAAGCAGAAGAGCTGGCTGGAAGATGGGGGCGGAAAAGATGGAGAAAGGATAGGCATTTTGAGACTGACAACATGGCGACCTGAAATAGGACTAGGAAAACCTGAATAAGCCAAATTTTGTGATTCAAAATACTCATTTTCCCCAAGGCCAGAACCTCAATGGAACTGCCGGAAAGCACATAAATTCACTGCAGCAAGTATCTTCTCTGGAAATGGGATGCTGCGGTTGGCACAGCTATGCGTGGTAGAGAGAACTTACTAGGCTCTGGCTATCAAAATGAGAGCCTGGAAAATACCGAACTCCTTATCTGTTGAAATCAATGCGGTGAATGGGAACTAAGGATATTTTTCATGGACTCTTGCTTTGTTTGTATCTTCGAGAAATAAGTTGTACAGTCCCAAAATGAGAAGGAAAAGAAGCCATTCTTTGGGTAGCTGATCGTAAGTGTAATCTAGTCCGAAAAAGGTAAGGATGGCCCTCTTTCCCCAGGACAAATCCCAAATACTTCAAAGAAATGTGACATGGCAGGAGATTTTACTGGATCCTTAGTCCATTTCTTTCCCAAAGATCAAGTCCCTTGATGCAGGACTTAAAACCTAAGTGAATTAAAAGACCCTGGGTGTATTAGTTCGCTAAGGCTGTCACAACAACATACCACAGACTAGGTGGCTTCTAGGTAGAAATTCTTTTCTCACAGATCTGGAGGTGGCAAGTCTTTGGCTTGTAGATGGCCATCTTCTCCCTGTGTCATCTGTCACATGGTCTTCCTTCTAGCTGTCCGTGTCCAAATTCCCCTTTTTTATAAGGGTACCAGTCATACTGGATCAAAGCCCATGCCAATGACTTCATTTTAACTTAACTCCCTCTTTAAAAACCCATGTCCAAAACTGTCATATTCTAAGGTACTGGGGTTTAGGACTTCAGCATATTAATTCGAGGGGAACGCAATTCAGCACATACACTGGGTTAATAAATTTTTGAAGCAGAATTTTTTTTAAACACCTCAGAGATTATTAATCTTTATGCCATTATAATTTAAAAACGATAGGAACTACCGAGAGGTAAACTTAACAGATACCATACTTACATAATGGGAATTTGATTCTGCCCTCGGGAGAGAAAAAGTCAGGTTTTTATTCACTCAGTACCCACTTCCCTCTCCAGTATTCAGTGAGTGCCTTCCATGTGCTAAGAACTGTAGCTACACTGGAGAGAAACCAGAAAAGTCGATCAGGAGCACGTGGTGAACAGCTCTGAAAGTGAGACCTGGCCTGATGGCAGCAGGAACGACAATTTTAGGAGGTTTTAGGGAGTAAAGTAAGAATACCATAAGAAACTTTTTTTAATCACTGCTGTAGTTCAAGTATATAAGATGCACTTCAGACAGGGAGGGGGGAGGAAGTTACTGCTGTAGGTTGACTAATGGCAGAGGGGCTGACAACCGGACCGCATCACGATGCCATTTTTAAAGCACAATGGCCAAGTCTTTTTGTGAGAGCGGTGACTCCAAGATCTGTAACAGTTAATATGGGCAACCGAGGAAAGGACATTTTCTTGAGGAAAGAAGGGGCAATCCTGAACGTCTGTCTGAGTGGAGAGATCTGGTACACAGCGGGAGAGACATTTTAAATGAGATGGGAACAGAAAGAAAAGAGACGCAAAAGGAACTCTAAAAGAAGCAAAGAAGAAAACCAGGGGTGAGGAATGCCACAGAAGAAAGAAAAGGGAAAGTTTCCTTGACAGAGATGCTCGTCCTTGGGGGAAAATGACGCCAGAGAGCTCAGGTAAGATAAGGTCTAAACAGAGACTGGACTTCATTACAAGGGATTTTGTACCCTGGAGCGGAACGATTTACCCATCTTAGCCTATCAGCCTGTGAAGCTTCTCTCAGGCAAGGGCTGTTTGCCTGGGGTCTAGCGCACTTCCTGTTGTATAGTAGGTGCTTGAAAGATGTTGAGGAACAAGTGAACTATGGGGCAGCCAAATGGTACTGTCTTGAGAGGAGAAAAGAGATTAAGGGAGTTCTCGTTAACAGATGAACTAAAGTTCGGCAGTAAAGGAAGAGAGATGGGAGTCGATCATGGGAGAGACTCCTTTATTTGCACGGAGGTTAAGAGTAGCTTGAAATCAAAATGACAAAACGGAGGAAAAAGAACATGTAACCCGGGATCAGACAGATCTGAAACAACCCTATGTATGGATCTTGGGACAATCCTTCCAGGCCTCAGATTTCTCTTACCTCTGAATTAGGAATCTGGAACACCGACTTCAGTGCTGTGAGGATTAATTAAATCATGCTTGTGTTTAACTGTGGCACATTGTGGATGTTAAAAAACTTTTGTTCTTTTCCTTTTACCTCTGGCATACAGCCTTGAACAAGTTTGTGGGCTAAGGGGGAGGAGCCAGTGGGGAAACATAAATCACAAGTGCTAAGAGAAAGCAGGTAACAGATTTAAGAAAATCATTCCAGTACAAGGGCAAAAACTAGAGAGGAAGCAAGACCAGCTGGGAAAGCAAAACCACAGCCTTTACCAGGTGTCATAAATGCCTACAGGGCTGGTCAAGCAAAGATCTGAGGAAACCCCCCATAAAGGACAACAGGAAGTGGTGAGGACCCTGGTAAGCAGGCAGTACAAGCCCCAGGTGAGAGGAAGTTGCTACACAGCTCCAGATGTCTGTGGCCCCGCGACAGAGCAAGTCCGAGTTTTTAAAGAAAAATCAGAAATCTAGATTTCTGTGACACATTTTCTAGTTTTCAAAACAATGCATAGTCCAGACAATACATCAGCCTAAAGCCCACGAGTTTGAAACCTCTATTTAATGCAGAGGAGATATTTTAGCCATAAAAATAAAAGTACTTCTGTGATCCACAATATTTACGGATCCAGTGTAACTCCCAGATTTCTACCTGAGGGATGAAATACGATCCTTTCAAGCAGGACAGAGAATAACGGGAAAAATCATGAAGAAGAGAGGGGAAGTAAAGGATTCCATTTTGATATGCTCACCCAAAGGATTTATGATGAAAAATGTGGGCTCCAGACTTGAGATTAAACGTGACGCTCTGCTACTAACTGAATGACTTTGGAAAAGTTACGAAGTGCATCTAGCCTTAGTTTCCTCACGTCTAAAGAGAAAAGAATCACAGTATTTGCCTCACAGTGTTTTGAGAAAAATAGATGGAAGGAAGCAATGAAGCAGTGAGCTGTCAACCACAGAGAATACTCAATAACACATACTCAATACTCAATACTCAATAACACTCATTACACATCTATCTTTGGGGTGCCTGGATGTACAGGTCAGCAGCTCAGCAGCCTGACATGGAAACACCACACGGAAGAATCACTGTATAGATTTTAATAGAAACCATGGAAACAAATAGGGTTACCAAGAAGACGAATAAATAGAAACAAAAAAGGACCAAGGATAAAACTATGAGAATACCACATTTATGGGGCAGCTAAAGGAACCTAAAAAGAAGAAGGACAAGAGCTAAGATGACAAACAAAAGAAAATCCCCCTGAAGTCCAGGAAGGAATTTCAAGATCTGTCAAATGCTACAGAAAAGTCAAGCTACATAAGGATTGAGACTTGCCCACTAGACCTGGTGACTTGGTCCCCGGAGACTTTAGCAAAAGCAGAGACATGCACAAAGTACAGACTCTGAAATATGCAGACTTTTGTTCAATTAACTGTTTCAAAAAGATGGAGCCAGAACAGGAAAAAACACACAAATACCCAAAAGTTCCATAGGCTCTCCAACTAACTGCTCAGTTTCTGCTCAAGATCACTGGTGAATGTTTAGCTACATTTAACTGGCACCCAACACTCCTGTGACTGTAATATTTCTCTATGTCAGCAAGGAGAAGGCAATCAATGAGCTGGTAACAACCAACTTAGGTCTCTGGTGACTCTGTCCCTCATGAAGAGGCTGATTGTTTCAGGAAAAGTGATTACGGTAGGAACAAACGGCAGGATTTCATCCTTACCTGTATCATTTCCAACATGCTTTAACATAAAATTTTAAATATTTATAATATACCTCATTTCTTTCAAACAGTATTATATACATATGCAATTACTCTAAGTATGTCATTTTATTGCCCTAGGGCAAAGTCAAGGTTTCCTCCTCCTCCAATTATCATTATTGCCTTATAGCTATCATTTCACTGGGAGGGGAGATCACAGGAGCTAAGGATATTAATGGGCTGAGTCATTCACACACTTTTGAATCATGTGAGAATCTAGTGTAAAATCAGTCATTCTTGTAACTAAACGAAGACTCAGATGGATTTACTCTCCAAAACAGCCACTGTTTGATGTTTGGCTCCCAAAATAACACATACCTGATGGTTTACATTTTGGAGATCACATAGCCCTTAGAAGTTTATTATGTGTACCCAGTCATGATAAGCAATTTGTTTTGTGTTCTGCTAGGTGCACTAAGTACTCCAAGCTCTAATTCATAGTCCGCTTGATCTAAGGCTACGAGACCTGCTTTCATGCTGGGAATCCAGAGGGAATTGTCTCACTTGGTCCTCAAACATTCATTCAACAAATATTTACTAAATCCCAATTGGGTACCAGGCATTACGCTCAGCACTGAGACATTTATGGAAGTTGGCCCACACTTATGACACATCACCAACCTAACTGGTCATGCACAAGGTAAATTTATATAGGCCAATACTGTCTCCATCTTTATATTAGCAAAAAAAGCTTGGTAAAGTTTTTATTGAAAGGCATGTCCAGGCCAGGAAACATTATGCTTTCACTGGGTATAACCTAATCGCACGTACATATGGAGATACACTATATTTTTCTACAGAGTTTACTATACTGTCTTTGCCCTGTTTGAAAATACATATTTATCATAGACACTAATGATGACCAGCATGGATTACAGCCTTCATCTCATGCCAGTTTCTGTTGTCAATTGCACAATCTGCAGTGAACTCTGTTGGACCCAATTATTTGTAGTTGAGTGAGTTTCCTAGTGCCATTATTCAGTTTGACTTCTGACAAAACGCTTGAGAGAAAATACTTCCTTGTTGAGCATTATGACACATCGAATGGACTCCATGGTTCGCCAAGGTGTTGTAATACACCATTACTGAGCAGCTGCCTACCAGACATGGGAACATCTTTCCTCCTTCAAGGCTTTCAGAAGAAGTTTCAAAATGGAACTTAAACATGTGTGAGAGAGCTGTTGGTCTCATTCTAATGGACCAGTCCTGCTAGCATAGTTGTCTAACAGATGGCAGTTGAATGAGGCAACTTGCCATGTGTGTGCATCTGTTACTAAACATTTATGCTGTTGAAAATTACTCCAATAAATTTCTCATGGCATCTTTCCCACCATAAGATTATGACCAACGGGAATCACTTATTTATTTATATGGGATGCAGCATTAGATTCCCATATGGGGGGCAGAGGGAAACCACCCTCCTAATTTTGCCTCTCGAGTATTTTTTACTTTTTGCTTTATTTTTTGGGCAGAATTCATGTGAACATGCATTATTTATTTATTCATTTATTCACCCATTCAATAAATATTTACTGAACATCTAACCACATGCAGGCACTGAGCTGGGCACTGGAGATGTGACAGTGAGCAGACTAACCTGCACCCTGCTGTTCTCATACGGTTTGGGATTTAATGGAGGAAACAAGCATTATTCAAACAGTCAAATACACCATCACCAACTGTGATAAGTGCTGTGAAGGAAACGTATCAGATGCTGGGAGAGCATGTACAACATGAATTTTGAGGACATCGTTTTCACGGGCAATGTTTTTAAGCACCGTGCAATTTAAACACAGGTCACGTGGAGGGGAGGGGAGAGGAGGGGGAGACTCGTCTCAGACACTGCCCTGCACAGCACCTTTCACCAGAGGGGTTCAAAGCTTTCCATACACAAGTGTCATGATCCCAGTTTCACAGATGTGAGGAATGGACAGCTACCAGCAGTTAAGCATCTTGCCCAAGGTCATGCTGAGTCAGTGACCAATGGTTTGCATTCATTCAAATCTCCTTTCAATTTAATTTTGCTTTGCTTTTACCTCCAAGAAACAATTAAGAATGAACTTTTACACCCCATCTTAATTTTATGAAGACATAGTTGATTTCAAGCATATATTCCCAACCTTCAGTGGCCATTTGTCAGTTCTTGTATGAAAGACACTTATTCTGAATTTGAAATTGCCTTTCTTGTCCGCCACGCCTCTGTCATCCACAAAATTACTCAATGCCTTATTTACCTTTATGGTATTTCACTCAGGATTTTGTAGTGAAATAAGTACAGCAATGGCTTGACGCTAATGGGATGTTTCTGGTCGTACCAAGTACCCCATGATCCAGAAAGACGATCTTTCAGAATGCTAAAGCATTTACTGGAAATTCAGTTCCCGTGCTACCTGGGAGACAACACCTCATCAGGTCAGAGTAATGTCCCACAGGATGCTTGTAACCAGTGAATAATATGTGACATTCGTTCTCTAATAGCCAGAATATGTGGGCTAGGAAGCAGGGAACAAGTACACATCTTCTCCCCGTCACCATACCCAATGACCAACTTGCAGCCCCCCCACCTCCCATGGCTGCAGCTCTAGATCTGCTGGTTTAACAATCTCGGTACCCAAGAGAAGAATGATTTCACCAAGGGACTCAACAAAGCCTCCAATGATTTGGAAGCCTAAACTGCAACCTAGCAATTCTGAGCTCCTTGTGACACTGAAAAGACAGACAGACAGATGAGGTTACAGAACTGGTTGCAGCAATGAATCTTGATTTTCAAGGGTAAAGAGGATAGCTGCTCCAGAGTGAGAAAAGAGAGGTGTGTGTCTGGGACCTGAGATAACTTCTGGTTTTGCCATTTCTAATGGTAAAAGATAACGGAAGTCGTAACTAACTCCATACAGGCAGGAACACAGACAACCCCAGGAGTGAAAGTTGACGTGTTCTAGTCAGATAAAAACCTACAGTCAGCTGTGAGCTGGCTGCGAACAAAGGGAACATGGAATGGGTCGTGGAGAAAAGGAGTTAATACCAAGAAGTTATGGGTTCAGGACTAATGGTGAAAGCTAAGACAGAAGTGTCCCTTCATATTTCTTCCTTAGTTTGACAAATACATATTTATATTTTAAACTAATTTCTCCCTTTCCCTTTTTCCTAATATTTTAGAAAATGTAAGTTGGTGGTGAGGTGCCTGGGTGGCTCAGTCAGTTAAACATCTGCCTCTTGAGATCGAGCCCCATGTCGAGGGTAGAGCCTGCTTGGGGTTCTCTCTACCCTCTCTCTCTCTGCTCTTTCCCCACTTATGTGTTCATGCGTGCTTTTCTCTCTCTCTCTCTCTTCAAATAAATAGATAAACATTAAAAAAGAAAAGTTGGTGGCTCACTAGTTACAGAGTACCACAGTACAACAATAACACAAAAAAAATAAGTGTGGCCCAAATAGCCTGGACTTGCAAACAATAACTAATAAGATGTTTGACTGGTCCACCTTTGGGGGAAAGAGAGAGCATATGAGGAGAGATAGCTGCAGCATATTTTGTTATTGTTCCTGCTGTTTGCAAATTTAAGTCTGGGAGAAAAGTATATACAGAGGTTGAGCAGCTAAGCTCACTGGTCTAGAACCTTTCGAATACTTTTCCTATGTTTGGGGAATGTCCCACCTTATGAGAGATACCTCACTGGGGCCGGAACCCCAAATTTGCTTTCCTGGCCTCCTCTGCAGTAAGAACCCAGATGTCATGATCGCCCTTGGCCTGTGGAACCTCAATTCTTGAGAATGACATGAGGGAGTTGTATAGAAGGTGCCAGCCTAGCCCCTGGAACCAGATTTACCTAGAGACAGAACCTTCCAACCTCAGCTCTGCCTCCCACTAGCCATGTGATCTCGGGCAAGTTACTTAACCACTCAAAAACCCGATTTCTTCATGTACACTCTAATCAAGTCAGAGGCTGTCATGAATATTGAATGAATTAATATGTTTAAGGAATTTGGAGCTCTGAAATCCAAAGACAGTAGCCACTGGCCGCAGGTGGTTATTTAAATCTGAATTAAAATTACACAAAATTTAGGGGCGCCTGGGTGGCTCAGTCGGTTGAGCGGCCGACTTCGGCTCAGGTCATGATCTCGCGGTCCGTGAGTTCGAGCCCCGCGTCGGGCTCTGTGCTTACAGCTCAGAGCCTGGAGCCTGTTTCGGATTCTGTGTCTCCCTTTCTCTGACCCTCCCCTGTTCATGCTCTGTCTCTCTCGATCTCAAAAATAAATAAACGTTGAAAAAAAAAATTTTTTTTTTAATAAATAAATAAATAAAATTACACAAAATTTAAAATTTAGTTCCTCGGTCACACTGTCACATTTCAAATGCCAGTGGCTGGCGGCTACTTTCCTGGACAGCACAGATCCGGAACATTTCTACTTTCTATAGGAAGTTCTACCAGCACACGATGACGTACAGAATACGTCCCGGCACTCGGCACGCGCTCACTCGAGATTGCTACCGTTGTTATCACCAGTATTGTTATCACCACATTGTCGTCGCTGTTCTTGTTGTTACTTCGCATCACACCTCCAGAACTTACTCACCTTCTATCTTCAGGTTTGCACCTCTGACCACCATCAACTAATCCCCCACCCTCCATCCCTTTCCCTCGCCTCTGACAACAGCCATGTTACCATTATTATTACAAAATCAAGTTTAATATTCAGTGGGACTTAAAACCTGGGTGGGGAAGGGAGACAGACGAGTAAAAAGCAACTTGAATGTAGCTGGTAAGAATTAGCAGCAGTCAATCAGCAGCAGCAACTGCTCTTGATTTATAGTTTATTATGGGCAAGGTACTGAGCGAAGTGCTTCACGTGGCTTCTTTAATCCCCTCTCCAAACAAACAAACAAACAAACAACCTGAGAGGTAAGAACTAATGCCCCTATGTTACAGATTAGGAAACTGAGGCTAAGGAGTAGTCTGACGGCAAGTGGTCCAACAGCTCACCTGACCTCATGGAGTTTACACTCTAGCTGGCAAGAACAGTATTAGCCAGATGATAACGAGTGCCTCGGACAACAATCAGGCAGGGTGGGGTAGGTGCCCTCATCTATGACGGGCAGTCAGGGAAGGCTTCACTGAGAAAATGACATGAACAGAGACCTGAGGCAGAGTAAAAGGAGGTGAGGTGACAAGTAACACGGAGGGAGGGTGGGACAGGTCAAAGAGGCCAGTGTGTGTGGCCTCTCACCCCTCCCCTGAGAGATGGGAAGGCTCGGGCAGGAGTGAGGAGATCTGATTGCCTGTTTAAAGGATCACGCTGGCTGTTGTGATTAGAAACAATTTGGGGGAGGAAGGGCAGAAACAGGCCGCTGTAGTCATCTACGCAAGGGTGACGATGGCCGGATGAGGGTGACGGCAGCAGAAGGAGCCAAGAGGTGGTCACATTCTAAATACATTCTGAAGATAGAAACAACAGAGTTTACTGATGGGCTGAGTACGGGCTGAGAAACAAGGAAGTTGGGACAACTTTGGTTTTACCCTGACTGAATGAAAGAGTATAGCTGTCATCTTCTGAGGTGGAGAAGTCTGGAGGGACAGCTGATGTGGGAGGAAACACATGAAGAGTTTAGGTTTGGAAGGTTGAATGTGAAATGCCAGCGGGAAGGAAATGAAGTGGAAACGAGAAGACAGCTGCATACGTGAGACACGGTTTTGGAGAGAAGGCGGAGTATAGGTACAAACGCTACAAACAATGATCAAGTACAAGTACTTGAGTACAAGTACAAGTACAAGTACAAGTACAAGCACAGGAGAGAAATCCACTTGACAGACAGAACTCAGGCCCTCCAGGGAGGGCTTCCAAAGTGAGAGAAGAGCACTCCCAGTAGAAGGAATGATGTGTACTGAGGCCAGAGGCACGAGAACATTCTAAGACTAGCATAAAAGAATGGTAAAAAAATGAGACTAAGCAGGGGAATATGTCAGGGAAAGACATCTGTATTCAATCCTGATGGCAGTTAAGGAATAACTGAAGACGGTAAAGCTGTGAAAAGGGCAGGCAGAATAATGAAAATGTCCAGTTTAGAAAGACTGCTTGGGCTGCTAGACAGAAAACACTGGAAGACGGCACAGCTTTGTGCAGCAAACGCTCCAGGGGAAACTGAAGACCGAAGACGGGGAGGAGGCCGGTGAGCTATCTGACAGTCGGTCAAGTCTGGAGGCGGGCGGCACGCTGGAAGGAGCTCGGAGGAGGAAGGACGAAGAGACGCTTCGTGGTGTGCGAAGCTGGGCGGACGCCATCGCCATTCACCAAGCTACAGCGGCTCAGAAGAAGATCAGGGGCCAAGTTCTCCCCGACGCAGGCTGAATTTAAGGAGCCCGTGTAAAGCGGGGATGGCAGAGAGAAGAGCGAATCTGTCTGTGTGATTCTCAGACGAGTGCCCGGCGCGGAAATGAGGATTTGGGCCTCAGCAGCAGGCAGACGACGATTCAAGTTACAAGCATGGATGTTCTCTCTCTCGGGAAGAGAGTGTAGCGTGAGAAAAAGGGCCCAAGAACAGGCAGAATACAAAGATTTAGTGGGCGGGGACACATTCAGGAGGGTTCACTAAGGAGACCATGGAGAAGTGGCCAAGGAGCTAGACGGGAAGAAAAACAGCCGTGCATGGTCATAAATGGAACACAGCAATTCAGCAGGGAGAGGGTGTCAATAGCAGAGAAGTCACGCGAGGAACTGACTGAACAATACCCACCGGATTTTGCACAAGGTGTGGAAAACCTTGGGCATGTCACTAACTGTCCGCCTCAGCTTCCGTCTCTACCCAAAAACATTACACCGTCCACTGCACAGGCTGTCGTGAGGATACGCGGTAACGTGTAAGAAGTACCAGCAGCATCAGACACACGCAGCACTAAAAAACTGCTCTGTTTCGATCGCCACGTAGGTCAGACAGGTCATGGCAACAAAGAGAACAGAGGTAGGAAGCACGGAACGATGGCCGTGAAGTGAGAATGCGCGGTTGGACAAAGAGCAGGTGGCAGAAAAGAGCGACAGTCCTTTTCCTTTTCTTCCGCCCTTCTGCGGATGTTTCCTTTCTCCCTCCTTCTAGATGCAGCTTAGAATGCAGCCATTCCCATGAGCCTGTCAAAGGGGCCCTGTTAAGTTTCTCTCAGAGTTTACACAAAGAACCGTGTTTTCACAGCCTTTTAAGACAATCATGAGTCTGTGAGACGGGATGCTATGTTCTTTAGAAGAGCAGCTTAAATTCATGAGCAGTCCCACAGAAGTTAAACCTATCGATTAGTGATTTCAAAAATTCTCCTAACAGTTTTTGAAATGATAAGCCAGGTAAGGTTTATCAAATGAAACATTCTAACTACATGATTAAGGAGACCTTTGAACAACCAAATGGACTTTCAGGTTAGTTTCGACACCGACCAAATGAGAGTCACAGAGAAGTTTCCCAGATTGCACGTGCTTTCTTATCAAGGACTGAGGCACTGCCTTTCGGGGGGCAGAGAAGACAGACCGAGAACACGGTCTCTGCCACTTGCATTTCTAACGTAAGAAACACTGAGTTTTACATAAAAGAGTTCCGCTGATTTTTTTTCATATTATAACCATGCCCATCCTATTTCTTCCACGGCCTCTTTGCTGCGGAATTGACTTTGTAATTCTTTCAATGCCACTCTCAGTACATGAAGCCCATAGTATATGCCCTTCCCTACCTGCTTATTCTGTTACACCCATCAAATTCAAGGTTCCTAGAAAAGCCCCAATTCCTGAGGATCGCGATTTTCTTATACACATTTACATAAACTTCCCTTTTCCATACGAGTCCGCAGTCACTGGTGATACTGAGGCTCTCTGGTGGTAAAGAGGCGCCCTGCTTTCGAATCTCAACAATGAAGGACGTATTCCTTGCTCTAGTCTTCGTGTGAGTGTGTGGAGGGGAGACAGCAGGAGAAGGGATGTACGTACTTGGGGTTCTCTCTCCTGAAGAAAGCAGGCTTGAGAGGAGATTGGGGAAGGCTACGTTTCACAGAAGTGCGTTCTTTCTGAGCATTCGGAAGCAGGAAGACCAGCCTTTAACACCTGGAACCACTGGGGAGCAAGAGCGTCTCCACCATGTTCCATTGCTTCCCTGGGTCTTCCAGTCACTGGAGGATCTCAATCACTGAAAGAAGGAATTCAGCATTTCCGTTACCATCTAATAGAAAGGGAAACGCAAGTGGTTTTCTTCCTTCTGTTCTTGCTAAGTGTCCACCAGAAAACCTATTTAGTATGACTGTAGGAGCCAGGAAGAAGGCAAAATACCGATTTCGGAAATACTACATTTTCCCCTCTCGGTCCGTAACTTCTAAGGTTCTGAAGTGCCACAAAGATTCTAGTAAATAGACCTCTGATTTCAAATCGCCTGCCTTTATATCACATACACATCTACAGCATGGAGTGAGGGCAATCCATAGATAAGACGCTGGATCTTTCCCTCAGTTACCACATCTCACCCAACACGATAAAGACTCTGGAATTACTAATGCTCCAGTAGTTCATTAATGCTCCTTTATCCTTAACCTGTTCCATTCACTCCAGCCTAACAGCCTATCAAATTCTCAGATGCTGCCTTCTCTATAATTAATATGGCTTCCTGATATTTGAAGTTACTTCCCACTACTAAAGCTATCAAATTGCCTTTTCCCTTCCAATTCATCTCTTGTGAGAAAGGTTTCCTGACTAAATGAAAAGGAATTCTATCCATCACAAACCTAATCAAAAAGCTACTATGCCCAGGAAAATTAAAACAATGACCAAGACAAAACCGGTCAGATGCTTCCTAGTCCGTATACAGCACTTTTTAGAATAATTTACATAATCTGATTCTCGGCGCCCAGAGAGATTAAGTAACTTCCTTGAACCAAACACCTAATAGGGGACAGAGCCGAGGCTACAGGGTAGCCACCAAGTCTGAAAACACAGATAATACTATTTCATAATGCAGTGTAATATTATATAATTAAGCCACGTATTGTGTGTTCACCTACATTTCCAGACTTGGTGGCCGCCCTGTAAACCCAGATCTTCTGGCCCCAACCTATTTCCCTTGATTCTCCCACACGTTTTGCCCTGGAAGTACTAAAAAAAGGGGGCAGTCAATGGAAAATACCGCCTTCCACGGCGATGATAGGTAAACATTTATAAACCAGCTTTCCTATTCTGTTTGCCAATTTAATTTCACAGCCTTGTGCCTGGAGATTAAAAGAGGCAACTAGTATCTTCTGAATGCCTACTGCGTGAAGCCTCACTTCCTATGAGGCATGAAGTATTTTACCTACATTATCTCATCTAGTCCTGGTAGCAGCCCTACGAGGCGTCGCCCTCTTTTTACAGATAAGGAAACTGAGGATTTCAACAAGACAAGTCACTAGCCCAACGTCATACAGTCAGGCACTGGAGGAGCAAGGATGAGTCTGGGTCTTCTGATTTCAACTGCAGTGTTCCTTCCCCTAACCCAGTGAACATTCCTTACATGTTCCATAACATGCCACACACTGACCATGGAGAGACTTCTCCCTCAGTGCTTCTAAAAATCAATCATGAACAAATCTACAGGCTAACCTGGCAAGAAGAAAATGGTTACTCAACCCGAGTTAACTAAACACAACTTAAAACACCGGGAGGCACAGAGCAAGCAAGAGAGCAATGTTGGCAAGGTTTACTTTTGTTATGGAAAGGACAGAATGTTTTAATAATACAAATATAAAGCATCTATAAAAACTAGGAAAAATATAAAAACTATAAAATCTAGAACAAAAAATTTACTCCATTTTTATCTCAAATCCCTAAAATTCTTTCATATTCACACCACTGCCACTTTTAAAATATAACAGACACAAAGTTTCAGAAAGATCAATACTGGTTGCTCTAAAGTCTTCTCTAATAGAATGTTAGAATATGAAGTCTTTTCTAACATAATTATTTTCTCCTATAACAGTTCCATATAGCAATATTCTTTTCCTCAAGTAGTTCTTTACTACTAACAAAATCCCTCCCTTATCCATGTCAGATCAGTGTGAAACATCACTTTTTGTTTAAGCTAAATGCTCCAAAACTTTACCTTTGGGAAATTGGTAATAAGACAGGTGGAAGATCAGAAGTTTACTTTATAAATGGCACTAGACAAAAACATTCTTACTCCCTAATGAAATCTACAACTCAAAGTAAACTCAGTGAACTCTGTCTTGAAGCATGACAATAACCTTGAATTAGGTCAAAACACAGAGGTTCAGGGACACCTGGTTGGCTCAGTTGGAGAAGCATGCGGCTCTTGATCTCGGTGGTCATGAGTTCAAACCCCATGTGGGGTGTAGAGATTATGTAAACATACAGAACTTAAAACCAAAAAACATCAAGGTTCAGAATAACCTCTTAAGAATAACCATGTGACCTCAGCATGTCCCTTAACCTCCCTGAGGCTCAGGGTCCATCACATCTACTTTTCCTAACCTGGAGGGTTGCTGTGATCATTAAAGAGGTCTAGGGGCCCAGAGGGCTTCTCACCCTTCACCCACAGCAAAGGAAACTGGTTTCAGACTTTTAGTCCAGGGGCCAGGGGACTGACCAGGGGACACTTCCAAATCTGGTTTAATCAAACTATCAATAGCCCTAGGCAAATATCAAATAATATGGGAAGCCACAAGAGTAGTAAATTCATTATCGTCCAGACTTAGGCTAAATCTTCCAGGACGTTAATTTTTTTTTTTTTTTTTTACATTTATTCATTTTTGATAGAGAGAGAAAGAGCACAAATGGGGTAGGGGCAGAGAGAGAGGGAGACACAGAATCCGAAGAAGGCTCCAGGCTCCGAACTGTCAACACAAAGCCCGACGCGGGGCTTGAACTCACAAATCGCGAGATCAGGACCTGAGCCGAAGTTGAACGTGCCCCCAGGACATTTTAATCATAAAATGATACCCATACTACAATTGGGCTTTGTTATGGTTTTATAGACTTTGGATCACAATGAACTACTGATGATTAAATCCTTCTTAAAAATTTGTCTAGACTGGAACAGTAACTTGTATAGGAGATGGTGTTCCATGATTCAATTCAGAAATCCAAACACTGGGAATGATCTTCCTCTTCCCAGCTCTAAGAGCTAACAACAGAGACTCCCTTCCCATTCTTTTTGGCAGAATCAGGAAGTCTCTGTCACTCTAGTCCTGTGGCCATTCAGACATGAAATGTCAGACGGGGACTGTCAGGATGTAGTTAAAACTATAGAATAATCACCTTTCATCTTTTTGGGGGAGGGGTCCACCACACATTACTGTTTATAATTTCATTTTATCTACCACTAGCCAGTGAGGTGTGCAGGACAAATACTATTATCATTCTGATTTAGAAATGAGGAAGCTAAAGTATAGAATTAGCACGACTTTTCCAAGGTTACAGCACGGCAGAGTATTAGAAGCCAGATCTTTATTTCCCAACCCAACACGCTTATCAATCAAACACCAACTGCTCAGGGAAGGGGGGAGAAGGAAGTAAAGGTGACTGTGACTTATTTAGACTAATTACTTAGACTAATTTTGCCTGGCTTTGTGAATTTTCATTAATTTCCTTCTCCATTGTTGCCTGATGAGTTAGTCACTGAAACTATCAGATCAGACATTATAAATTGTTTAAAATTATTTCCTCATTGTTATATATAGATACTCAACTTCAAGTGTTTCATAATAAAGTGACTCAGGGACTAAGCGAGCCCCATCTACATGAGTCACTTGTTGAACTGTTACAAGAGATTTATGCAAAACTCTTGGGAGGTGGGCGGGGAGGGGAGACAGAAATAAACATTTACCCAAAAAGATGACTAAATTAAGGACAAAAAGTGAAATGTAAAACTTCCACAGTTTAAACTGTGGGATGGGAAAATAATTGTGAGGAAATAAGTCACCCATCACCACTAATACCCAGTTCAGGTAGTTCAGAAGAGTTTGCCGATTTCAATCACCATGTAGTGGACATTTTTGTGGAAAGAGAAAATTAAAAGGTAACAGGACAATGCTAAGACCATGCCTTTATACAGCACTTTGCCCTCACCAGGGCTTTCACATATGTTATATCTCAGTGTGTAATCAAAGAATTACTCTAAGATAGGAATGGACAGATACTATCAAGTTCATTTTGCAAACTTGTTGAAGGTCACGCAGCTCTTCAGTAGACAGGCGTCGAAGGAAACTCAGTCATTAAATTCAATTAAATTAACACCGAACAGTTTACCACGGTTAATGGGGTCATACACATTTTTACGCCACAAAGGCAAAACACTTGAATTTCATATTCTGGTAGAGCAATTTCACCACTATTACAGAAAATGTGGTAGGACATATCCTAATTTCATCTGTATTATTTATAGGTGCTTTAAGTAATGTCTTAAGAACTTCTTCTAAGAAAACACTAAGCATGCAATGTTTCTGCTGGGGCTTTTTAAAACACGGTGTAACCACACTGCACAGCAAATTTAATTTCTGATTTTGCAAGAGGGACGCTCTAAGCACGCCTAGGGTTTAGTCCATTTAAAGTTCCTATTTTGTATTTCATGTGACATTTTTGGCTTCTGTTACAATGTTGGGGGCTAAAATAAACCTCAGGATGACAGAGTGTAGTGTGATGGGTGGAGAGGGTTTGCTCCTTGGTACCAGTAACATTCCAAGGACCACGAATAGCTGTGGCATTGAGAAGGCAGGCACTGAAGCGTGTGAGACCCTGGGTGTCAGCAGAGGGAAAGGCAAAAAGCAAGCCCAAGTCAAGGACGTGGAGATTAATCATGTGATACAATCAGATTAAACTATTTCTGGTCACTGTGTCCAATTTTAAGTAATAGTGATTCGCTCTTCCTGCATTTCACTTTCTACTGGAAGATAACTAAATGATTATTTTAAGATGAAATACAGGATAGAAGAAATAATTAGAAACTGTTCATAACAACTGATTGCATTACTCTAGCCCATGAGAAATGAACACAAGGATTTTCACTATTTTAAAGAATGCTGTATTACGGGACATAATTTTTCCTTCAAAAAAAAAAAAGGAGGGGGGAGAGGGTGACACCTGGGTGACTCAGTCAGTTAAGCCATCATCAGCTCTTGATCTCAGCTCAGGTTATAACCTCACAGTTCATGGGACCCAGTCCCACGTCAGGCTCTGCACTGAGCCTGCTTGGGATTCTCTCTCTCCCTCTCTCTCTGCCCCTCCCCCGCTTGCATGTATGCTCTCTCTCAAAAGAAATAAACTAAAAAAGAAAAAAAAAAAAAAAAGGCAGAAAGAAATGAAACTCAAAAAGCTCCAGTGGTTGAAGTATCAGGTTGGCCATGTCACAAAAGAATGAAAGATAAAGTGATACTACTGCGAGAAGCTGGAGGCTTTCAGAGAGGAACAGAGTTAAAAAGACCGTTGACTCTCAATGACAGTTCACTGGGCACTGGCTCCACTTCTAAAGAAAGCTTTTCCTTACCCATGCACCTGCAAACTCACATAGAGCTTGAGAAAATGAAACCCATTTATATTCTCCCCACTTACACTCTTTCTATTCTCTCACTTGTCAACAATTCATGGGGATCACACATTTGAAATAAAGCTGACGACTTGCAGGGAATACATCAGAGCAATAAATCCAATGCATTTTTCTCTCCCGGTATTTTTTCAAATGGGTGCTACTAATAAAGTAAACACAAATGACTTCAAGATGGAAATGTAGCTCGAGGACTTCCTCTGTGCACACGGGTATATAGTCATGCTATTTATTGAACTATCTTGCTTACATCTTCAAGTAATTTTTGGCTATCTAAGAAGACACCTCAAGTTGGTCCTGAATTACCAGAGTGTTTACTCAGTTGTCTGGTTCTTACCTCTAGTGTGACCCCCGCTTCAACCACCACTAACTAGGGTATAATCTCTTGTAGCTTGTTGCTACAGACATTAAATAGACTTCGTGATCAGAGAACTTCGAACTCAACCGCCAATGCCAGGCTGCTTGCTGGCCTCCTCAAGGGCCCCGCCCCCTAAATCTGCCCACCCCTTCCTGGTCACACCACCATGGGGACTAACGTCCCTCCAACCCCAGGCTCTGTTCCCACCACCACCAGATGCCTTCTAAGGAGAGAGGCCCTGCCTTCAACCTCCGAAGGAACATCATCTCTGGCCTTTCCCCAGTGGTTTTCTACTGCCCCATCTCCTCTCTGAATTTTAACTCAAAATTCCCTTTCAGATGCTATTTAAATCTGATCACAGGAAATGACTTCTCCTTTACACAACGCTCTGGGCAAGGTTATAAATTAGTATGACAGAACTATTCCAGGTGCTTTCGTGCTATCATTTTCCATCGTTACCGGAACTCTAGGACTAATGAATACTAGCACCCCTACTTAAAAAAGGAACGGAGGCTTGGGGCTCAAATGTAGAAAAGCCAGGGGAAAGAAAAAAGAAAAAAAAAAAAAAAAAGCAAAGGCTCTTTTCCATTACTCTGAATTTCTGAAGTAGGTTGTGATGGTCTCTGTCACACGATTTCACTATTTTTAGCAATTCTGTATATACAGGTCAAGAGGCTTTCGGATCTTCATTAGTCCAAGCATACTGGCAGGAACTGAACCACTGAATTATAAGACTGATAAACAACCGCTTTCAGCTCCATGCTAAGAAAATGCTTTCATTTTGCAGTGAACCTTAACATTTGGTGACCCAGTCCCCATTCGACCTATTTCCCCACCTCTCTTCCACTGCTCCTGTCCGTTCACTGCCCATTAGCACAGGCCCCTGCCCGTGCCCTTTCCCGGCCCACCAGCACCACTGCCAGAGAATGGGAAGGCCTCAATCTCAAGCTCTTTAATACTTACCAATTGTGTTGAAAAGTCTGATATGTGTGGAAGGAGCTAAACTATCTAAAATAAGGGTTTGACACTACAGATGGGCTGTGCTCGAAGTCAGAAACAAAACGGGAGGTGGCTATATCACAGAACATTCATGTCATTTAAATGACACAAGTAATTAGCTGCCAGGACTGCGTGGGGGCCACTGCGGCCTAGATGCTCAGCGTCTAACTGGGGTGGGGTGGGGTGGTGAACCAGGTCTTTCAAAGTCCTGCTTGCTTTCCCTGCACACATCGCTGCTATGTTCCTTCTGCCTCCCCTGTAGCATCCTGTCTTCCTCTCCTCGAAAACATTCCCTTCCCTCCGCTCTCCTGAATCGATGCTCCACACAGGGGTCTTGTTTCCTTCACAGACCGATAGCCAAGCAATTGCTGCGTATATAAAAAATACTTTTTCTTCCTCCATTTTGCTGTTGGAATAATTTGCGTGGTCTTTTCAGAGGCCTGGCTCTTTCCTGATCTGACACACTAACACCTCCCAGGCCCGTTTCAGAATTTCAGATAGGGAATTTGATCCCCGGTTCCCTGGATGCCACGGATTACCACAATCTGCTGGGCCGACCTCTTAGCCTCCTCTGTAATACAAGCAGGTGGACACTATAGAAACAGTTCCCAAAGTGGGTTCTGTAGATTATCACTCTTCCTCCAATGAGATTTTCTAGTTCAAGAAGTTTAAGAAATTACTAAATGTACTTCCTTTGGAGAATCACAATACATAAAAGCATATTAAAGGCTTTGGAGTCTTTAAGGAAATTCTTTTAATCAAGCATTCCCCAAACTTATTTGACCACGAAATCCTTTTTTCCTGTTATATTTATTCACATCCTGATTAATTAGTATTATGGAGCAAACTTTAAAAAAATGCTGCACTAGAGGGGCGCCTGGGTGGCTCAGTCGGTCAAGCGTCTGACTTCGGCTCAGGTCATGATCTCACAGTTCGTGGGTTCGAGCACCGCCTCGGGCTCTGTGCTGACAGCTTAGAGCCTGGAGCCTCCTTCAAATTCTATGTCTCCCTCTCTGCTCTTCCCCCGCTCATGCTTTTCTGTCTCTCTCTCCCTCAAAAATAAATAAAAATATTAAAAAAAAATTTTTTTAAATGCTGCACTAGAGACTTACATTAACGCCAAGTAGAGTGTAAACATTTGATAATTTTGAATAAAACCCAGCACTTAATACCTGCGAAACACTCAGGTGGACTTTTATAAACCACCCATAAAAAGCATCTACAGCACCTGGTGACCTAGAAGATTTAGATCTAGATTCTTTCCTACAGAAGCAACTCAATTAGTGAAATACTATAGCCAGATCTAACCACTCTCTCTGTGTATTAGACAAAATGCTACCAAACACCATCATAATTTGGGAATAACTGCAGAGGGAGTTCTAAAGCACTAGAACAGAAATTAATTACCAGTAATCAAAGAAACAGACATATTCTGGGCCAAGTAGCTGCAGAGTGAATACCTAAAACCAACTTTTTTTTTCTCCTGCTTAACTCCCACACCTGGGCAATATTCCTATAGACAAAAGGCTCTATATGAAGCATTAGGAAACTTTTTACAAGAAAAATGGTAAAAGATCACACACCATTTTGTTGTGTCAAGTATAGCGGGCAGGGAATGGAAGACAGGGTCTTCTCCAGTACTTTCCCAAATGGTTGCAAGAGATTTTCACTAATTCCACGGTCATCTCTCACCTTCCTGCTATTGTGCTGACAACAGAAATTTCTCTCATGCTCAGGAATCTTCTGTCTTCAAATTTTGTAACCCGCAAACTAACTTCCCCTTCTTTTTTTGTCAATGACTCACAATGTGGAGTACATTTTTATGTTCGGTCGGTAGATGATCAGAGCTAATAAATTACATCCTCTGGCCCGAAACTTCCTTCAGGTGCTATGAAACATTCACTTTGCAAGTGGGGAATGCTCCCCAAATCTGGTTAAACGGAAACGGCAACTCTCAAGTTGTAAGATACCTCATAAGATTTCACGTCAAAGTAGTGGATGTTAAGGTAACTTGAAAATAAGATTTACAAAAGGCAAAGCTTACCAACTGATGAAAGGTGAAGGGTGAGAAGGCATAGGGAAGTGATACGTCAAAAAACATTCTAAATCATGTAGTTGCATAATAACAAGGCTGAGGTAAGCTATACCTTTGACCCACCTTGTTCTTTTATTATATCTAAGATTGTGTTAGTTTCAACAGCTTACATGAGGTGTATTTCTACCCTTTTGACTCTCACCATATTAGTTTAAAACATGTGGAAGCAGCACACTAAAAGAACAACATACAGGTAAAATCAGACAAAGAGTGAAAGTCTGTTAAAGTAACATTACACAATGAAGCATCATGACAAAAACATAAACACCAAAGTGTAATGTGCATGTCCGCTAAGCTTCTAGGACTGGATTGCTCATTGAAAAGAACAGTGGATGTGTATTTTAATCTGTGACTGCTAATAATGTGAGTAACTCATCTGAGCCTGTTAGGATGTTTATCATTCAGCTTCGTGATGCCCATCCTTTTTCTCCAGAAGAGTTAAGGTTACAAAGTTGCCAGGATCACCCCCACGACAGTGGCTGGACTCTAGCATCTTATTTGAAAAAACACACACCTGAAAAATGGACCTGAAGATTTCTTGAACTAAACTGGTTCCCACCCTCTAGAATCTGAATCCCCAAGATGGGACTACAGGTTTAATTTAAAACAATCACATAAGCACTGAAATACACAGTACAGAGATGCACAGTATTACCAGCGTTTGTTCAAAACCAATTCACCGTTTCTCTTTGGGAGGGATGACCCCTGCTCGACTAGTCAAATGGCTGGAGAAGCAGAAGAGCGGTAACAAAATTATTCTTAAATCAACTGCTGCCATGACTTGAATGACTACTCACAGTTCCTGGCTCATAGTAGGCACCCCTATCTGTGGATGAATCAATCACTGGCCAGCCTTACGTATGCTATACAACTACTCTACATACTTTAAACTTTCTATATAAAGCAGTAGGCTTTCTCTGGCCTCATTTCTCAAATTGGCTGAAACTCTTGACATTGACACAGCCAGTAAAAAGATGCTTCCATTTCATGTAGAAGTCGCAAAGACAGAGAAGCTATATATCCCGATCCCCATGCTGAGGCTCGCTTGACCTTCATCTTACATTAAATACCACTTCCCGAGGAAGGAGTTCTCCAACCACTCAGCAGTATTATGCCCCCTGAGTTATGAACTCTCCTTGGACACTTTATTTTCCCTTGGTTGTATACAGCACCAGTCACTAATAAGATTTGTGTTGCTCTTTGTCGAACATGTGTCCCTCTCTCTAGACTTCAGACATCCTGAAGGTGGTGGGCATGTGGGCTTTGGCGACTGACCTACTTCTTGCACCTAGAACTGCCTGGCACATGGGTGCTCGGTAAGTATTTATTCAACGAATGTTTGAAAACAAGAAGCCCGTTTCTGAGAACAATGAGAATAATATACTTCAATATACTCAAATAATAAAAGCTTAGAAATCAAGGGAAGAAACATGAGGTCATCAAAAGCATAATGTTCAGAACATCACTGTCCTCGACATGAAACCGAGGGAAGTTGTCCCCTGGCCGTCACGGTGGAAAAAGCAGTTAACGGTGCCATGAGTGTCTATGTCCTGTTTTACAGGTTTCAAAGAGCTTTCATCACGTGTGTGGTTCATGACTGAAAGTCTCCCAACAGTTCATACACAACTTTCTGTGGTTTGACATGAATGTTTGAAAGAGCTGTGACAGCTACACGATAGACCCATTTATCCCGAAAGTTTTAATAAATGACTTACAGACTGCGAAATTTTTTTTTAGGGATCACTGCATAATATTCCCTCTATAAACCAGCTGGGACAAAGTCTTTTTTTTTTTTTAAGTTTCAGAGCTCTGAAATAAATACTGATTCTAAATAACATCTTCAGGCATTGTAGATCATAGCTCTATTTTCTCCAAGGACAAAGAAATGCAATCTGAGAGCTTCTGCTGTGTGCCAAAGGGACTTCCCAGAGACTGTTGGCAAATGGATCCACACCTGAAAGGTTCCAAAGTAAACTTTCTAACACCTTTTCAGAGGTGTATGACCTTCAGAATCCTGTGAAGGTGAGAGTAGGAGAGAGACATCTATTTAAACAATAAACTCTAATACTCTGTGATGATGTAAAGACATTTTTTTAACTTTCTAGAACTGTATGAAAATTCACAAACAGAAAGACCAGCGGGTGCATCGCAATTTTGGCAAATGTTGTAGCGATGGAAACACGACTTGCCTTTAAGATCTTGTTCCACCTTTTAAACGAACGTTTGGACATCTGAGTTTGCAAAAACCCAGTATCTTATGTCTCCATCAAATTTTATGAATGTCAAAGGTTTGACACATAGTCTCTAATCTGATTCACACAATAATCTCATGAAATAGGCAGGCCAAGAATTATATAGATGAAGAGCATGAGGTTCCTAAAGGTTAACTTTCTTGACTCAGGATCTAACTTAGCAAATGGAAGAACTATGGATGGAAGAGTCTCTGATCCCTAGGCCACTGCTATTCCCAAAGAGCTACACCACTCTGGCCCCTCTCAAAGTGCTGCTCATTCTTTACTCCTTGCCAAAATAAGCAGTAAGAGAGCAATGTCCATAACTTCAAGTATGTAAGGAGTACACAGCATATATATAAAGTGTAAGGTATGTCCCTCAAAATAATAATGGTCATATCCCCCGCTATGGCCCCACATGGTTTCAGGTCAGAGAAACCTCATAAATATGATTTGCGATTCTTGGTCTTGTATCGCACTGATGTGGAGGGCACCACTTTGCATCAGAAAAAGACAAAAAACATGTTTTCTCCTCTTATGAAAGACCAGTATCACTAAATCCAAGTTGCTCCAAAATCTAGTGTAAGGTTAGGGCTGGAAAGTAGGGTAAAACTCAAAGTATAATCTTTCCTGTTTAGTAGGGTGGGGATAATAGGGTAGCGTCTCAAGAAAAAAAGAAATGCTGTTAACTACTGAATGAATATTGGTGAAGGTTTCTTTTCTTTTTTTCGTGCTTCTTGTCTTTTTTTTTTTTTTTTTTAATGGGTGACTTGGCTTTATGAAGGAGGAAGAGGTCAATTCTTTACATAAAACACCTTAAACATCTGTGAATCCTAGAGTTTAACAGAGAAGAAAATCACATTAAGTTCTTTAACTGCCAAAATCTATTTTCTTATCTATACTGTACCCTGTGCTATTACATTTGCACAACAGCCAAGTTAAAGATAGAAAGGCCGATCAAATAACCTCCACTGAATGTAAGGGTCAAAGCAGAATTGATCCATATAATACGCCTAACCCTGATCTTGGTTGAAAATATATTTAGTCTATAAAGTCAGCCTTGTTCTTTTAAGTCAGTGTTCTCCAACGCTGAATACATATTAGAATGAGTTTTTTTTTTTAAATATACTGGTGCCCCAATCCTGCTCCAGAAATGAAATCAGAATCTCATTAGAATTCGGAACGGGCTGGTTCTGAGGGTCAGCTAGAGTTGAAAACCTCTGGTCTAATAAGCGCTTTTTGTTATCCAGTTTCAAATGCCCCAACGTGATGTCACTTTCATATTTTCCTATGGAAGGAATACTCCCAGTCCCAGTACTCATAGCGACAATGGTAAGAAACATCATACTTTTACAAGCTGAATGAGTTTACTACTTCTTGGCTACAAAGCAGATATTCTTAAGTCACAAATACTACACTTAAACACTAACCATTAAAATTTTTTTTTTAATTTTTTTCAAAACTTCATAGAACTATGAACATATAACTATGCAATGCTCATTTAATTATAGCTTAAGTAATAAACTATTTTCAAAAACGTATCTTCCACTGAATAGTAGCCAGTCTTATAAGATATTTGATTTTTGGAATTTTCCCATAGATAGAAGTAAGAAAAGGCAAATAAAGAAACCAGAAGTACCAGATACCCTATTACACAGGTATCTGAAATCAGTTCAAAGGGGAGTTTCCACTGCTCAGAGGACAAAGGACTTCTCAGAAATATTACTGCAATCATATTGCTCATTTCTTACTCAACCCGGTACTGCTGAAACGGATGTTGCCATGTTCCCACCTTAACTGCCTTATGTGTTGTTCCTGTGACAGCTGGAGTCAACAAAGATAAGTTTGCCTCCTGGAAAAACCAAAATGTCAGCCTTCTTTATTTTTAAAGTTGCTCTAGAATTCTCCTATATTATCTGATCCTATGAATTTGACAATAGCTGCATATTAGGTCAAGCTAGAGAAGGAGTAACTCAGCCTGGTCTAAACCGTGTGCGGAAGTAAACATAACAATAAAAACACATTCTATGCAGTTTTTAGATTTTATAAAAATCTACTCGCGTTCAAAGTAGGCTTACACTAAAGATTTCAAGACCAAAAAAATGCATAATATTCTAATGTTTTGAAAAAAATGTTTTAATGTTTAATTTTTTTTTTTTT
The DNA here is from genome assembly GCF_018350215.1 of Panthera leo. Lineage (NCBI taxonomy): Eukaryota > Metazoa > Chordata > Mammalia > Carnivora > Felidae > Panthera > Panthera leo. The sequence goes on along the minus strand of NC_056695.1, from coordinate 67,737,341 downwards.
TTTGAGAGAGAGAGAGAGACAGAACATGAGTGGGGAAAGGGTAGAAAGAGAGAGGGAGACACAGAATCTGAAGCAGGCTCAGGGTCTGAGCTGTCAGCACAGACCCCAACATGGGGCTCGAACTCACAAACTGAGATCATGACCTGAGCAGACTGAGCCACCCAGGCGCCCAAGGCATAATATTCTAATTAAACCTAGGTGGCCTAGCTGGGAAAACACTTCCGATTCCTTTTCTATAAACTTCTTAATTAAAAAGAAATTAAGAGCTGCTACAGTAACGCTAAGGACATATGAAAGGATAGAGGAAATTTTGATTTAGTGTTTCTGTTTTCAGGTCAGTGAATTGTAACCAAGTATTACCAGGTGAATAGTATAAACTTACATGATTTATCGCAGACTGAACAGCCTTTACGTAATGGCTTAGTTCCCGATCCATCATGGCCAATTCAACCATTGCCTTGTCCATACTGTATTCACTACTCACTTCAGCTGAAAGAAAAAGAAAGCAATTATTGTTTTCAATTTAAAATGTCATCTCTGAAAAAGTTGCTCCAATCTAATTATTATCAATCAAGGATCTAAGCAATTTTGTAAAAGGTAGTACATGTTGTCTGAAGACCTCCTTAACATATGTCTGTTTCACTCAAAATTCTAAGAATATACTTGATAGAAGAAGGCTCAAAAGTTGGAGTGGAAAAAAAAGCAGACTCAGACCTAGGAGTTCCTAAGATTGTGCCACTTAGTTGTATGATCTTAAACCAACCACGACACTTCGCTCAGCCTCAGTTTCCTTTTTGGTTAAAGCAGCCCCAGTCATGTATCTGCAATTGAACCTCACGGGATTATTAAAGATCAAATAAGAAAGATTTTCATTTCTAGTAGGTTAGGTTATGTGGACCAATTCTACTGAAAACCACGAAAACAATCAGATAAAACAGGAAGGAAGGAGGGTGCAAGGAAGGAAGGAAGGAAGGAAGGAAGGAAGGAAGGAAGAAAGGAATAGGAGGGGGGGAGGGAGGGAGAATTCTTAAAAACAAGAGTCACAAGATAGAAACAATCAGGCAAAATCTAAAGAAAACGGAAAAAGAAAAGCAGAGCACAGAACACCAAAGTTGCATAGCCTGCCCCCAGGCAGCTGGGTCTCTACTCCTCGGAATAGAAGAAGGAACCAGAGGTAATGCCACCCTGTTCTGCCAGGCTGTGGCAAGGTTGGCCTTGGCCACTGAGCAGGACAGAGGTAAGAGGGAGAGACAACAAACCTGTTTCTTAAAAAGTGTGACCACAAGCCAGTTCTCCTGGTTCTGCAGCCTAGGCTACCCTGGGGAACCTAAGCTCTGATCTTGGCCTGAGGTGGTCTCACCCCGAAAGCACCCACAGGTACTGCCCTCTGGAGGAGACATTTTAATCCTTGGTCTCAAATAATCCCTGCAAGTAATTACGAAGGAGAATGAGCAGATCACAGAGGGAAAAGGTAAAAACCTTACAAACACAAGAAAACAAGACACCAAGAGTAAGAATCAGCAGAAACAGATCCACAAATGTTTCAGAGACTGGACTATTCTACCAGTTACTGGAATTCTACTAGTTAGAATATGAAACAACCATGCTTACTCTGTTGATAAAATACCTGATGCCACAAGAGACTATGAAGAGTGACTGGAACAGCAGAAAAGCGGGGTAATGTTCTTAAGTGCTTTTAAATGTATGTTTCCCGCCAACCTCTAAACATACAATTTAATAGATCAGGAAAAGATCAAGAGCGTGAAATAATGCAAATGTTAACATTAAAAGAGCTGAACAAAAAGAAAGTAAAACTAACTTACGCAATCACATTTGGGAATGCACATAGTCCATTCACATACCTTAGCTCACACAAACGTCAGTATTTCTTGTCTACTCTGAAGAACAATGTGACAGATCATCCCAAAGTCATGAAATAACGGAAAACGCACTTACATTTTGGCTTTTGGAAGTGATTTTCCTAGACTTTAAAGTGGTATTTTAATCTTACAGTAGTCAGTGACGAGCACATTTTAGAAAGAGTCTCCTGGATGAACCTGCTTCTGGTAGAATGCCTCCTAGCTTGTTAACACCCAGAATCCACACTGTATCTGTACGCGTATCTCATTACAGGGCTTTTCGTTTGTTTTTGAGGAAGGGGAAGGGGCAATGTTTATGTAAGAAAAACCTGTATTTACATTCCCCAAATTAAATACATTTTTAACAAAATGGTGTATGAGAAAGGGCTCAAGTCATATTCCAAATAAAACCGTTAGACTGTCACTCACAGGTCAGTGTTGTGAAATGTCCACATGTTAACAAGGAAGACAAGCTGTTGAGGTGTTGCTGATACCAACATGGATCCGGTGCTATGCAGACAACAACCGTTTGGTTTGTGACTTATATAAGGCAGGCATTTTACTGCGTCTGGTTAATCAGTGGAATTCAATATACTGTTAGCAATCTCCCTCTGGGATTAAATGACTTTATTTTAGAAAGCAAGTAAAAATGTGCCTTTGACATTAAAAATGCTATGAAAGAGTTGGCAAAATAAAATAAATGGGATCACAGTTTTCATTATCAAGGTCCCACAGATGCTAGTCAGACTTGAACCAGATGGCAATCTCAGATATAAGGCCAAGGAAACCTTCCCCACAAAGGAGAAAACGAGTGATAGCTGCTGGGTCGGGGTTGGAGGGCATGAAGCCTGAGGGAAGAATCTTTGGAGGCCATCTGTGGCTTCCTGCAGCCTCAACTAAGGCTCCAGGGCTCAAAGAATGTTGGGACAAGCAGAAGAACCTAAGTGATGAATCGTGCAGCCTGAGGCAAGAGAGGGAAAACACCAGAAAAGATCAGGAAGCCAGTCCGAGAGGAACTGAGAATCACACTCCACCTGAAGGTGACGCCCAGTGCCCAGTCCGCTAACTAGACCAGAGACCTAAGAACTAGAAGGAGGCCCCTTGGCAAAAGAAATCTGGAAGAAAGGCCAGGAGGACATCCCCGTCAAGTAGCAATCTTTAGGATTCTTTCGTGTTCTTCTTGTTAACCTTTCTTTCCCAACTGCGATAATAATCTCTTTTAACACTGTGAGGTGTATTCACGTTTCAGAAACGGCACAGGGAACCTGTGTCCTGCCCTACGAAAGAATCAACGTGAGGAAAGAGCATAGTGTTGCATGAAAAAGGCAAACAGGCCAAAATAAATCCCCCAAAGGATTCAAGAGGAACTGGGAATGACCAAGGACACATGGGGCTGGCTGTTGTCTAAAGAGTGGGCGTGGGCTGGGGTGGGTATGTGGACAGCCTGCTCCTTTACTACACAATATATCATCCCACTATCAAAATTTCCCCAGCCTACAGGAAAGTCCTAAAAATCTACACCAAACTAAATCCTACACATCCTTCAAGGGATGAACTCAAGCCCTACCTGTTTTTCTTTTAATTTCTAGCATTTATTCATTTTTGAAAGGCAGAGAGAGACAGAGCGCTAATGGGGGAGGGGCAGAGAGAGAGGGAGACACTGAAACAGAAGCAGGCTCTGAGCTGTCAGCACAGAGCCCGACGTGGGGCTCGAACTCATGGACTGCGAGACCATGACCTGAGCTGAAGTTGGCCCCTTAACTGACTGAGCCACCCAGGCGACCCCCCCCCCTTTTTTTTTTTAATGTTTGTTTATTTTTTTGAGAGAAAGAGAGACAGAAAACTAGTGGGGGAGAGGCAGAGAGAGAGGGAGACACAGAATCCGAAGCAGGCTCCAGGCTCCGAGCTGTCAGCACAGAGCCTGACTTGGGGCTCGAACTCACAAGCTGTGAGATCATGACCTGTGAGATCATGACCAGTTGGGCGCATAACTGACTGAACCATCCAGGCGCCCCTGCCCTACCTGCTTCTAAACCATACCAGCCTAGGAGGATCTCCTCCTTCACTTAATTTCTCTTAACCACTATACTTGATACTTTGGTACTTTTAATCACAAACAATCTTGTTTTCTTACATGCATTTGTCTCTCCAAACACAGTTGAACCCATTTGACCGCAAGAACGATGCCTTAATGATCCTGGGATCCAATAAAGAATTACAGCGCCTCTTCCAGCAATGTTCTCACATGCCGTTAATAAATTTGAAAATTAAAATTTCGCCAAACTGTGAATTGTCCTGCCTCAGATATTGTATTGAATTAAAATGTAAGAAAGAGGGACATCTGGGTGGCTCAGTCAGTTAAGTGTTGACTCTTGATTTCGGCTCAGGTCACCATCTCATGGTTTGTGAGACTGAGCCCTGCGTTGGGCTCTACGCCGACAGCTCGGAGCCTGCGTGGGGTTCTCTGTCTCCCTCTCTCTCTGCCCCTCCTCCCACACACACATTCTCTCTCTCAAAAGAAATATTCAAAAAATAAAATGTAAAGAAGACACATGATATAAACTGCTTTGCCTATTATATTTTCATTGTGACTTCCATCGGAAAAAGGCTGGCACCAACACGTGGAGGCAAGGTAGGCGGGCGAGGGGGGGGGAGAAGCACACAAATCATGTTAAAATGTACAGAATGACAATCTCGGAGAGGAAATTATTACTGTACCACAAAAGCCTGGCATTAGAAGAGATCGGTGAGGATGATAAAGCATGGAAAGCAGTAACAAACGATGAAAAAAATACGTAATAATAATAGCTGTAGCTAACAATTAGTAAGCACTTTATTATGTGCCAAGACTATACTGAGCACACCATTTACAGTAAACCTCACGACAACTTTTTTATATGTACCTTACACATGAGAAAAGCGAAAAACTGAGCAGCGGAAGGAGCTTGCTCAGCACCATAAAGGTAGTGAGCGCACAGCTAGGCGGCCAACTCAGGCTTCCCGGTGGCGAAGTCTGTGCGCTTGCCCATCTGTGCTAACAGGTGCTTAAACAGGAGGAGAAGGAAGCACCTCCAAGTCCTCCTCCGTGACTATCCAGGGAACAAGCCCTCGGTGGGGACGAAGTCCTGGCCCCAAGCTTCATCTCAGCCCCTGATCCATTCTAAGTAAGGTACTGGCTATGCCACTCAAATGCTATCGGAGTTCCTTAACATAGACGAAACCAGTAACAGAAAGAAAATGATTGTTCCCTTTTAGAAGATTACTAGGTTTTCATGTCGGTGAAGAGAGTGACCTTGCACATCAGCAAGGCCAGTTGGGAGAGGCTGGAAGCACAACCAAGTCACCGCCAAATGCTAGGAGATAAGGAAATGGACTCCAGCTGCTAAGAAATCAAACCTGCATGAGGTCAAAAGCAGCAGCAGCAGCAGCAGCAGCAGCAGCAGCAGCAAGAGACATGGAAGCAGCAGCCAGGCAAGCACAGCAGCGAAGCAATGCTCAAGGGGAAGGGGAAAGTCCTGGAGTCTTCGTGTTGCAGAGATACTTCTGAGCTGAGCCTGTGGCAAACCATTTCTATCACCCGCGCCTCTGACTGCCTTCCCCCGCCAAACGGGGTCTGGGGAGTCTAGGAATATTTACGTTTCTTCGATGTGCCATTCAGTAAGCATTTATTTATTATAATCAAGCCTTACTTGTATTAATGAAATGAACATATATAGGTGATACACTTGAACATTCATTTATAAGCCAATAAATACATAGGGAAGTCTCACGGAGAGAGCTTGGTGAGTCCACGAATCCCGAATAACAAACACATCTGGCACGCTAATTAGGGAACTGTTCCAAGAAGTTAGCACAATAACTAGCTGAAATATATCCCCCCACCCCACCCGGGCAAATCAAGTCCAGAGGGCACAGATAATCTTTGATTTACATTATAAAGTGATAACTGTTTCTGTAAGTATGCCAGTCCTGGGGATGTCCTCCTACAAATCTGCGTGTCTACACCCCGAGATCCTGGTCAGCACCATCCCAAACACTCGAAGAACTTTTAAAAGGTTATTTAGACCAGAGAGAGCCACAGAATTAAACCCGTTTTAAAAAGATGGGTTTTCTTTGATTTTTCTTTTTCCTGTTCAGTGGCAAACCTTAGAAAAATCAAAAATGATAGTCACTGAAGGAGGGCTTCTTTTACACTGAAGCACTCTGATATTTTTACAGTACAAAAAGTCTCTGAATGGATGCAGTTGGCCTGCATATGATTTTCCTAAAGTCAAACAAACCTATAATTATGCAATCTAAGCAGCCGCGCTTTTCATTAGACACGTCATCTGTTACTCAATGTCAAAATGCACTAACAGCAATATTATAACTATTACTATTCCCTGTTTGAAGTGTTGAATAGGCATTAAAGTTACACGATCTGTAGAACACACTAAGCAGAAGTGGGTGATTTTGTGTTGCAATCGCTTCAACTTAAAACAAAATTCATGAGGCTTCAATGAGAGGAAGGTGATGGCAGGAACAAGTTATAAAAGCAAAACAGTTAACAGTCAATGCCAGTTGCTTGACTGTGAAAGACCAGGGCAAAATGAGAAGAAACAGATCTGAGAAAAGGAATGGAAGGGAGGTGACAAACTAGCTATTTTTACAAATGTAGATTCATGTAAGACAAATGCCAAGTCCCCTGTTTAGGACCAAAAGATGCAGGTAATAAGCCTGCAGCAATACAGGAATTGTTACGTAGCACAGTGTGGACTCCTAAGAGTTTATTATCCAGGGTGAGTTCCAAGATTGGTGAGGGTCTGTTCACACCTTATTTGCTCAATATAGTGCCATTTTAGGCAAATGGCTAGAAATGGGGAAGCAGAAGATTCTTTACCTTGGCTTCCCCAAGTCCAGTGGGCATGGACCTCAAGCTCTCATTCCAGACCGGTGACCATTTTGGCAAGAATGGAAGGTATCACCTCTGACCAACTATTCTAAATAAGGCCCTTCCCTAGCCACGCTGCCTGTAACTGCAGCCTAAGGCATGTATGTACGGAGAGAAATAAACTCTCTTCCCCTAGGCCCAAGCCCTGAGGTTTGGGAAACAGCTGAAACGGCTGAGCACACAGCACCTAGAGCCAAGTTCTCTTACCACCCTCCCGGTCCTCAGGAGAACCGCCTTCAGTGAAACAGACATGAAAAAGAGGACATTTTCCCTCCTCTTTCCCCTAGCATGTCCATACACATCTTTGTATTACCTCTCTACACTACCAGATGTCTCTTTGCTTTGCTCTGCTGTTCTCTATGATCTCAGCCACAGATCCCTTTCCAGAATCCTCCCTAATCTCCAGAATAGGACTAAATGCTTCATGTCTTATAGGTCCATAAAACTTCTCTACTTTTACAACTAGGACACATGTGAATGTGTGTGTGTGTTAGGGGGCACGCCCAAGACAAATTTCACCTACTTAACCTTTCCAACTTTTTGTTCCTGATTCAAATGTATAGTTTTGCCCCTGGCCAAGTTGTTTCCTGAAATTTTGTCCTAAATAAATAAAAATTGCAGAATCGGGTGTTCTTCCCCCCCACAAAGTCATGTGCAAGCATTTCTGAACAGGAACCATACCAATTACATAGAGTTGATTAAATTCAACTCCATGCATTTTATCAATAAAATGCCAGACTAAGACAAAGCAGCCATTTAGTGTTCTTATGGGGTTGCTGACTCCAATTCAACATGAATCACACACTCAGAAGGATCTGATAAATATTCAATGCCATCGAGTACATATGTCCATTTTGGCAAGGAGAAGGAAAGAAAATGGGGCAGGGGAATTGCCTGATTGTCCTTTAAGTTTCCTAGAACAGATGGGCCAAGGAATAGAAACAGTTTACTTTCTGAAACAGAGATATATCTTCCTAATCTCTTCAGTGATTCGTCTATATTTTATAAACAAGAAATTTCTTCTTTCTGGGTGAACTCAAATAAATGATGATATAAACCATACCTTTCCCTCTCTCTACACACACACACACCCCTTCCTCCCTTAAAATATAGCTCCAACCATATCTAGCAACATATATCTACATACACACCTACCTCTATGAGTGGGTGTGTGTGTGTGTTTTTCCTGGCAGCCTAGTATTAAGCAATCATTATATATTCATCAGGAGTCAAATTTTATGACTTACTCACTGCTTGAGCAATATTTAATAGAAACTTGTTACTTCTCACTACACTGTACTTTAGCCATAATTATTCCTCCCCACAGATATTAGTGTGGAGGAAAAGTTAAAACCGAATCCACATTCTGTAACTGCCTCCCACCAGAAGTAATAGTGAAGAACGTAACAGTGTGTGGCATGAAGTGGTCTGCCAACTAGAAACACAGTGAATATGGGGGAAATCTTTAAGAAATACTGACCTTCATAATCCTCTTTACTTATCTATACAATTTTCTTGTCAATAATACAGAAGAGGGATTAACAATACAGTGCCAATATTGAGTTACAATAATATGGTAAACTCAAAAAGCCAGCTCTGGAGTCAGCTTACATTCAAATCTAGGCTATATTACTTGCTAGCTATGTGGTCTTTGGTTAGTCACTAGATCAGTTTCCTCTTCTGTATAATGGGTACAATAACCATATCTAAATCATAAAGCTGATATGAAGACTAAAGGAGAAAACAGACAAAACGATCAGCACGGGGCCTGGCTCACAGTAAACGCAAACAAAATATCTGCCGTTGAAATTACTGCAGAATGGAAACTACTCTGCAAATGTAATCAGTCTAAATGCTGAAAGCATTCTACCCTTAGAACTGTAAGTTGTCAAGTGAAGGTCACCTCCTTAAACTCTCTTGGCTGCTTTTACCAACTTGACACCAAAGCACTAAGCTGAACCCACAAAACTATGATGCTCAATGAGAGAAACTCTGTAAACCTCCCCATGCCAACTAATGTCCAGAAACTCATTTGCCTAATAATTTATGCTTCAGTACTTACTATATGCCAAGTGAGGGGGCGGGGGTGGTTTCAAGCAAGGAGCACCTAACCCTGCCCACAGAAGGTAGGAAAAGGTTCAACAGGTGAGGGGATAAACGTGTCATATCTTGAGATGCGAGTTAAGTGTGCACCAGAGGTTCACAGACTGAAGTAGCGCCTAAACACGCCTCTCACCCCTTTCCACAGAGGCTGACTTCAAGTTTAAATTCTCAGACAAGAAGAGGAGCATGACAGAGATTAAAAGAGGGAACAAATAAATCTTCGCTGAGCACCGACAATGTGCCAGGCCCTTTGAACATACTACTCATTCTATCCTTTGTTGTAACAATGAATTAGGTGTCATTAAATGTAATTTGATAAGGAAACTGATACCCCTAGAGGTTAACTCATTTGCCCTGGGTCACACAGTTAACAAATGGCGGAGTTAGGAACTGACCTCAGGTCCAAGTTAAAGTTAGCATAGAAGGCACACGCGACAAGGGTCTGAACTACCACACAGAAATAAATAATACGCTCATGCAAAAGTCATGGAGTAATAAATAATTGGTTCTCTAGCTAAAGGAATTCTCCTAAACATTACTTTCTTGTGTGTGTGTGTGTGTGTGTGTGTGTGTGTGTGTGTGTGAGAGAGAGAGAGAGAGAGAGAGAGAGAGAGAGAGAAAGTGAAATTAACTTAAATAGTTCTACCTCAGAGGAATGGAGACCATGCTTCATTATACAGACAGGTATTTCCTTAGAACACATAGTTAATATTAAACCACCATGGTAAAGGTATAACTCAAAATATGGCTTCAAATAAATTCTATGAAGGATTAAGTTCACAAAATCATAGAAATTGGTCTCTGGATACAATCTGGTCTCTACCAGTCATCAAAAGCACTACGAATGTCAGGTGATGAGTATCTACCATTTTAAAATATGCCCACTGGCCTTTTTTGGCTACCTATTACAAGGCCCTTGAGCCTTCAAGGTCAAATCTGTCTTTTCTATGACTTAAACCCTTTTTCTATACCCTTCTTGCCCATTTCTTCCTATCTAATCTCCTCACAGACTGGAAAGAAATAGTCAATTCAAGGCAGCAAGCAATAGTTACAGCAGCATTTCCAACCAACATAATTTCAATGACTGCCATCTCTCTCTGGTCTTCAAGTCCTCGGCTGTGTCCAAATTCTAGCTAAAATGTGACGATCCCAGGAGGCTTAAGGAACAGATCCTGGCTTTAACCTGGTTCAACACCAAAGTGAAGGCATGAACTCGTGGCAGCAAAGACAAAAGGAAGTGGGCTTAAACCTCATGTGACTATTGAGGAAATTAAATAAGAACATAGATAAAGCACCCAACAGGCAGTCTTAAACACTGTAGACTCTTAATAAATGCAGTCTACTGTGCTGTTAACTGAGTGTACTTTGCAATATGCCCCAATACAAATCTTCTATTTCACTTAAGCAAGTACCGACTGCTATTTATTTTATTTTATTTTTTTGCCAAGTACCGATTAAATCATGGAGTCATCTCATCCACTTTTTAAAATTAATAAAGCATACGGTTGAGAAATTAATTAAGCACACAGCTCAAAAATTCCAATAGTATAATGATGTGGTGTCTCCAATCCCCAAACTCCCTCCCCAGAAGCAACCACCATAATGAGGAAGTATTTCCACTCCGTGTTAATGTTCTATGTATAAGGTACCTTCTTTTAAAAAGGACAACGGAAACTAAGGCAAACAAATTTATCTGGGAAACATCATGAACATATTAAAAACAAGAAAGGAGAGATGCTAAAGGAAGAATACAATTTGGGTGTTAGAGGGGAACTTCCATTCACTCATCGGACAAATATTTACCAAGCACAGACCATGTGCCCGGCACTGTGTTAGGTGCCCTGGACAGAGCAGCAAACAAGGTAAACACTGTAACTTTTCTCAAACAGCTTATACAAACTTCCACTCCATGCAAAAATTCCTAAAAAGCCCTGATATGACTATTATGCCTTTGTTTGGCTCTAGGTGTGGTGGGAAAGCTTGCTCTCTGCCAAACTCCTCTGATTATTAGAGCCCTTCCAAAGAGAGAGCTGATTAATCATCGCCCTAAAACAATTCTAGGCAATGACAACAATAAATGTGAATTACTCTTTCACACACATTAACTTATTCACACCTCATAACCTCCATCCATACAGAGTGATTTTACTCTCGGTGTTATATGGTTGAGGAAATTGAGGCTCGGGGAGGTTAAGAGATTCCACCCAAATCATGCTCCATTCAGTAGCAGAAGTAGGACTTGAACCCTGGTCCTCATCTGCGGAGCTGCAGAAGAGCTATGTAGTGAGCCACACAGAAACAGACAACTCTTTCAGATCACAGTGTTTCAAAGATCTGAAGATGGCTATGAAATATTTCCTACCTGTGAGCCTTTGCTTCTCCAGAATAATGATCATCAAGTTGGCCGGCCTTTATCTCAACATGCTTTATTTGCTCGTGTCCCTTTTATAGATGTACTCCAGAATTAAAAACAAGTACAGCCATGGATGAACAAATGAAGGCTGTAACAATACTCATTACATGTGTACCACTGTGATCATGGGTGGATTATCAGTTCTTTCAAGAAATTAAATCATAGCTAACATTTATTGAGCACTATGTGCCAGACACCATGCTAAGCAATTTCATTCAAACTTTGTAAGTCTGTGAAGAAGACACTATCATTATCCCCGTTTGATGGAACAACAAAAATGGGCTCAGAGAGGGTAAGTACCCTGAACCAAGGTTATATAGCCAATGAGCTGTAGAGGGGACATTCAAACTGGGGTCTATTAAACAACTGAATCCATTCTCCTATCTCAAGAATCATCACCCTTTGGGCATAACCCATTTCTACACGTTGTAAGACTCTGTGTCAAATGTCTTCCTAAGATCTACGCTTGTTAGATTAAAAAGCATCCCTACTTTAGCAGAGAAGTCACCATAATTTAAAAAAAGTGTGGGGGGGGGGTATGAAAAGGAACTAGAGTGATCAAGAACAAAAATATCAAATAAGCTCATAAATGTGAGATCGCGACTCAAAAAAAGGTTAATGATCTTTTTGCTTACACATGGATAGCAACTGCCTTAGACCAGCCTATCTCTGTACTCGTTTTAAATAAATTTATACCAGGAAAAAAAAAATTACAAATGGGGAGTCTACTTTAAAATAGAAAGTTGCTAAAAACACTTTAATTAAATAGAAATTAAGTCTCCCAAAAATATAAAAATAAGTTGGAGGAGACTTGTTGATAAGTTTATTAGATTATAAACCTATGATAGGAACTGCATATCTTCATAATTTACCTCTCAAATGTTGATCTAAGACATCCGAGAAACAGATTTAAGGAAAGCATAAGATCTGAGAAACATTGAGGAAAGCATAAGAGCCACAATCACAAAAGAAGAGAACAACTATATGTCATAATCCTGTCTGCTGGAGGATAATTTCTATGCTTGTGTTTTTGGGAAAGTAAAATAAATTTGAACTGTAGTGAATATGGCATAATGTAAAACTTGCCAAGTCACTCTGCTGTATACTTTAGACTAACACTGTGTCAAACTACAGTCAAATAAAAAAATAAGTAAGTTTGATTTCATGAAAACAATGGCAAATCAATCTGTTAAAACTTAAATTACTGACAGCTCCAGAAAATAAATCTATCATAATTTACCACAAGTATTATAATAACTATTCCATATGTATAGTTGTACATACACATAGAGCAGGTTCTTAGGAGGAATTTGTAAGTTACAGAGTAATTCTTTTTCCCATTGTGCACCTTATTATTTCTAAGATGTTTTATTTATTTTAACTGACTTAAATTGGTAGTGACTCCCAATAATGTTTCTGTCTTGTCTTCTTTTTAAAATTTTTTTCGCATCTATGTGTTTTTGAGACAGAGACAGAGTGCAAGTGGGGTAGGGGCAGAGAAGGAGACACAGAATCCGAAGCAGGCTCCAGGCTCTGAGCTGTCAGCACAGAGCCCGATGCCAGGCTCGGACTCACGAACCCCAAGATCATGACCCGAGCCTAAGTCAGATACTTAACCGACTGAGCCATCCAGGCGCCCCTCTGTCTTGCCATCTTTAAAAACCTCTTTCCTCTATATTGAAGAAATATTGGTCCGTAAACACTTAAATCTACTAGAAACGGCTCAGAGAACTCTGTTGGGGACAGTAAACTACTTCTGTAATGGGAATTATCAGCTACCAATATCTTTTCCTGGATGACAATTACAGTGAACTGCGAAGTAAGAAATAAAGAACTATTAATATTCAATGAGTAACTAACTGGTTCTGTAACAGTACGCTACTATTTCTAAAATGGGAGGCTCTAGTCAATCACATTCCACAACCAGGCACCAGTCTTGGCAACCGCAGTGAACTGAACCACATGCAAAACCCAAACCCTGAAGTTACCATAGATCCCTCCCCTCCTAGCATCCTCCACACCTAACTACTCCCAGGTTCTACCAATTCAGCCCACTAAAGTCAACTATTCTCTCCTTTCCTCCCTTCCCAACTCCAGCTGTGTTAATTTCAATCCTTATTATTTCTTCCTCAGATTATTGATTTGCTTCTTTAGTGACTTCCTTTTTCAATCTCTTCTCCCTCCAATCCTTCTTCCATGTTGTTCCCAATGCTCAGCAACAAATCTGAGGTTACTCTCTTGTTTACCAAAAACCTACCACAGTACTTCCATTTCTGGCCAAGATTGAGTAACAGGGACCAAATTTATTCTCCTCCCTGAAACAACCAAAACGTTCCAACTAAAAATAAAGAAATAATGGCTTGCAAGATACTAGACATCACAGAAGGAAGAAGGAGCAGAGTGATAGGAAACATGAGGTGAAACCTGTTAACTGTCCCATCACTTTACAACCTTCAAGTAGTTTTTAGGCTGCAGGGCATACAGTACCAATTAAAATCTCTGCTGGCTTTTTTTTTTTTTTTTTTTGTAGAAATTGACAAACAAGATTCTAAAATTCATATGGAAAATGCAAATGACCTAGAACAGCCAAAACAACTTGAAAAAGACAAAGTTGGAGGCCCAACCCTATCCAATTTCAAGACTTACTGTAAAACTCCAGTAATCCAAATAGGGTGGTAGTCCAAACAGATCAATAGAACAAAATAGAGTCCAGAAATACAGACGTATATGGACAACTGATTTGACAAAGGAGCTGAGGCAATCCAGTGAAGGATAATCTTTTCAACAAGCTGCTGATACAACTGGCTATCCTATGCAAAACAAAACATCTTTGAGCCATATCTCACACCTTGAACCAGATACAGAAATTTAGTCAGAACGGGTCACAGATCTAAATGTAAAACCCAAACCATAAAACTTCTAGAAAAAAATTATGAAGCCAAACCTTGAGATCTTGGGTTAGGAAAAGAGGTCTTAAATACACCAAAGCACAATCTGTAAATTGTGAGAATAAATTGATAAATTGGACATCACAAAAATTTAAAACTTCTGCTTTTCCAAATAATCTGTTAAGAGCACAGACTGGGAGAAAATACTCACAAATCATATATCCCATTAAAAAAAAACTATTCAGAATACATATATGTATTCTCAATATCAGATAATAATAATAATAAGCCATAACAAATGGGAACAATATTCGGATAGACACTTCACCAAAGAGGTACATGGCAGATAACCTCATGAAAAAGTATTCAGCATGATTGGTCAGTAGAGAAGTGCAAACTGAAACACCATAAGATACCAGTGCGTATTTATTAGAATAGCTGAAATTAGGAAGACAGACTGCCCACATCAAGTGTTGATGAGGACACGAGAACTACCCTAATGTATCCCCCACACAGATTCCTAATTTTCAGACAACTATATGACTAAAAGATCACATTCTACCATATAATATAGACCCACATTTAATATAATTTCATCTTATCACAATGACTCAGAAGGGACTTCAAATATCATAACGTCTCTCAGTGTCTTCATTATGGTTTTACTATTCCTATAAAAGTATGAAGACATGAGTCAACAGAAATTTTTTACGTAGCAGGTATCAAAGAAACCAGCTTTTAGTCTATAATTACCTCACAAAATTATGATTGCTTTTTATTATAATTTGTTTTCTCCAATGCAGTAGTTCTCAAAGTGTGGCCGCCCGACCAGGTGCATGAGCCCCGCCTGGGAACTTGTTAGAAATGCGGGCTCTCAGGCCGTCCACCAGACAACTGGATCTGGTGGGAAACAGCGATCTGATTCCAAAGTGTGGTAAAATTTGAGAGCCACCATTTTAATGTATGTTTTAAAGTTAAAATCATGAATTTGCCTTTTCTCTGAGACTCTTTTTGAATTCACAGAATTTTAAGACAAAGAGGAACTGTTACTTCAAATCCACATTTTCAACAAATCTAGAACTCAACCAGCTGTTTTCCTATTTTTATACTCCTGAATTATTTCAGGCCTTTTAAAATGCTAGAAAACCAAAACCGAACGTAAGGTCCCATAAATAATGCATTCTACAAAAGCCTTTGTTTTAAAACAAACTTTTCGACTTAAATATCCTAAGTCATTTTACTCACATCTATTTTTGCACCCAACATTCCTTCCAAATTTACCAAAATAGATTTGCTTCTAATTTCAGCTACAAATTGTCAACCTCCAGTGAATATCAGTGCAACTTTTAATTAGGTTCATCTAAATGGAATGGATTTTTAAAATAATTCTAGTTATAAATTTTAATTGTTTCATAAAGAGACGTAAGATAGAAACAAAATGAAAGCGGAAATGGGGACGTCTGGGGCTAATGATAATTTGCTGAGAGATTTTGAGTTTTCTGGGGCTCAGTTCACTTATTTTTAAGAGGGAGCTGGAGGAGATGACCTGAATAGGCCATTTCAGGTCTAAAGGTCTATAAATCCGGTCTTTCACCCTTATGCTCTATGGTACTATAGTTTTACATTAATGTGGGACTGAAATTATTTTCTTTAAAGGTGTATCTGTTTTTAGCTATTTTTGACATTGTTTTAAGAGACGTGCCTCTCCTTAGGACTCAAGAACATCACTCACTACACCATTACTCCCTAGAAAGCTGAATACAGTAAAATGTGAACACACACAAACTTTTAGCTGCAGAAGCACTGAAATGGTAGTGTGATTTTAAGCTTCTTACTCTTCCTTAGATTGGTGTGTCTCTGAAACTATGGGGATGCATAGCACGAACCCCCAAAGCCAAAGATTTCACAATGTCATAAATAACACGGACTCTAGAGGCAGAATGCCTGAGTTTGAATTCCGGACCTACCACTTAAGAACTTTTTGTGATTTGGGGCAAGTTATCTAAACTTTCTGAACCTTATTTTTATCAGTCTTCTGTTAAGAGGATAACAACAGTATCTTCTTCATACAAATTAAATGAGCTAATCGTCAAAGAGCACTTAGTACAGAATAAACGCTTAGTAAGCATTAGGTGTTTTTATTAGTATTGCTTGCTAAGTCAGCCCTCTACTCAGAACTATTATCAGAACGTTATCAGAGCTAATGTGCAATTCAATTTAATAAACACATAGAGTGCACCTACTTGGTGCAAGGCACCTCACCGTTTACTACAGAACGATTCTCCTTCTCGAACTTCAGGATGTACCAGAATTACTTGGGTTGTTTGTTTAAAATGCTGATTCTTGGGCTCTGCTCCCAGAAACTCTGATTTTGCAATTTTTCAATAAGCCTCCCAGATGTTTCTGAGGCAGGCTGGTTGAGGACCGCAGTTTAAGAAATATTTCTGCAGGATTTCAAAGAAGGAATCCCTTCCTTCAAGTACCTACAATCTCCAGGCATTTTTTCCATTTCAGAACCCGCTGTAGTTACCAGTGTTGCACCTGTTGGCTGTGTAACAGGTACAGCTAATATGGTCCTTCCACGAAGACTCTGTTTGCCATCACTTAAGTTCCAGTATCTATGCCCTGACTCAACTCTTTACCTGATATCTGAGCTCTGCCTAATCCTCTAAACCCCACCAAGCATGTGACTAATGCAAGTTCCTGATATAAGGGCTATTCCTGACCTCTAAAAACAGAAGATTCATTAACCCTGATTCATTAATCCTGACCTATAAACCTGACCATGGCCTCATTCAGAGTCCTGCTTTCAGCCTTACACTTTCAACAGTGCTGCCAGCAGATATCACGGTATGTCCTCGGTTAGCACACATTTTCAAAAAGGGACTGCAAAGCGTCAAAATCCATACAAATTTAACTCCCTAAGAACTTTAATGTATACAAGACAATGAGAACAACAAAGCAGCCATCAGTTATCAGGGGAAGGAGGACAGAATGCAGACTATGACAAAGAAATTTAACTCTATTACAAATGTTTGACTTAACCTCACTGAAGGGGGAGGGGGAACTGACGGAGGTAGCCTTACACAGTGTTTTGAGTGAAAACTGTAAGACCAAAGACAAAAAGACCTGTGCCTAAGCACTGTAAGTGAAGCTGTTTGTCATGGAGGTACAGGCTAATAATTCTGAAACTGTTTTACATGCATCTCTAGGGTCAAAAGAGTAAAGTAAATTGATAGTGGGAGCCTCTATGAATATGATTATGCTAAAGACAGAAATGTGAATAACCACTGTTGACTTCTTCCTTTCTCTCAATTTTCACATTCAGTAAATCATTGAGTTTCATCAATTATTCCTCCTTTAAGAATCTGACTTCTCGTCACCCGTGTCACCTTCCTAGTCCAAGTCACCATCATCTAATGCCAGGGGACTAACTGCAACACCCCGCCAACTGGGTGGCCTTCCTCCACACTCATTCCTAGGAAGCCATTCCCCGTATCACGGCCAGAGAATTAATGCAAAATATCAACTATCTTATTCCTGTTTTTAAAACTTTTTAACAGCTTCTCACTGCCCTAAAACCCCAACTTCTTAACTTGACCTGTGAGAGCCTACCACCACATTCTGACCCTTTCCTAATTCTCTCCAGGCTCTGTTCAGTACCCAGTGGTCAGGTCTATTTTAGTCGCTTGTATTTGCAATACCTAGTACATGTAGTATTAAGCCTTTGATCCCTATATGAACGCTACCTTCACAGTGATAGACAGACTTTATTTTCTTTTTGCATGAACTGAGGCTAGCCCTGTGATGGCTTTGATGTATTCAGTTACACTGGAGGTGATGCTCTGGAACTTCTGAGCCCAGGTTTTAACAGGTCTGGCAACTTCTACTTCCTTCCTCTTAAAAAAGCTACCATGCCGGGAAAAACCCAAACCACGTGGAGAGGCTATATGAAATAGAATCCTCAAACTCTGATCAATAATTCCATCTGAGTATCCAGTCAACAGGCAGGATCAACTGCCAACCGTGTAAGTGAGTCACCTTGCAAGTTGCAACCCAGGTGAGCCCCCCCACCCCCCCCCCCCCAATGTCCACCATCTTAATTGACATCACATGGAGTTAAAGAGCCTCCCAGCCCAGTTCAGTCAACCCACTGAATCATGGGACATTAAAAAAAGAAGAAGAAAAGTCTGTGGTTTTAAAACATTAAGTTTTAGGTAGTTTGTTTCACGGCAATACGGGCATGTGTCAACATGTGTTGAAATCTCGTTCCTGGTACCAATTTCATCTATTGCTACTTAACAAATTACCCCCAGTAAGCTCCTTATCTTGATGTGAGGAAGACCATGCAAGTACAATGACGGGAAGATTTGCTGGGGGCCACCACTGGTGAATAATTACTGAAGGACATGGTAAATATGCAATACCTCTAATAAATGTATGTGCACCTGTCCTGTATTTTAAATTTCTTTGCTTTACCAGATCTAGATTTCTTCAGGAAAAGGCAAAGTTAAATCAGTCACCTGTTAAACTCTAATAGATGAAATCAAATCTCAGCAAATATATTTTCTCAAGGTTCTTTTGAGAAATCTATTTCCATGGTACTCAACTGGGACCAACCAAAATCATTAAATAAATACAGAACGAAAGTATGTTAAAATCTCTGTTCACATAGCAGTCACTTGCTCTCCTTGTGCCGTAACTATCTGAAAATGTGAAAAGCAGATTATGTAAGGAATTTTGTTTATATTTTGACCGGTTCCCCCACTTGGGAACCTCCTATGGCCAAGAATGCTAAGGATGAAAAGCAAAACCAGTGTCCTTGCAGTGAATATGCAAATATTTGTTAAATATCTGTGTGAAAAGTAAACTACTGGAACATATGATCAGTTAACCAAAAACTGAAAGAGGAAAAGGAAAGAAACTGCTTCACAGGTGAGCATCTGGGATACCTCGTAGAACTTTCCCGGTCATCTCTCACATGATTTGGGTCTAATACGTTTCTGGGTATTTGGAATGTGAAACTGGCGGGGGGGGGGGGGGGGGGGGGGGGGGGGGGGGGGGGGGGGAGGGGGGGTCCTTATAGGAACAACTACCACTCGCATCCTGCTTCCCAATTAGTATCTAAACACAGGTACACAGTGCACTCTGGAAATGATAAAATTGATAAAAATGATAAAAACAAGTTGCTGCTAACACTACCCATTTCAATATTATTAAGTTCCAGTCAAGATCCAGACGCTCTCATAAGTTTAGCACTAAGAGAACAAAGAAAAGGCAGGTATGAGGGAATTCTTTCAAACTGAAGAAATTCCAAAACTACCAAAAACTCTGGAAGGCTCTATTTCAAGAGAACAGAGAACACTAACAAAAAACTGCATCTTCTGTGCAACACATTACATTACCTTTCTTTGTTAACTGGTTTAATTGTCTATTTTAGACTGTCCCACAGGAGCTCTGATCCTTTTTGCTTGAAATTAAATCCTGTACTAATTTTCTAAAACGAGAACACGTTTCTGCTTCTTAAACCCCATCATAAATGTCACTCCTTTTCCTATGAAGGAGATAATGTCCACCTTCCCCTCCCCGTCTCCCGCACACTTGGCCTTTACTCCACACACATTCTTGGTGCTGTTCCTTATTTGAACTATAAAGTATACGCTTTAAATGTTTTTCTGCTAATTCTCTTTATGACCAAAGCCAGTGTTTACAGACTGACCAGCCAAGGTAGGAGGTAAAACACTGTATTCAAAGCATATAAACTGTTTCAAACTAGGAACAACCATGAAAAGAAGACACTGTCTATATTTTGCGTGCAATGAAAAGGAAGCTCAAAGCAGTGAAGTAACTGGTTCAACGTCACACAGTAGACGGCCGAACTTGCATTTTAACCAGGGCTAACTGTACAACACTAATTTTGTACAATACTAACTCTGCACCAAGAGCTCTTAAGGATCCAGCTCTCTCACCTGCAAAAGGCCCACGTAATTATTAACGAAAACAAAATAATTGACCAATAAAATGTGAGTACTGTGGGCTAAGCATAGTGGAGAGCATTTTATACACGTAATTTAATTCTCGTGTCAACCCTAAATAAGGTAGGAGGGTGCAAGGGAGCTGTGTGTGGGCACACAGTTAAATACTCATTAGATATTAGTGGCTCTTTTACAATATTATCCCCTTTTCACAAATGAAGAAACCAAAGCTTACCTAAAGTCACAATGCTAATAACTGGCAGAGCTGAGCTTGAACCCAGGTTCTTGGATTCCAGAACCGGTTCTCAAAGTCCTAAGTTGCTCTGCCTAGCCAACCAAAGCACTGTGCGGCCCTAACTGGCCAAAAGGGAAATGGCGATGCTACGTGGAGAGATGTACTACATCTTGATGGAGGTTAAGTGCTGGCCCTGCAAGATGTGGTGGTAAGAATATCAGAAAGGCCCAAATCAAAGCTCCCTGAATCTGTCAGGTGTTGGGAATCAGTTCTTGAGGGGTCCCACGCATCTCTGTACATCTTGAAGCAGAGGCACTAACTGCCCTTTTGTTCTGGACTATCTTTCCAAGGATGTCTGTATCAGGAATAAAGCTTTAGAAAACTGAGAGAGCGTGTTCCTCCAGAGCAGAGGGATGTGTAAGAAACATACTGTCTCTTCCTCCAGGTCCAAAAGGTGGGGAGGTGTCTTCTCCGTTATAAAAATCTGGGCACCCGAGCTGGAGGGTCCTCAGCTGTGACACAGACAGGCTGCAGTACCACCCTGGGCCCTTCCAGATCACCCCCGGGAGGACTTGGGGTGGCGGTCAGCAAGGCGACCCTATGGACAAGTGATATTCCCACTACTTAACGTGCAACAAGAAAGACAGACCTTTGTCTCTGCCCGGGAGTCTCCCGTCTTCTGCCAGCACCCAGGAAACTGTGGCAGGCTAACTTGTTGGCTCGCAAGGGGGGTAAAGCCTCAGACGCGTCACAGATCTCCACAGCAGGCTACCCATGCCTCTTCTCACCTTTGCTGCCCTCAGAAATAGCCTTTCCCACTCCGTGAGAAACACTTACTCATCTTTTTGTCAACATCTCCTCTACGAAATTTCTCCCCACGGTCCTCAGCGAGAATGAACTACTAACCCCAGGGCGCCCCCCATTGTTTCCGGAAACATGGCTTCTTTCACAGCACCTTGAAAGCTTTCTTCCACTGGCTGATGTGTGTGCTGTGCCAGTTAATCATTGCATTGGCTTCCGGCTCAAAATTCGCTTTTTAATACACACTCCGTGATAATGGATGAAACTGCTGTAAGTATTTCTCCTTGCAGTGAGCATTATGCTAAGCTTTCTCAGTCGAGGGTGCAGGAAGGACACTGCAGGAGGAAGGCAGTTCTCTTGCAAACATTATGCTTGATGAAAAGATTGGATGCTTCTGCCTTAAGATCGGGAACAAGATAAGGATGTCCATTCTTGCCACTTGTATTTAACATCATACTGCAGGTTCTAGCCAGGGAAATTAGGCAAGAAAAATAAATAAAAGGCAAACGAATTGGAAAGAAATAAAACTATGTCTATCCGCAGATGACATGATCTTGTATATAGGAAATCCTAACGTATACACTAAAAAAAATTGTTAGAACTACTAAACGAGTTCAGCAAGGTTGCAAGACAGAAGATCAACATAAAAATCAAGTGTATTTAACTGCAATAAACAATCTGAGAAGTAATTAAGAAAATTACATTTACAATAGAATCAAAAAAATGAAATGTTTTGAAATAAATTAACAAAAGAAGTGTAAGACCAATACTCTGAAAACACCGCTGAAAGAGATTAAAGATCTAAATAAATGTGGAAAAAAATCCCATGGTCATGTATCAAAAGACTTAATATTTTTAAGATGGTAATAACTCCTCAAATTGATCTACAATTCCATGCCACCCTATCAAAACCCCAGCTGGCTTCTTTGTAGAAAAAAACTGATGCACTGATCCTAAAATTCATACAGAGGTACAAGAGACTCCAAATATCCCAAACAATCTTTAAAAAGAAGAACAAAATTTGAGGACTATACTTCCTGATTTCAAAACTTCCTACAAAGCAACAGCTAAGAAAGGGTGGTATTGGCATAAAGATAAGCAAACAGAATTCCATCCATGGAACAGAACTGAGAATCCAAAAATAAACCCTTGTGTGTCTATGGTCTGCTGATGTGCAGCAAGGTACCACCAAGATCCCTCAGCAGGGGAAAGAATGGTGCTGGGACAACTGAATAGCCACATGCAGAAGACTGAAACTAGACTCTTAATTCAAACTACAGATGAACTCGAAATGGATCTAACTGTAAGGGCTAAAACTATAAACTCTTAGAAAAGAAAACGGATAAATTCACAAGGCAGCAGATTGAGAAATGGGTCCTTAGGTTTGATACCAAAAGCACAGCAAGCAAAGAAAAAGCAGATCATCGGACTTCATCAAAATTAAAAACTTCGCTTCAACGAACACTATCACGAAAACTTAAAAACCCAAAGAATGGAGAAAAAATTTGCAAATCATAGATCTGTTAATAAACTCATACATAGAATATATAAAGAACACTTACAACTCAAAAATATAAACAGAAATGACTCAGTTTGAAAATGAGCACCGGATCTGAATAGACAGTTCTCCAAAGAAGATACACAAGTCACCAGTAAGTTCATGAAAAGATATTTCACATCACTAATCATCAGGGAAATGCAAATCAAACCCACAAGGAGATACCAACTCACACACAAATGTTCACAGCAGCATTTCTTAATAATATCCTAATAATAGGATATTTCTTAATAATATTAATAATAACCCAATGTTCATCAACTGATGAATGCATATGTAAAATGTGTTTTAACCATACAGTAGAATATTATTTGGTCATAAAAAGGAATGAAGTAGTTAAGTACACGCTATAACACAGATGAACCTTGAAAACATCATGTTAAGCGACCAAAGTCAGTCACAAAGGCCACATGTTATGTGATTACATTTACACCCAATGTCCAGAATGGGTAAATCTATGGAGGAAGAGAGTAGATTAGTGGCTCCTTAGGGCTGATGAGAATGGGGAGGGATAGAAAGGCACCGCCAGGTAAAGGGGACAGGATTTCTTTTTTGGAGGTGATGAAAATGTTCTAAAATTGAGTAAATAAAGTATCTGTGAATATATTAGACACAACTAAATTAGACATTTTACATACTTGAATGATAAAGTATGTGAATTATATCTCAATAAAGCGGTTACTTTTAAAAAGTCACCAAACAAAAGAATAATGGAGCTAATGGAGATTAGAAGAGTGATTGGGAGGGATTAAAAAGAAAACTAGGTTAGCATGAGTAAAATGCCATGAAGGTGAATTAAGGTGATAAACTGTAAGTTGCTGAAATAAATTTCATGGGCTCGCTTCGGCAGCACATATACTAAAATTGAAATAAATTTCATTACAGCAAAACTGTATCCCATAATGAGGGATTCTTTATTCATGGCACCAGACCTAATACCTATAGATACAAAGGCAATTAGGACTGGCAGAGGACATGATGACATACACAAGAATGAGTGTGTGTGTGCGTGTGTGTGCGCGCACGCATAAGCACACGCGCGCATACACGGAGCAGAAGCTATCTTGGATGTAAGTACCATCCAGTCAAACGAAACTTTGTGATTCAGACACATCACTCAACCCCTCTGAGCTTCGCCCCTCTCCTCTATCAAATGTCTACTTCATTTTCATGGGATTATTAAGAAAGAAAGTATCTGTAGCAAGATCTAGAAAGTTGTTGAGGGTATCTTCCTATCTCTATATTTCTAGCATAGTGTTTGTCACTTAGGTACTCAGTAAATAATTTGTGGAACTTTATTTTTTTTATTTTTATTTTTTTTAACGTTTATTTATTTTTGAGACAGAGAGAGACAGAGCATGAATGGGGGAGGCGCAGAGAGAGAGAGGGAGACACAGAATCAGAAGTAGGCTCCAGGCTCTGAGCCATCAGCCCAGAGCCTGACGCGGGGCTCGAAATCACGGACCGCGAGATCGTGACCTGAGCCGAAGTCGGACGTTTAACCGACTGAGCCACCCAGGCGTCCCATGGAACTAACTTTAAAAAACATAAATGGCTCTTGGAAAGGAGAAAATTAAAATATAATTAAGCACATCCACTTCGATGGGGATCTACATGACTAGAAAACCTTCACAAGTAGGATTTTTCACATGATACAGAAGCTTGATATAGAAGCTCTTAAAGCTCACATTATACTCTTATGTGAAATCAGAAGTTATTTTCTACCAGTAATTTAATGAGTTAGACAGGGAAAAGTTATTTGTAAGAACATTTCTGCTATCCTCTCCACAATCCCTTTTCAGATATCACTTTGTGTTTTGATTGTGCAAAATTTAACCCATTCTTCACCTTATATACATATATGAATAGAGACTATCACAGAAGGACTTTTGTCTAGACCAGGGGTCAGCATAGACTTTACACATTATATTCAACCCATTCTTTGCCATGTATATGTGTGTATGTATATATATGAACAGGAAGACTTTGGTCTAGACCGGGGGTCAGTCAAGTATAGCCTTTATAGATTATTTACAGCAGAACTGGACAGCTGCAACACAGACAGAAAGCCAAAACCTGGTTGGGAAACAGGATGTTATTAACTGACTTTTTCAAACTCCTGTATCTAGTGGTAGGAATATAGATTTTATAAACAATTAAGTGCAAAGAAGTACTCTATTGTTGTGATGGATGAAGGCATGGCCAACTCAGAGGAAACTCAGTATGGTCTAGGTGGGAGAAGAATTATCTGTAGAAAAAAAGATAATACTTAAGCTTGGCCTTGAAAGAGAATGGGTGCCCTTCAATCAGTCAATAGGGAGAGAGAGCATTCTAGGGAGAGGAAGTCATGTGAACACAGGCAAGGAGGCCTGACAGCACACCCTGGTAGAACTAAATCCAGTCTCTCTGACAGGGTGTACAGAGGGGTGTAGCCGGTGACATCATGAACATTCTTGTACACTATGCTCTCTGGTTTAAAACGGGCATAGAAATTAATAGCTACTATTTGCAGAGAGTAAATGCCAGATGCTTTGGTCATGGCTAGAGACACGATCAAACAAGGATGATCTACAACATGGTAATTGAGATTTATAAATATAGTCCTAGGGAAAACTTTTTTTTGTAAGTTCAGCAAGGGAACCTTCTAAGTCAAAAATTGGCACAGAATGGACTCTCCAAACTGTTTTTAATGAGAAGCTCTCATCTTCAGGTACAATGGTGATAGAGGCCAGCAAACGGGCTGGCTCTATAATAAGCACAGGCATAAGCAATACTTGACTAGATAAGGGGACTTATCTCAAAGCTTGCTGCAATTGAGAAGGGGAAAGTGACACTTACAAGGACAACAGATTGAGAATATGCAAAGAGTAAATAAGTAAAATGTGTTATTTCCAATCTGAAATAGGTTATTGTGAGAGAATGGTACCCAGTCCTTCCTCAACCTCAAGGCTCAGTGTACTCCTATGTTAAAGTGACTATGTTACCTACCTACCCGAGAGCACGGCTGTGAAGATTAAACGAATACCTATGAGGCATTTAGAGCATGGCTGCCACACAAAAAGCACTGTGTTCACTATTGTTAAATTGCCCAATATGCACAGTCTGAAAACACGTGTGCCTACTGGATATAAAATCAGGCTGCTAGGTCAGAACGTAAAAAGTCATGAAGAGGACAGAAAGACTCAATCTCATTTAGAACAGACATTTACTACTATGAAGTTTTCCTGTATCTTCAGACGTACTTGTCTTATCCGCTAACTCAATTATTAGCTTCTTGAGGGCATGGGCCAATAAACAATTGGTGACCGATCAACATAAAGTGCTAACAATTATCTAGGAAGAGTGAAAAGTAAGCTCAAACAAATGTTCTGAACCAGTATTGTACAGTAAAGAGGGAAAATTACTTCGCCTGAGCACTGCCCCAAAGAAAAGGAAACCTACATCTTTGTCTTAAAGTAAAAGCCACCACTGCTGCCACCACCAGTTTAGAGACAGAAACTCTGGATTTCATAAATTTTCTCTCTCCTCTATCTACCAAATACTGCCTATAACTTCTCAGTGGGTGTAACTTTTCCAACTAACATTTCTTTCTACTTTCTTTTTTTAGCTACCTTCTTCTGGATCTGACGCTACAACAGCACTGATTAAATACTAAATCGAAGGGATAAAAGATGGCTTCCATGTCCTTTTTCAATAAATTTAAGAAATATAATGAAATAGTGATGAAATCCTTATAATCAACCATCACTAAGGCGAATGGTGCTAGGAAGAAGGGCAGATCCAAAGGTAAATAAATTTGCTCTCAAAGTCCATTAAAACATAACTCCACGAGGCCTTCAAAGAAATTCCTGCAAGGAATACTCCTCTTTTAACTCGGTCCCAATGCAAAAATGAGCACAAAGCAGGTGTGTGAGGAGCTGACCCCAAGTGCCTTAGAACTTCCCCAAACAAGGTTTTAACTCCCATCCTGGGAGGGAAAAGGAAAGCCCGCTTTTGCAGCACCCAGGGACAAACAAATTAGCATTTCCAAGGTCAACTGCTGACTGGCCTAATTATTTACAGCGACTAGAGTATTCTGGCTGCAGAAGTTAAGAGGCTGGAGCCTTCTGGGTTGCCCAATATCCTAAGAAACTAATTTATTTACCACATTAGCTACAAAATATCAAAGTACTGTAGGTGTGGAGTCAAATCAGCATATGACATTTCAAACGGAACCAAATATTAATAAGATCCCCAGAAGTAATTTTAAGCTGGCTAAACAATTTGGGGAAAAACTTAAAATGACAATCCCACCAGTGGTAGAGGAGTAACAACTACACACACACACACACACACACGCACATCAGTAAATAGTATGGTCTCATCTTGCCAACTGGTTTGATTTGAATAGTCACCAAAACTGCTAAAAAGCTGCAAAACTAGTTGATGTAACTACCCTTACACATTCTTGCCGTCCTCTGATAGCCACTGAAAAATGAAATAACTTATATAACCGCTGCTGTCCATCATCGTAGCCACCTGCCACGTGTGGCTATTAAGCAGCATATGAAACGTGGCTGGTCCAGATGGAGATGGACTGAAGGAGTTTGAACCTGGTACCAAAAAAAATGTAAAAATAACTCCACTTTTATATTAATTACATATTGAAATAATATTTTATACACATGGGATTAAATAAAATATTACTAAAATTCGTTTCTCCTCTTACCTTTTATGATGAGGATAATAGAAAAGCTTAAATTGCACATGTGGCTCACACTGTATTTTTATTGGACGGTGCTGTAATATACAGATAATGCTTCACACTTATGCACAAGAACATATAACCTCAGTTTCAAAGTACAGACCGAAGGAGAAATAGGCCTGAATGATACCAATCTTCTCTAAAATGATCAAATTGGTTTCAACTGTTAATCACCAACCTAATAAAAGCTCCTTTCTGCTTACCACCAGACAAAATTTTATTTTCTAAAAAGGAAACTGCTGTTTCAAAATCGATCCTGAAGTCTGTTCTTCTGTCTGGAGTTGTCATCTTTGCCTAACATGAAACTAGTCTTAATTCTTTCCAACGATCAAAGATAACATGATAAAGTGCTAGTCTAATTTTTAAATCTGATCAAGTGATTCCAACTCCGTTTTTTCTGCATTAGTCATTTTCATACCCTATTAGGTCACCGAAACCTAACTCATGCCTTTGCTCCAAATATAAATAACTAGAATCAACGGAAAGATTATTAAGAGTCTAGAAGAACCCAGGCGGTATTCAGATACTATACATATTCTGTTTCAAAAACTAAAATATGACTCATTTACTATTTCAGAAAGTGACATCCCATTGTAAACAGGAGAGCTTAGCAAACAGGAGAGCTTAGCAAACAGGAGAGCACAGAAGCAGTGATTTCCACACATTCCATCGTGCGGAGAAACCATGCAAACCTTCAAGTCGTTACAGCCAGTGGAAGAAAGAAAACCTGGAGGTGTTGGGATGGTTGGAAGTTTATGTGGTGGGAATACACAGCGACAAGAGGTGAGGTGAGGCAAACTGCTCAAACCTTCCTCTCCCCAGCTCAAAAAGGAAACTACTCAACTTTCTGACTGAGGAAGCCAGTTGGGAAAGGAAAGCACACTTCACACTTTTTAACCTCCTAAAACCGCCCAAACACTACTGGCCCTCTAGTAGAAGGACAAAATGACATATTTTTGTGAACGGAACATGTAAACCTTTTTAAGAGTGGTTTTTAAATGAAATCAACAACAAAAATCAAGATCTGATAACTCAGAGTAATAAATAACAAAGCGGCAGTGTATGTTTCTGTCTTATGACAGGGTCAACATCTATCACTGGCAAATGAATAGCCTGCGTGATTGAAAACGAAGCTAGTGGAAATGTGCGGTTATTCCTCCTTCCTGGAAGAGTTCATCTTAAAATGTAACCTTAATAGCCCTATAGTTTCTCTGGTCTGATACAGGCAGCATGTTTGTTTTCTCAGATAGATGGAATAACTCAGGCTCTAAGCTACAAAATGCCAACAATTCAGCGATTTTACCTTTTGCACAATCTTGAACTCCGCGGTCAACAAACCCATCGTTAAGGCCAAAGGCTACCTCATCAGAAGTATTCTGGTGCCACCTAGTGGTGGAAGTTTCCTGCCAACTAGGAAATGATGATTACACCAGGTTCTCAAAGTAAGGTCCATGGACCAGCAGCGTCAACATCAGCATCACCTGGTAACTTGTTAGAAATGCAAATTCTTGGGCTCATCCAGACCTACTGAAACTCTGATGGTGGGGCTGAGCAATCTGTGCTTTAACAAGCTCTCTAAGTGGTTCTGACGCACTGAATTAGTTCTTACACAAAAATTAAATGCAAAGCCTTAAAAAACTAGGTTTACAAATTAAAACGCACAATTTCTAATTTTTGAAAACAACTTAATTTTCTACATAGTGGATTCAAATAACTGTATTTGGAGAACAGTCTTCAAAGATACTTATTATGTAATTCATACACACTCAACACCTGACAAACATCAAATTAAGTCCCAACCTCTGAAAACGTCCGATGAGCACCCTGGGGTCTCTGCCCCAAGGAGACCAGGTTCAAAGGGAAGATCAGACATATTAACACAGCAAAATACAATATAAATACGAAAAACAACAACAACCATGAGACAAAGAGAAAACATTAACTGGTTTCAGGATGTCGGGATATGGCATGTTACTGCATTTTAAGTGGGGGCGGAGCTTACCTGGGAACACATGAAAAGCCAAGGAGGTAGACTACCGCTGATTTTTAAATTAAGAGTCAGCTACCCTAATGAGAATAGATGCCACAGAAAAGCTCACTGCATACATCTGCTTTGTGCAATTATGTTATAAAGTAATCAGGAGAAAAGCGGATCTAATGAAGCCTTGCTAAATTGTTTATTTTCTATTTAGATCTTAGAGAACTTATTTAATTTCTCATACAGCAACTTAAAACACCTAGGATTCAGTAAAAGCAGTCCAAAAATTTATTTACAAGTATGCATTTCTTTAAATTCAGCTTTATATTATGCCCTCCTTTGGAAAAAAAAGAACCCTGAATTTTAATATTTACTCAAAATTAAAGAATTATATATTTGAAGTAAAAAAAAAAAATGGATCAGTATGACTGTGGTCCACACAGTCACAATTAAGTGCCATCCCTTACTCTGTGGGTAACTGCAAAACTATCACTTAGGAGGAAAAAAATCAACTCTGAAAAGCAAGTCTTGCAAACCCAGGCCTCTCATGTGACAGGTGACATCAAAGACGTTAACAGAGGCAGCATAAGCACATAAAGGAATTTCAAAGACTTGCTCTACTGATTAGTTTTGATTTTGCACTTTTAAAATATTAATTTAGATATGTACAGAGACCAACTATTTAATTCTCACATTTTAAGAGCAACTGCCTGTAACAGTATGAGTTTCTGACAAAACTCTTTTTTCCTTCTTTTCAAACCCTTCCTTTCCTGGCAGAGAGGAGAGAGGACACAACCTGAGGTACATTAACGTTTTCGAAGGGCCATTCCTAGGGGCACCTGAGTGGCTCAGTCGGTTGAGTGTCTGACTCTTGATATCGGCTCAGGTCATGATCTCGTGGTTCCTAAGATCGAGCCCAGCGTGTGGCTCTGCAGGGATAGCACGGAGCCTGCCTACGGTCCTCTCTTCTCTCTGTCCCTCCCCACACTGGTCACGAGCTTGAGTGCACGTGCATGCACTCTCTCATTCTCTCTCAAAATAAATAAACTTAAAAAAAAAAAAAAAGAACAGGGCCATTCCTCAATTTTATTTAACTAAACTTAAAGGGCTTATGAGAATTCAACAGCTCAAAGATGATATTAACAACACTTTTGATAAATTAAGTTAGTACTTCTGCCTAAGAAAGCAGAAGAGTACACAATAAATTTAAAAATCCGAAAAATAAGCCCCAGCTACCTGAAAAATCTCCTAATGTAAGAAATTTCATTTCCCAACTAAGAAAGAAAGTATTCCCAGGGGCACCTGGGTGGCTCAGTCAGTTGAGCATCAACTCTTGGTTTCGGCTCAGGTCATGGTCTCACGATTTCAGGGGTTCAAGGCCCGTGTCGGGCTCTGCGTCGACAGTGATGTCTGCTTGGGATTCTCTGTCTCCCTCTCTCTCTGTCCCTCTCAAAATAAATAAACTTAAACATTTTTTTTAATTAAAAAAAAAAAAAAAAGAAAGTATTCCCAGAATAACCAACACACTTGGAGAAAAAAGGAGTAGACATGGCAACAGTAAAAGTCAATTGCCTAGATACACATCCTATAACATAGCACAGGGAAAGGTGATCACTTCAAATGAGCTAGAAGTTGAACAGGGTCAACCACCTGGTATAGGAAAATGCAACCAACAGGAAACAAAACAATACACATCAGTTCCCTCCAAGTTCTTGGGAACAAGAATCCCCCTTACCAACAAGAGAATTGCAGTGCGGAGTGAGAAAATGGTACCTCAGTGATCACTAACATCTCTTTTAACAAAGTTCATTCTAATTTGTGAGGAAATTGGGCAACCCAGAAGGGAAACAGAAAGGGTGCTAATCTTAGAGGCGAAGAAAGGGAGCATTTCTGTTACAAAGATAATTCATGGACTTTCCCACATGCTCTTCTGTACTTCAATTTGTTCCAATCCAGTCACTGCTCTCCAACATAGTCAACTGCTCTTCTCTCTTATGGCTGAAGATTTTATTATGACTTTTATCCAAGTTAGACTTCAAGTCAAGGTTAAGAACTTTAGAAGGCTACCCACTAAAAATTATGGGTGATTTCTGCTGCTGGCCATGAATGAACTGGTGTGGAGTTGGCCCCCCTGCAGTCAACGACTAGAGAGCTGGATGAAATAAAAACTGACAGCTGCTCTCAGACAGTGAGTGGGGCAATAGGCAGGGCAGAACTGAGTCCTGCAGAAAGCGAAAAACAAGTTAGGTAAGTCACGCAGTTGCCCTCCTCCCTGCACAAGAGAGGAGGAATCCAAGCAGGGAATGCAAATCTTCAAGGACTAAGGACAGACAGAGACTAGAGTTCAGGGAGGCTAAGACAACAGGGGTTTTCAAGACAGCACTAGGAGAGAGCTATGCACAGAAAGCACTCGAGGAATCTGCAGAGATCCCCTCAATACTAAACTACTAAGAAAAAAGTGCTGGGAGCTATACAGTGATCAATTCCCAGAATTCACACAGGATGGGAAGAGCTTCAAATTGCATCCAGTGGAGTGGAGTTATCTCACTGAACCCTCCGGGCAATCAACAGAGACTCAGGAAGGCCAAGCTTTGTAACAAGGCAAAATTGGCCCTAAGATAAATCTACACCAACTTGACCTGCACTGACAAAGTTTAGTTAACCTGGAAAGGATTAGCCTACTCCACAAATTACTTTGATGCCTGCCAAAACAAATGCCATAATTTTTTACTGGAAGACAACAAAATCCAAACACTTAGCAACATAGCGCTCACAATGTCCACGTGAAGAAGCAGCAATAGACAAGAGAAGACAGAATTAGCAGATAAGGATGTTAAATCAGGTATTATAAATATGTTCAGTATATTCAAGAATATAGAGAAAAACATGAACATAATGAAGAGAGATAGAAGACAGAAATAAGATTCCATTTAATTCTTTTTTATGTCCAGAGATGAAAAATCCGGTATCTGAAATTTAAAATTCACTGCGCAGAATTAACAAGAGTAGACACTGCAGAAGACAAAACCAATGAACTTGAAGACACAGCAACAGGCACTTTGAGCTGAAGCCAGACAGAAAAAGACCTGAAAAGAATCAACTAGCCTCAGTGACTTACGGGACACTATCAAGCTGTCCAATACACGTGTAATTAGAGTTCCAGAAGGGGAAGGGAGGGGAGGGACACAAAAACTATTTGAAGAGATGGTGGCAAAATTTTTTCTTAATTTAATCAAAACTATAAGCCCACGAATCCATAAAGCTTCAAGAACACTAGACACAATAAACAAAGAAAATCATGCAAAGGCACATCACAATCAAATCGCTAAAAACTAGCGATATTGAAAACAAACAAAAATCTGTTGCTCCCCTGCTCTGTATATAACATAAAATAAAAACAACCCTAATCCAAAGAAAGCAAATAACATCTTTCTAAATCTTCTGATTGAAAAATGTTCATCAAAGCTGAACTCTCCTATTTTGGTAGAGGCCTTCCTAGCTGGTACCCCTAGCATAAGCTTAGTCTATCAAGCACGAAGACTTAAACTCCTGCAAAATAACTTTATTATAATGCATTTGCGTCCCCTACAGTTCACAAATGTCACATACTTTAGATTGAATGATCTTTGAGGACAGGAACCTTCCTGTTTTCACCTGTAAATTTCTAGTGCAGTTTCTTCTAGCATAGAACTATTTGAAAAAACATGAATAAGTCAATCTCATTTAATTCTCAGTACATTGTTATGCGGTACTTAGAACACAATGAGAAAACAGATGCCCAGAGGGATTAAGTGATTGCCCCAAGAACACTCAAAAGGTGAGCAGTATCTCATAGCCCTAGAATGCCTCCACACCAGGTTATCTCAAAGTAAACACAAAAGAGATAAGTTTTAATTGTTACTTACTCTGAGTTTCCACAAGATCCAAGGCAACACTAGAAGCTGTGTCCATTCCAGAGCTGATACAGGATTGGAAGTTTTTCAAAGTGGAGAGAGCAGATTCTATACCACTGAAGGATATAAAACCAGTTGAGCCTGAACTTGAACTCGAACGTCCGGGCATCTTGAAATTATTGCCTAAGTTTTCAAACACAATAAAATAAGATTTAAGGGTCAGAATAATAACTGCATAAGAAAATAAAACTGCTATAAACATCCATATGAATGTATCTAATATCCCACAAGTGCCACACTATTACGAACATTCTCCATCCCTGGAGGGGACACTAAAGCATTGTGCTGTCATCTGGGCCACCAAACACAGATGCACTCAATACAAGGGGAAAGGGTCTTCGTTTTTCAAAGGAGGGAGAATACCCTCTTTTAAAACATTCTTTGGTTCTCTGAAGAATTCAACAACAGCATAGTTTTATGAAACCTAAAACATAAAGGGGTTAGACAAAGTAGACTATTCATCTGATGCATTTTTCTAAAAACTGATAGTAGTAAAAGTAAAATAGTTTAATACAGAGAACTCCAAAATCTGTAGTTGTTAACTTATCTGACATATATGCATATTGAATTCTGAAAACCATAATATATTAAATATAAATTTAAAAATGTATATATATAGATACCGTACAAATTCCTGACAGTCCTCTGGTTCTAACAGATTTATAGACTTGGTAAGATCCCAGACTCTGTCAGTAAAAGCAGAATTTTTCTACATTATAGAGCAAAATATGGAGGCCATATGGAGTAGTGGTCAAGCATGTAGCCTCTAGAACCAGACTACCTCAGTTAAGAGCCGGATTCTGCCATTTGAGTAACTGAATGACTTCAGGCGAATTACTTAACCTCTCAGTGTTTCATTTTTCCCCCTCCTAAAATAGGAATCATCCAGGGCCTAGCTCAAGGATTCCTGTGAGAACTGAATGAGTTAAGGTGTATAATAAAACACTGAAAATAATGCCCACCAGATAAATCTTTAAAAGTGGAAGCAAATATTACCATCAACTTCATCATTATGACACTGTAAGCAACAGTACAGAATAGTGCTTACAAGAATGGACAATGGGCAGAGATGCCTGAAAATTCTGTCCCATCCATGCTACTTAAAACTTCACAACCCTGGTTTAGTTGCTTACCTTCTCTATCTTCAGTCTGAAGGAAATTATCTATCTCACAGCATTATTGAAACCAAATGTTGTAGTTTTCTAAAACTTGTCTGATCTTAAGAATCAGTTGACATGGTTCTCAAAAACATAGATTTGGGACACCTGGGTGGTTCAGTCAGTTGAGCATCCGACTCCAGCTCAGGTCATGATCTCGTGGTTCATGAGTTCCAGCCCCATGTCGGGCTCTGTGCTGACAGCTCAGAGCCTGGAGCCTGCTTCGGATTCTGTGTCTCCCTCTCTCTCTGCCCCTCCCCCACTCACACTCTGTCTTTCTCTCTCTCTCAAAAATAAATAAACAAAAAAATTTAAAAAGAAATATAGATTTATATACAGGTACTCTCTCAGACCTACTAAATCAGAGTCCCTAGTGGATACTCTAGGAAACCAGTATTTTTATGAATAACCCCAGATAATTCTTAGAATCAAACAAGTACGGAGAACACTGAAATAACTGCATCTCGACCCCCGCCAAACTTGTATGTTGAGAGCCTAACCTCCATGGTGATGGTATTTTGAGATGAGGCCTTTGGGAGGTAATTAGGTTTAGACACCCTGAGGGTAGAGCCCTCAAGAAGGGATCAGTGTCCTTATTAGAAGAAGAGGAGACACCAGAGTTCTCTCTCTCTCTCTCTCTCTCTTCACCTTGTAAGGATATAACAAGAAGGTGGCCTACTGTGAACTAGGAGGGTCCTTACCAGTATCCAACCATGCCAGTGCCCCAATCTCCAGCTTCTAGTCTCCAAAACTGTGAGAAATGAATTTCTATTGTTTAAGCCACCAGTCTATGCTATTTTTCAATAGCAGCGGGAGCTGACAAAAACACACAGTGTATACAGGGAATAATATAATCCAGGATAAATGGGAAGTATCTAGCACATGGTAGCTATCCTTATGATGTGCGTGCAAAATTCACATTACGCGAATGAAACTTTACACTTGCACAGAGCTGGGGAAAACTTCCTTCTGTAATGCTGGAGTATTTCCAGGGCAAAGATTCAGACTGAGAAGCAAAGAGAATGGATGGAGAGGACAGATGGCGTAGACGCACTTTTCCCTACTTCTACCACTATGTACAGCTAAGCACATTAACTCACAGGACGGCAACCCGCCTCCACCTGCGAGACCCCAAAGAATCATCAGGACAAAAATGTCAATCACGCAGTGGTTGAGAAACCCAGGTTTAAATCAACCTCCACTTGGGAGTCTTCCCCAGTAAGAATAATCTTTTTGTTCCCTGAACGTATCGTTACCAAGGAAGTTTAAAACGAGGTTTCTTGAGTTCTTCCCAAGCATGTTATTTTGCCTCCCCTAACAGACCTTGTCTTAGGCCATTCGGGCTGCTGTAATAAGACACCAGACTGGGTGGCTTATAAACCACAGCAATTTATCTCTCAGTTCCGGAGGCTGGCAAGTCCAAGATCAAGGTGCCAGCTGGGTTGCATTCTGAAGGCCCTCTTCCTGGTTCATAGCCCCCAGGCCTTCTCAGTCTTCCTCTTCACAGGTCGAAGGTGCAAGGGAGCTTGAAGAGCCTCTTTTACCAAAGGCACTAATCCCATTCATGAGGGCTCTACCCTCAAGACCTAAGCACCTCTCAAAGGCCCCACTTCCTAATACCACCACACGGGCATCAGTATTTCAACACATGAATGGGGGAAGGAGAAAGACAAAAACATTCAGCAGGTCTAAGATTCGCTTCAGGCAGGACTAGTTATTAGCTAACTTAAAAATACTGTTTCCGGGGCACCTGGGTGGCTCAGTCGGTAGAGCGTTGGGACTCTGGCTCAGGTCAGGATCTCACAGTTGGGGAGTTCAAGCTCCACATCCGGCTCTGTGCTGTCGGCCTGTCAGTGCAGAGCCTGCTTCAGATCCTCTCTCCTCCTCTCTCTCTGCCCGTCCCCCACCTGTGCTCTCCCAAAATAAATATTTGTTAAAAAATACTGTTTCCCCAATCAACAAAACTAAAAGGCAACCAACAGAATGGGAAAAGATATTTGCAAATGACATATCGGATAAAGGGTTAGTATCCAAAATCTATAAAGAACTCACCAAACTCCACACCCAAGAAACAAATAATACAGTGAAGAAATGGGCAAAAGACATGAATAGACGCTTTTCCAAAGATGACATCCAGATGGCCAACAGACACATGAAAAGATGCTCAACATCACTCATCATCAGGGAAATACAAATCAAAGCCACACTGAGACACCAGCTCACGCCGGTCAGAGTGGCTAAAATGAACACATCAGGAGACTATAGATACTGGAGAGGATGTGGAGAAAAGGGAACCCTCTTGCACCGTTGGTGGGAATGCAAACTGGTGCAGCCACTCTGGAAAACAGCGTGGAGGTTCCTCAAAAAATTAAAAATAGAACCACCCTATGACCCAGCAATAGCACTGCTGGGAATTTACCCAAGGGATACAGGAGTGCTGATGCATAGGAGCACATGTACTCCAATGTTTATAGGAGCACTTTCAACAATAGCCAAAGTATGGAAGGAGCCTAAATGTCCACCAACTGAGGAATGGATAAAGAAGATGTGGTTTATATATACAATGGAATACTACTTGGCAATGAGAAAGAATGAAATCATGCCATTTGCAGCAACATGGATGGAACTGGAAGGTATTACGCTAAGCGAAATGTCAATCAGAGAAAGACAAGTATCATATGTTTTCACTCATATGTGGATCTTGAGAAACTTAACAGAAGACCATGGGGGAGGGAAGGGGGAAAAATAGTTACAGAGAGGGAGGGAGACAAACCATAAGAGACTCTTAAATACAGAGAACAAACTGAGGGTTGATGGGGGGTGGGGGAGAGGAGAAAGTGGTTGGGGGGCATTGAGGAGGGCACTTGTTGGGATGAGCACTGGCTGTTGTATGGAAACCAATTTGACAATAAATTATATTAAAAAAAAAAAGTTTCCCCGGAGGGCCCCTGTGTGTTTCAGTCAATTAAGTGTTGGACTTCAACTCAGGTCATGATCGCTCAGCTTGTGGGTTTGGGTCCCGCATCGGCCTCTGTGCCAACAGCTTGGAGCCTAGCCTGCTTGGGATTCTGTGTCTCCCTCTTTCTCTGCCCCTCCCCCCCCCCCCGGGGGGCTCTCTGTGTCTCTCAAAAATTAAAAAAATTAAAAAAAAATTTTTAAATACTGTTTCCCTCTCTCATCTTTCTGTACAGCACAGTGGTAAGCACAAAGCAAACAATTTACAGACACTATATTGACCTTTAAGTC
Source organism: Panthera leo (assembly GCF_018350215.1). NCBI lineage: Eukaryota > Metazoa > Chordata > Mammalia > Carnivora > Felidae > Panthera > Panthera leo. Next base: position 67,699,501 of record NC_056695.1, on the reverse strand, counting down.
CATGGGGACCTGTAGGAGTCCAGCCAGAGCTGTATCTCCCTTTACAAGATGCAAGGATACTTCTTTCTTCATGAAGCCTTCTCCTATCTATACAAGCAATTGCCTGCCCCACCCCCGCCATGCTACCACTATCCCTCCCTCTCTTTCTCCATCACACACACACACACACAAACACACACACACACACACACACACACGATTATAAAACTCATCACAACTATTCGCTCACGTGGCTACCACTCCCTCACTCTGGGAGCAGCTTAAACTAGAACTCTGACACGTTCTACAGCATGTAAAACAGCTCCTCTCACAAAACCGGCGATCAATAAAGAACTGAGACTGACAACAATAACAGCAACCACCATTTCCCCATAAACGGGTGCTCCGGCGCTTCACTCTCATTATCCTAATCCTCACAACCATTTATAGGAGAGAAAAGGAAACGGACACAAGAGCTTATTTAAACGACCTGCCCGAGGCCCTGCTTCTAAAGACAGCTCCAACTGGATTAATCTGCACCAAGAATTCGTGATCAGTTCCCTACCAGGGCAGAAGGACGGAGAGATGGCGTCTCGGGAAGGGGGGCAGCCTGCCCAAGCCTCACTGCTTAACGTGCAGAGCCAGGACCGTATCCCAGGTGGACGGACCCCAGCTCAGGGCACCCGCGGAGGGCCCGAGAGGGAGGCGACACCTCCCGCCACCCTCGCCATCGCCACCCCTCGCTTCTGCCTTACCTGGATGTCCGACCCAGCTCTCTCCGGCTGCACCCGGACTGCCCCCACCCGGACCCCAACTCCTTCCTCAACTCCCTTCTCTAGTCGCTGAAACCGCGAGCGCGGGCTCTCGCGTCATCAGCCGGCGCCGGCGAACGGTCACATGACGCCCCGCCCTGCTCTCCGCCCCTCTGATCATGTGACCGCCAGGGGAGCCAGAGGCGGAAGCGGGGGTCCCGCAGGCTGGCGATCGAGGGCTGCGTCTAGAAGGGGACGCGTGCGGAGAGGGCGGCGTGGGGACCCAGGTGCCAACCCAGTCCGCGATCGCCGGCCCTGCACGTGCGCCCTGGCGTGGCCCGGGTGACAGGTGAGTTGGGGCGGGACGCGCCCTCGATTCGGTCCCCCGGCCCCTCCCCAGCCCCTGGCCGGGCCGCGCTGGCCGAAGGGGCGTCTGCGGCGTGCGGTGCGGTCTCGATGCGGAGCCCGGCTTGGAGGACTGAGGGGCCTCCTGGGGCGGGGCCGCAGTCCAGGCTCTTCATCTCCACTTAGGTGGACAGATTTTTCCACGCCGCCTGGGCGCTTTAGGAAGTGATGTTCAACTGCTTGGCCCGCATCTGTACCTTCCAAGTTTCCAGGAGCCGTGCTGGGTAGACAGTGTTATCCCTCCGTTTGCCCTCGAGAAAATTGAGTGGTTCGCGAAGTCTCGTCGAGTCTGATGGACCCGGGTTTGAATTCTGGTAATGCCGTGGGCTGCGAGTTGGAGCAAGTCATTCTTGCTTTCTGCACCTTAATTCCCTCACCTGTGTCATGCCGGTGCCAAAGTTCTCTGCATTTCTCAAAACAGTTCCAAGGGTCCTGACTGGTTTATGGTCGCACGGTCGAAAACATAAGTCACAGAGCCGGTAATGGAGCCGGGTGTCCCGATTCCAAGTGCGCGGAGCTTACTCCAACATAGGTGATGGAGTCAGGGGAAGGAACGGAGAGGTCTTACTGGCCCACGACCAGGAGCACCTCCCGTTTCTCTTTCTCCTGTCCCTTCCAGGATTTATGAATGGGACTAGAGTGATCAGACTCATTTTAGAACTCTTCTGGAAGGGATTTGTCCGTCACTTTTATCTTGGTCAACAACCATTAAATTTTGTTTCTGATAATGGATAGGTGGAGACCAATGCTTCCTTTTTTATGGAACTGAGATCTTATGAAAGGATAAAAATAGACCTATGTTCTTTTGTCCTCTGAGTAGGGCAAACAGCGGTTTGTCCCCGGACAATATTATTTCCTTCAGAATTCAGTTCTGTACTTACTCGGTAATTGGTATGATGATGCCATGCTGCATTCTTGAAACATGTTGTCTGTTGTCTAGGATTACTTTCCCAACCGTAAACCACAGTTCCATACTAAATTCTATTTTTTTAACATTTAAAAAAATGTCATTTATGAGTATATCTAGTACATATTATTCATTCTAAACACTCACTTTCAATCCTTCATGTGTTTATACACACAAATTTACCAAATATACACACATATTTACCATTACTAGTAGTTTCAGGATGGTTACTTTTGCATAAAGCTAAACATGATGTAAATTTCAAATAATTTTTTAATTTTATTTTTTAATATAATTTATTGTCAAATTGACTTACATATAACACCCTGTGCTCATCCCAACAAGTGCCCTCCTCAGTGCCCATCACCTATTTTCCCCTCTCCCCCCAACCTCCCCCCTACACTAAATTCTTAAAAATAAAGTTACAGCTACTTTTTGGGTGCTTTATAAAAGAAAAGTAGGAAATTGAGTGGGATCTCTGGTTTCATTTCATGCCAAATAGTAATGCAGCATATATTGAGAAAAACTGGTCTTTATGAATTTTCTTCATCTCTAGCAGCAAAAGAACCACTGACTAGAAGATTCAATATGGGTTTTTCTGCAGTGTTCATTTGCACCTCATTCTAGAGTGATTTTTTAAAAAATCTCAACCAAGTCTTAGCACCTTCTATAAAGCCACATAATTCTGAAATCACTGCAACATGATTAGGCATCTTTAATGTTGGTTCTTAGATTCTGTTCTTTAGGGCAAGTTTTTCAGCCAACCTTGGGGTATTTACCAAATAATGTAACCAAATAATATCTTGAATGTTGCCAACAGTGTAAGGATTTAAGGATTACAATAAGAAGTAGATACACAAAAGTCTTGACATGTCATTATCCCAGGCCTAAGCTAACCTGACCATGTGCATGCAGGTGCTGAGTGTATCTGTTCATCCTTTTTTTTTTTTTTGCTTGGGGAGGGAAGGGAAGAAGGCAGGTAATGGTGTTTTGCTTTAAAGATGTTTTCTCCATGGTCCCATTGTCTGGCCTGTGTTGGTATCCAGAATCTGGTTGCAGTTACAGCAGTGAAACATAACTTGTCCACCTTGCAGTTGTGTCTGGAGTTTCTTCCTGCTTAGACCTGGTATCCTTAGACCTTAGATCCTTCTGGGTTAGTTTGGTGGTCTTCGGAGGACTTCAGTGACTTTTTCTATCTCCCCCCCCCCCCCCCCCCCGTTTGCCATTATTTCCCCCTTTTTCTTGTCTCATTTTCCCAGCCACACCCATTCAGTGCAAAAAAAATGGAGTGAAATTGGGCCGCCTGGCTGGCTCAGTCAGTAGAGCATGTGACTGTTGATCTTGGGGTGAGTTGGAGCCCCACGCTAAGGGTAAAGTTTACTTTAAAAGAGGTGGAATGTGGGGCGCCTGGGTGGCTCAGTCGGTTGAGCGGCCGACTTCGGCTCAGGTCATGATCTCGTGGTCCGTGAGTTTGAGCCCCGCGTCGGGCTCTGTGCTGACAGCTCAGAGCCTGGAGCCTGTTTCGGATTCTGTGTCTCCCTCTCTCTGACCCTCCCCCATTCATGTTCTGTCTCTCTCTGTCTCAAAAATAAATAAACGTTAAAAAAAATTAAAAAAGAGGTGGAATGAAATTATCTGAAATTCAGCCTATTAGAGATCAACGTGCCTTCACAAGTAAACATCATGAGAAAATGAAAGGGCTTGTTAATAATTTATGCCTTAATGTATATTAAAGGATACCCTCGTTGGAGAGAGTTCTAGACAACTGTAATGGCTTCTTAGCAGTCCCTGCTCTTGGAGCAACCCCATCCACTTCCTCTGATCTGTGCTTCTATCCTGTGCTCACTCTGCACCAGCCACATCAGCCACTTTGCTGTTCCTGGAACACATCTAGTGCATTGCTGACCTGGGGCCTCTGCATTTACTTGTAAATCCTGCCTGGAATGCCCTTCTCCCAGATCATCACTTACTGTAAAATAACAAACTACCCCAACACCTAGTGGCTAAGACAAAAGACATTTATTGTCTTACAGTTTCTGTGGTCAGGAGTCAGTTGGTGTGGCTTAGCTGGGTGCGTTCGGCTGAGGGGCTCTTGGGAGGTTGCAGCCTAGCTGTGAATAGATGCTGTCGTCTGAAGGCTCACCTCGGTTTGTGGGGGGAGTCCCTTTTCAAGCTCATTCAGGTGGTTGTTGGGAGGCCTCTCACTCCCTCATCACAGGGCTCTCTTACAACATGACAGGTTGCTTTCTCCCAGAGCACACAAGCTAGGGAACGCGCCCCAGCCAGAAGTCACAGGTTTTTTGCAATCTAATCTCAGAAGTGATATCTTTTACATCTACCATATTCTGTTCTTTAAGAGATAGGAAGCCACACTCAAGGAGAGGGACCTCCACAGGGCATGAATAAGGGGAAGGAGGGCATCGGGAACTGTCTTAGGGGCTTCTGACAACACCCGGATACCCTTACTGCTTGCTGCCTCACTTCCTTCTGGTCCCTGCTCAAATATCTTATCAGAGAGGCTTTCACAAACTAAAACAGCACACACTCCGTCTCTTTATCATGCTTTTTCCTTCCCAGCAATGATCACAGGCTGATACCTAATGTATTTATTTGTTTATTGTCTCTTCCCCACTCCCAATAGTATGCAGGCTTTATGAGAGAGAGCAGGAACTTAGTTTTGTTCACTGAAGCAGCCTCAGGTCCTAAAACAGTGCTTGGCACATAGTAGGCACTAGATGCCTATTTACTGAATGAATGAATCTGTAGCATTAGGAATGCTTCCACCTACAAATAATCCCAAAGCCAACTAGCAGTAAATAAAGCATAAAAACAGTTCATTTTACAAGGATTACAGAGATAGGTGGTGCTACAGTTGAATCAATGAGTCAGTCACCTCAACAAGAATTTAGAGCCTTTCTTTCCTTCCAAAGCACAATCTGCAGGTTTGGGGCCCTTTTTCTCTTAGGCTCATCACCTCATGGTCTCAAGGTGGCTATTGAAACTTCAGACAAGACATGTTCATTGGGCCGCATTCAAAGACAAGAAGAAGAGGGATAGAGGAAAGAGAGAAATTTCATGTGCTTCTCTCCTTATCGCAGGAGGGAAAAAACATTTCCTATCAGATCTGCCGTAGACTACCTCTTACGTCTATTTGGTCGAAACTGAGTCACATGTGTAGCCTAGATTCGGGGGCAATGAGAAAATAAGGATCCACCTGTTCTGTCCTCTATAGGAAAAAAGGGAAAGGAGGGAGGGAATTATTGTTGGAGAATCAACAGCATCCTAGGAAATGAAGACATTTCTAAATACTGAATCAATAAGAAGAGACTTATAAGAGGAAAAAAGAAAACCTTTAAGGGTTACACAAAAGATAACTACACAAGGTAGCTCAGCGCGAGTGAACTTTGAAAATATGTGACAAGGGTTGGGGAATGTTTTGCTGGGGCTGCAGAGGAAGCCCTCTCCTGTCCAAAGTCTTCCCACATTCTGGTTTCGCGTACAGTGAAGTCCTCACTATTTTCCTGTTTACTTTTTGAGTCCCTGCAGCCAGAAGATTACATATGAACGTAAAAATTGGCATGGATATAAAAATTGTAATGATCACTTGTAAGATGAGTTCCCTTGCAGATATTCATGTGCTAAAGAGTCTCTTGGGCTGAATTCTTATTTTTGGTGGTCACTCTTCTTAATGCTAATGTCGTGTCGATAGGACACAGTGCCAGTGCAAATGTTAGGAAGTACACAGGCCTTCACGAAGTTGAAAAATAATTCAGGCCTGCATGAAGCTGACCCAACGATGACCTAGCTAAATTAACAAGTAGAGGAGAGCAATACAGCGAAGATGATGACAAAATTAACACTTTCAAAGATAATGATTTGAAAAAAGAGTTGGAAGAGGCCTTTGGGAAAATGAATGCTGCCTTGAAACATTTTTTTTTGTTGTTGCAAAAATTACCTTTTTCTAAGATCATGCTATGAAAGTCAACTATGAAGTACAAGATATGTATTATCAAAATCACAATTTGGTGAGATCAACTTTCAGCACATTCTTTGTGTGTCCCTTGAGTTAGTACGTCCTTGTTGCAACTTTACTCTGAATTGTGGGTAAGTACGGAACTTAACTTTTATACGTTTTAATTACATCATTCCGAGATACCTTGCTAATCAAAACTTTTCCACCGCTCAGTATGAAACATTTGTCTCTACTTTAGCGTCACTCAGGAGTATTTCTCAGGTATGTCTTACCCTTGATAACAAGGGCCTCCGATGTTTTCCGTATGAGAAACACTTTTTTCAAGGTGGCTCCCTCACCTAATTCGAGTGCATTTGAGACACAGTTATCTTTTCCAGAGGTAAAACAACTCCCGTAAGGACAATTTAATAATCAGTGCCCAACATAGGGCCCGTTGGAACCGCGATGCTCACTGGCTCCTCCCAGCTGCATTAGGTCCTTTCTCACAGGGAGAAGTGAATAAAGGATTGAAAACAGGCCAAGAGTGTTCACTTAGCAAAGTCCATCCACACGGAACACCGGGAGGAGTGGACAATAAAGGCCCTTCCCTCATGTCGGAA